>NW_027269261.1:21251880-21286880 GCF_023055355.1 Agelaius tricolor | reverse complement strand
TAAGCTGTTCATGCAATGACATGAAATCCATATGAACCCCTTCAAATATGTATTAGGAGCTGTCTTCAGCGTATTAAGACTTGTTGCCCTCTACTGCTCCAAATGTACATTGGTTCCAGAATTCAGTTCTACCGGTCAATAAAGTTCTAATTCCTAATCTGTAGGATTATGCATGGGCAGTTTGCGCTATATATCATATGATCATATATATCATATGTGCCACTACTACATCAGCTTAATGTGTTCTTTTCTTTTGCTATTTGTCCTGTCAGGTATTTCACATGATTTCTCTTCCTCTTGTCACCTCACCAGGTTTTATCTTCTCTTGTTTCAATTTCCATTTTTCTTTCTTGAGCTCATGTGAACACATTCACATCAACTATTTATGGATTAGTTTATATACCTCAATTATATGGACCTAACTTACATAATTAAAGTAGGAGACCTGTCTTAGACAAAAATATCATTAGCAGAGAAAGCAAGAGATTCCAAAGGTGGCAAACTGCTTTATTTACCCTCTTGTTCTGCACTGTCTCTCTTCATTGTCAAATCTTCGTCAGGAAGATTTAGGAGAATCAAGAATCATAGAATATCTTGAGTTGGAAGGGACCCATCAGGATCATCAAAGCACAACTCTTGACTCTGCACAGGATATTCCCAGGAGTCACACCATGTGCCTCAGAGTGGTGTCCAAACACTTCCTGAACTCTGTCAAGCTTGGGCTGTGAACACTTCCCTGGGAAGCCTGTCTTGATGTGCTGTGTCCAACCAGCTGTGTCCAACCAGCCTTTGAGAGAAGAACCTTTTTCTAATACCCAATGTAAACCTCCCCTGACACAACTTCAGGCCATTCCCTTGGGTCCTGCCACTGGTCAGCACAGAGAAGAGACCAGTGCCTGACCCTCCTTTTCCCGTCATGAGGAAGTTTAATCTGTGATGAGATATCCCCACAGACTAAGGCTTTTCATCCTGGAACCAAAACATGACAGATGAGAACACCATAGCACTCTCTGTGACAGGAATAATGCTCTCCTGATTTGACAAGAAGTAGCTCAGCTGATACATTGCAGGAGCTCTTTTTTTAAATTTATTTTTAATTGCTTTTTTTATCTCCAGCAACTTCAATTCGTAATGATCTCCAGTGACTACTGTGTGCTTTTGCCCTTACTTACTGTGAAGAAACATTGGGCTGGCCTATAACTTCATTGTGTATAAAAGAGATGGACTTGATGTCATTTATGTAAGAAATAAAAAATAAAAAATTGGACTACCTCCTAGGTACCTTGCAAAATCTTCCTTTCCTGCCAGTGCAAGTCAGACACTTTTAAAAGGGCCTTAATAAGAGCTCTCCATACCAGAGTTTTATACTGATGCACAGAATCAAAATGTAGCCACGTCAGAGAATGTGCTGGTGACTGAGATGTTCTGCTGTATGCAGCTCACTGGGCTGCAAACAGGTTCTGGGCTGTTCAAAAGCTAATCAAGTAACAGGAAGCTTTTCTTTAAAGTAGAAATTTTGCTATCTAAGAACTTGTCCAAGCCATGGTGTATTTTCACAAGCACTAGAAAAAGCACCTCTCTCATTTGGGAGATATCCCTCTGAACAATGTATCAGACAATATAATTTTGCAAGTCCTAAATCTACACCTTAGGAACCCAGGAGCTGCCATTGGGGCAGCTTCAAGTAACTGTAACCAATGTCTTTGCAAATCCCAGAGACCTCAAAGGCTTCCCGTAGCTAAAAGGAAAACCTGACTTGTATCTCCTTTATTATATCTAGAAGGTTTAGTTTTATTTCTGAATACAATGTATGAGATTCTGTTCTCAGTTCAATGGTACATACTGACCTCAGTTCGGTGGCCTTTACACAGATTGCAAGAGAGCTATCAGAAATTTACATTCAAGTTACTAAAAGCAAGCTCTAATTCAGAAACTTCATCAAATGCTTCTATCTGTAGATATTCTGGCAGTAAATATGATGTTATACTTATCAAGATCACTGGAACAAACATCTTTTATTAATGCATGTTTAGCAGGATTTAAAATATTCATAGTTATGTGTATTTTTGTAATCTGGCATGGGCAGGTTAGACTTTTAAAAATGCATGGATCAGTTACTAGTGTCACAATCCTGTAAATGGAAGTATTTGAAAATTCTTTATTGCATGTTTTCTAGCATTAAAAAATACCCCAAACCTACTAATCTGTATATTAAGATCTTCCATTGTCCGATACAACATATTTTTATAGCAGCATTTACTAATTTTGCCTTAATGATTCCCAATATCCTATAAATATTTTACCACATATTTATCATAAATTAAATATAATACACAGATATACTGTGAAACCATCAACTTGTATTACTGGAGTTCTACTGACTTTAAAAATGGATGTTTGATTCTCATCTATTGCTGTCAAGTGTATGTGCACACAGACACACACATGCATATTTTTTATGCCTACAGGTACTTTATGCTTTGGTGAGACAAAAAGACATATATTTACAGAATAAAATTCAGTAAGAACATGTAGACACACATCTAGTTCAACAGAGTAAGAGATATGGGAAATTTCCACTATTAAATTGTACTTTAAAAAGTCAAAGTCTGTTGGTTAGCAGGGCCAGGAATTAAGTGTACTTCTGCAACAAACTGTCAGTACAGGCAGTTTCATAAGAATCATGTTGAAACCTTGACAAAACCACTGCTTAGACCCAATGACAATCATTCAGTCTTAAGCAATTGAGCTGAATATCCTTTCACAGATGGCAGCTCTCCACAATGACACAGAGTCCTGTGTCACCACTGAAAGTTGGCTGGGTTTTTTTTAATGATGAAGGCTGTTGGATACTGTTGCATCTCCTGTGTGGGTTTTCCACCTACCCCTAAGTCCTCAAAAGAGAATTTTAAAATTGTACACCTACTACTTAGCACAAAAATATTTTTTATATCAGTAACAAGTGATGCCTTTGAAATGTACTTCTGTCATCCTTGTATGTGAAAAGAAACACTATGTGAACTATCAGACCAGAGCTAAATAACTATTGCAATTTGAAAAAAATAGTCTTAGGAGACTGGTAGCATTTTGACTATGAATGCAGACAAGTTCAATAGTATTGTATCCACTTTTATTAGCAAACAATGTACTGAAATAACTGAATCCCTGAAAGAATTGCTACAGATAGTTAACACAGGTCTGGTACCTAAAAACCAAGTTCAGAACTTACATTTACTTTTAGGTAGTATGTTCATAGAAGCATTAATACCTTTGGAGCTTAAATGAATTTATCACATAAATTTCTGTTGTGAATCATTTGCTCAGCTTCAAAGAAAAAATGTTTTAAAGTTGTGGGAAAAAAACATTTTCTACTCAACGTTTTCTCAATATAGACAGCTGACCATTTAGAGAAGGGACTAAAATCAAGTTGAGTCATCAACACTGAATATTTGCCAATGTTAGATATCCTGCTACCTTGTACAAGAAAGCTAACAGCTCAGTTTCTTAAAAAAAAATCTGGAAAATGTGTGTTTTCTGTTTGTATTACAAATGATAAGCTCAAATTCAAAGTCATATGTTTTTGCTTACATATTGAATCAGGTGCAAAATCCTATCCTGTTAACTAACTGGCTGTACCTATACTCTGACATCTGGTTGCTAAATAAAGGGACTGTTGAAAAAATTGTAGGGAGTGAGTCTGGAGAACATAGAACTATTAACAATGAAAGTGATGGGATTGACAATGACAAACCCAATTTCAGACCAGTAGGCCTCTACTTTGAATTAACAAAGATCACTGGGAATAAAAAGTTCTGTGGTAGCTTGAGTATTCTCAACACAGAGATAAGACAACTGTCGTATACTATTAAATTCAACTTATTTTCTCTAATATGACTGAAATCAGAATCAAGTCCCAGAATATAAAGAAACACCACTTACAAAGCTGTACTTACCAGTGTATCTTAAACTAACCATATACTGCTGGAGGGATATTTTATATAGAAATAAGATACTGCTGCACAAAATATGTATGTAAAGATCCATATTTTTAAATGAATATGTAAGAAAACAGATACTTGATCCTTTAGGAGTTTTTACTTCAAGTTAATGCTAGGGAAGGAAATACATTACTGCTATATAACTGAGAAAACTAGATAACTTAAAGAAATTAAGTACAATGGCAGCTAGACTGGTATTTATATTTTCTGCTAAAGGGAGCTAAATAAGATCTGATAGCTTACTGTCCTCTGCTGTAGTCATTGAAGTCCAGTTGCTGTAAGCATTGCCATAACCATTGGAGGCAACCACTCTCATCTCATACTCAGTGTAGGGCTGCAGGTCTCCAACCCTGTGCTGTAAGGAAGCAGTAGGGCTGGGAAGCAAACTGCAAAGAAAAACAGCACGAGTTACTTCAGAACACATCCCAGCACATCAAGAAAGACTAAAACATTAAGTCTTGTAACAAGACCAGCCACCCTAAAGGTGAGCCGTGTTCAAGGGAAGGGGACTTTTCTTGCTCAGCAGCGGATGGTGGCCTTGCTGCTCTGCGTACTCTAGAATGTCACCAGCAGAACGCCGCCGCCGCATCTGGAGTCGGTAGCTGGGCGCGCCCGGGGCGTTGTTGCGAACTGGTGTAGACCAGACAACCTGAAGACTGGTCGGAGTGGCAGATGAAAGCCTTGGAGGCATCACGCCATCTGGAGCTGTTGAAAAACACGGATGAATTAGAGCAGAGAAAACCATGGAGAACATATGCCGTGTGGAAACAGAATGCTCCATATACTGGAAAAACTGTTCCTCAGGATCAACAGTAATGTTAACATGGTCCATTTAGTTTAACATTTTCACTACTGAACAATGCTGATTCTTAATTTTCTTCTTTCCAATATGTGAATATCATCTTGCTAAAAGCAAACCTCCAAACACCAAAAGTAATTCAGAAGCAACATATTTTCTACCACCTGTTCAAATATTATCTGTTTCTCCCTGTGCCCAGCTCTGCCACCCTGAGAAGCTAAGGAAATGCTCACAGAAATGTTACCCAGTATGAGTAAAATTGATCAGACTTTTTATCATTCAGATACCTTCTTGCCCTTACAAATTAATAATAATTTAACAAACAGAAGAAATTTTACGTTAAGAACATCTTTAGATAGAAATCAAAATAGATTCACTGAAGTCTCAGTCTGTAGCCCACTGTTTTGTTAAGGAAATTAATTTTTATGAAGTCCAAGGAACTGCAGATCAAAATGTGTCAGTAATGATACCACCAATGACCTTTCACTGCTGCAAATTTCACTGCATGCAGTAAAAAGAACTATGACAATTTACACCTGTGAGTTTATGGCTTCGCTTTTTTCTTTAACAAGAGATCAATCTGTTGAAGAAACTTTCTGTATTTAAACACATCTGTAACTTTTATATACAACACATCTGTAGCCATATCTCTGTAGCTCTTTTCTAGAGTTAAAGCACTGGAAAGTTACTACCTTTGTAATTCAAACTCTTGTATAATAGTTTTGCTTTTCATGGTCTAGTAGTTACCATTTGCCTTTTTTCCTTTGGTCTTTCTAACATGAATTCTTTTTCATTGCTGTTATTTTCTTCTTGTCTCTATTGAAGAAAAACCAGTCTCACAGGTCTCTAACTTAAAGTGTAGTTGTAAGCCTCAGGGCCTAAGTTGTAAGTTTTAAGATGAGCAAACAGTACTTTACAGTAAGCTTTATTATTTTCATTTACCACCTGTGTATGAGGTGGTTACTAAGAGGGAAGAAACAGACTTTGTGATACACTGTGTGAGTCATTCTCTCCCTGAGACAGGTGAAAGAAAGCATCAACTTCAAAAAGAAAGACATCAATCACATCTAATAGTTTTTATTTATACTGATATATACATTAACAGATATGTGAACTAGCATCTGATATTTTTACTCTGATTATACTTACATCTGGGGCACTTCCACATTTTTCATCTCCAGATCCAAATTGTATTACAGGGAAAGGCACAAAACATGTCCTGCTTCAACCTAAGAAACTTATTCCCTTTACATTAATTTCAAGATCTGTCAGTTCTCATACAAAATTTTTACTAAAAGCTGGCTTCTGGGGTGCTGGAGTTATCAGGTACTTCTGGTATTGACCCCTAGCCCTACAGCCCTCCTGTTTTTTTTCAGAACAAGATGAAGTACAACAGAACCTCCAGCTTCCCTCATTTCCTTCTGCTCCTCTCTGTCACTGTGAAAAAGAAAACATATAATATGGGGGCATGATCCAGCCTGTGTTTGGATGCTTTTTTCTGCTGCTGTTATCTACATCTAGGGGAAAAGGCTCTGGTAAATCCCAAGTAAACTTGAAAATCTTCCTGTTTCCAAATCCAGAAAATCCCTGAGATTTATGTAATTCATGGTCTGCAAATCCCATGCCAACACCTTCAAGGCCAATAATGAGCTTGTGAGCACTTCACCTCAGAGAGAAAAAGGTGGCTGGCTTAACTTAAATAGCTCCAATATCCCTCCAGCTGAGCCATCAAAAACAAACATTTGCACACCAAATGTCTCTGCACATGACATTCACTCTCACAGTAAAATGGAAAACTCATTTATTTACCTTACATAACATTGTTCTGTTTAGCACCAACATAAGTAGAGTTGGGTTTAAGTTGAGCAATAAAAGGTTTTAAAACTTATGGATGTAAAGTACAGTACTCCCAGATAATCATGTATTATTTTGGCATCCTTTATAAGGTGATTCTTGAAGTCAAACTGAGATAGCACAAGAAAGATGATGCAATGAAAGTAAAAATTTTTACTTCAGGGTTTTTAAGTGTTTTTCTAAGCTGACATCAACAGAAAGAGTCAATATTCGTTCAAAGCTGGGTACTACCTCATTTGAAACGAAACTGTCTGCAGATTAAAATACACCAGTTTTTAAAGTTCACACAGAAATTCAACACAGCAAAAAAAGCTACATCTAAAAATGAATCTAATTAACCGACCTAGTAATTTGGCCAGGAAGTCAAAGTTCACGTTATTGAGGGGACAGTGTGAGGCAACTCACTGAGGAAGCAAAAGCATTAAATTTATTTGCAGCTCTGTCAGGACACATGATTTCACCTTTGTCTTTCATTTACCAGTCTGTTAAATGGAGATAATAATACTGATCCTTCTTTGTAAAGCTCTCTGAGATCTACAAAGTAAAAGCTCAGATTAAGCTTTATGTATGTATAGAGGTGGTTATTATAGCGATACAGGAATGTTCATCAAAAAACAAAGATGTAGCTGTCTAAATGTCAATAACAATTGCACAGTCTGGATGTTATTTTAATGGCGTAGGTAATCTCAGCTAAATGTTCAAATCTCTTCTACCAACAAAAGCACAGCATAGGGAAGAGCAGAAAATTTGGACAAATCTCTACTGTGAAAGTTGCCTGACCCTGAGTCTTGTTGGTAGAACAAGCCAAGCCCACTACTTTCAAACCAACATGTTTCAATATACAGCAGCTGTATTTATCTGAATGGCTTCCTGTAGCCCACAGAGAATTTCCTCAGTGATGTACTAGTGAGTGTTCTCCAAAGGAATGGGGCAGGGGGGCAGGAGGGTACAGCAAATAAATTGTCAAGTCTCTGCTGAGTCATAATGAGAAAGGTGCTCTATTAAACTAATCACGATTTGCTCATTAAAACGGCAGAGCACTTACCCCCCAAAATGGTAATTCTAATTTGCACACAAAACATCCTCTGACTATTTCAAGCATTCCTCATCATCAAGGTCTTGAGTGTAACATTTCCCCCAGCTTAACCCTTTTTATCCAATCCATATCCCCAAGAGACTCCTCACTATCCAAGTAATAACTGGCAACAAGCAATAATTCTACTGTGAATTTCTCAACAGAAGAGCCATGTATCTATCAGCTTGATATATCGTCTTTAGGATGCAGTGTTGCTCAAAAATCTCCCCTCGAGCTTTAATATGACCCTCAGGGGGCAAGCACTCCACTTGCAACCTACTGAATCAACATCTAGCCCAGTAAATCCTCACATAGGAGGGCAGAAAGTCATGCTTTGTATATCAAGAGACTACAAAGGCAGAATAAAATATTTAATCAGATGTCAATTCTAATCAAATAATTAATAAACAGTTCCAGAAAACAATAAAAACTGAAGACTGTTTCAAGATGACAATGATATATTGTATTCCAAATACTCAGGTACATGCAGATGGATTGAGAAAGATCTGTTCCCTCTTCAGCCAGTAAAGTGCTAAGCAGCCTTTGAAAAGGGCTTCAACTTTTTGTCACAATTTCTTTATCTTAAATTACATGTGCAAAAATAGTCAGCTTTGTAAGTATTTGTTTATTTTAGGACAGCAATCATTGTGTGAAATGATTGTGCTGAAATGTTTATTCCACGTTGAAAGCTTATTTTTTTTCTGAGAGGTATTCATTATATTTATGATAAGGATTTATCTGAAATGTAAATTTTCTGAAAGTAGATGACTTTGAGCAGGACTATTAAAAGGTGAACTATTAGGACAATAAATTATTATTTAGTTATAAAAATGTTTCCTTTCATAAGAAGAAGAAAAGCCAGAAGAAAAGTAGAGCTTGATTACATATCTATAAAATTGGTACAAACTCATACCAACTTTGAAGTGTCACTCTTTTTAACAGTGATCAGATATACTGACCCAAATGTATCCATAATATCTCCAGGTAGGCATCTTGAAGATTTTGGAGCTATGAATATGTAACTCTGTAAGTTGTCACATCTGCATATATAAAATATTTAGCATTTGTATCTTATCAAAATATATTTCATACACATGGATGCAAATGATAACTGCAGGGATTTAATTACAGGGGAGAAGGAAAATAGGCTCTCCAGCATTTGCACCAAAACAGCAAGGAAAAGTTCCACTCCGACTGCCTTTAGATGAGTGTCTTGCTCTGTCATGACTACTCTTCCTCTTTTCCAGGTTCAATTCACAAAACCCATTTCTTTATCTCATTGTAGTGCTTGTTTAGGTCCTCCTGATTCATTTCCTATTTTAGGTGCCCATATTGAGATCATCTTATTATGGCACTTTTAATGCCAGTATGTTCTGCACTTTGACATTTGTTTCTTCTGATTTTCTCAGGTATGCCTTTTATCTAGTGGTTTGCTCAGTCCAAATAATTCCAGTCATTGCACTCCCCATAATTCTCAACTTCAGCATGTGTTTTAGTTTCATTTCAGAGAAAGACAGGCCATGATGCTGGGCCATATGTCATCATTAGAAGAGCATGCTAGTTATAAACCTTTATCTCTTGGCAAACCAGAAGATTGTTTTTTCTGTTTCTTATCTTCACAGGTTCACCAAAGTTTACTCTGGTTTGGTTTTTAACTCTTTCCCATTATTTTTCCTTCTCAGCATATACTGAATATAAGAGTTGGTCTTGATTTTTTCATTTAATAAATATTTGCAACCATGATATTTCTCCCACTCTCAATCACAAGAGAATGCACAGAACATTTTTGGATTTTCTTTCTAATATTATAATTTCACTGCTGGATATTTTCAGTTACAGATATAGCTCCACCTAACAATACACATACCAAGGACAAGGAACCCTTATTCAATGGACATCCTTGCATTTTGGAACACGAAACGTGAAAGGTTCATGGTGGCCCTCTTGCTATCCCCTCTCTGGCACATGTATCTTGGGAAGAAAGGATGCTGTGTTTTGGCCAAAAGCAAATTGAGAGATATAAAGAAGTAGCCTAAAGCCTTTGTAAACTTAGAGTAAGTCCAAACTTGTTCACACCTCATGTTAGTGAAATGTTTTTCTCTGGAAGTATAATATCAACCGGGTACAGAAATACCTTGTTCTCTCTTCATGATCTATCCTGTTTTACACCTCTGCTTTCTGCTGTAATAGTAATTTCATTTGAAAAGAAATGGTTTTGTAAATCTATTCAGAAGAGCATTTTAGCATTAATCCTTAACGTTACCTGTACGATACAATATCATTCAGAGAAATAAAATAAGATGTTTGAAAAAAATCTAAAATTTATCTTTATCTGGATTGAGTATGTAAGTTCTAACTGTGGATTTTTCTGCACTTTCACTGTTTAGTATTCCTGCCAGCAAAGCATAATTTTAGTAGGGCTCTAAAAATCAACTTACTCCATGACCTGCAGATCCAAGGTTTAAGACAATTGTCTTTTGAAATCCCAAAGCAGGCTTACTTATTCCTCATTAATATTGTTCCACAAACAAACAGACAAACAAAAAACAAACAAAAAACCCCTCCACCTCCAAAACCAAAACCCAAACCAATCAGACCTTCCCCTCCTTTTAATGAACTTTTCTTCATGTACAACCTCAACACCTGCAACCTGGGCATGGGTCTCAAGTGGAAATCCGTGTAAGAGATGCTCCTTTCCTAAATGTTACATTTCACTGAGGTCAACACTATAAAAATGTCTTACAGATTTGTCACCTCACCTTTCCATAAGAAGCAACCTGCCTTCCTTCCTCATGTTAGGTGGAAGTTTGTCCATCTTACTCAGCAAGAACTTTACTAAACTCTAAAAGCTACAAAAGAATGCCAATAAGCAATTAGCTGAATGATTAATGATTTTAATACCTGTAGTGAGGACATTGGCTAGAATTTATAACTGCCCAGAAAAAACAATTATTCAAAAGGACTATTCAGAAGGATGGCAAGCCAACAACTGCCATATAACAAAATTAATTTTTTTTTAATACTACGAAGAAAAACCATAAGGAAAGGTATTACAGAATCAGGTAGAAGCTGCAATTGAAGAAACAGCTCTTGCTGGTTAACTGTGACACTGACTACTGGAAAATGAAATATCTCGTTAAAATAGCTTTAAGAAACTATCAGATCTGCCTGTTTTAAGTTAGGGGGACAGATGTGGCAAGTGCAGTGGGAATAAGATCCTGTCTATCATCATGCAACAACTTCAGCTTCCTGCATGAACTGGCTTTAGAAATTAAGTTCGGAAGGTTTTTTTTGAATTGCAATAATTATTATTATTGGACTTTTTCGTAGTTGGTTGTTTAGCAATTTTGGGCTTAGGTTCGTTTTTTCAAAGGAAAAAGATGAAAGAATTTGACATCATCTTCAAAATCTTACAGCTTTCTTTATAATTAGTGTCTGGAATCAGAGAGATATAACCAGAGGCAGGCATGGTACCTTCCACACTGATAGAAACACCTCTGGTGATTGCTGGTGAGCAGACTGTTGGCTAAATTAAAAACTTTTTCTTAATGTTGATGCCAGAATTTCAGAGTATTGGAGGGTGGCTTTTAATCTTGCAGCTTCTTGTTTGAAACTAAACAGTTTCTAGTTCTGGAAATCCAGAGACTCCCCAAAAACAACAAAAAAACCCCTGAATTTTATCACTCGTGGTTGGGAAAAGCCAAGGGAAGAAAGTTTAAACCTATGTAGTTAAAAGAACAGTAAGGATAGACATACTATCTTCAACTTTGCAAAAGTTTTGCAAAGATAGAGAATGTTTCCCAGGATACACAGAAATGTGTGTCCTGGGAAACAGGACACACGGCAATGGGATTAAACTTCTGCAAAAAAGTTTTTAAATCTCCATCAGACTAAATGAATACTTAAATAAAATGAGATAATTTACAATTTTAAGGAAAGAAGATGGCATGAGCTGATTTCCCAATTAACTCTTTTTCAGCCTAATAATTCTTTGAAGGGGATTCTAATTCCATAGAAGAAAAGAAAGATAAAAGAAAAAGGAAAAGGCACAGAGGTGGTGATGTTACAAGAAGCATATGCATTGTTCTGAAGCATAATCCCTTAAAAATTAAGTTTTAATATTGATTTATTCTATGACTGAAGGAAAAAGGATAACATCAGATATTCAAAACCAGAAAGCACCATTCTACTGGAACAAGTGGACATGGCTTCTGCAAATGATTATTAGCTAGACAGGGTTGTCAAGCATTGAAACAGACTGCCCAGGGAAGAGGTAGAGTCACCATCCCTGGAGGTATTTAAAAGGTGTGCAGATGTGGTGCTTAGGGACACGGATTAGTGGTGGTCATGTTAGGTTAATGGTTGGTTGATGACCTTAAGGATCTTTTCCAACCTAAATGATTCTATGAGTCTATCTCCATCCAACGTGGCAAAAGAAACTAAGAAAATACAGCACTCTCAGCTGAATGTAAAGAAAATGGGATACTGGAAAACATGTGAATGCTCTTACTAAATAAGAAGTCTCATTAAATAAGAAGTCTCTTCATACTGCTCTCCTGCAATATGGATGTGCTGGTGGACTGCTAAAGAACAGACCACCCTGTTAAAGAACAGACCACCCGCAGTGCTACCAGTTGATGTGCATTTTGACAGAAGCCTCAGTTTATATATTACTGTAAGTACAGACTGGAGAACAATGCAGGGGTTCAAATAAATTAGCTCTGCAATAAGATTACCTGTAGTTATTTTTAATCCATAAATTTCTCTGTGGTACATAATGGATGGTATGAAATACTACCATTTCTGATGGAAACCAAGCTTGAGAGTGCCCATAAATAGGAAATGGATCTGACAAGATGACAGATTAGCTGGTGTTAGGGAGCCACTACACACAGTGGGTGGTGCAGTCTTATTATATCTTGAATATCCTACAGGTATCTGTGAGATCCAGGTCACTGGACTATCTTTTGGCCACAAAACAACTGCAGCCAGAACAGACTTCCATCTCACAAATTCTTTCCTTACTTGCAGAAAGAGGAGGAAAAGAGGTTCCCTAAAGTTTCTGCTCCTAGTAATCAAGGCAACACAAAGCTGGCTTTTGTTCACAGCTCCAACTTAATTCCTTATGATATATATGGTAATCACAAAAATGCTTTGACTCAGTGTCAAAATGAGTCAAAAACTCTAACTTTACAGACTGGGAGTCTTGTCTTTGCTTGCAATAAATGTTGTTCACCTCAAGACAGTAGAAGCCATGCCAGTAGAATACCGATTGCATAATTCTTTGAAAATTGACTTCTTAAGGTTCCATCAGGTGTCTTGTAAAATTTTGCTCCCTGGAAGTCTGTTTCAGTAGCAACCACATTCTCACAAATGGAAGACTAAAAAAACCCAACTAACCAAAAATCCCCTAGCAACCCCCCCTGAAGTATATACTACTTACTTTGCTCCAATCTTCATGCTATTAAAAAGCATATTAACTTTTCCTGTTCACCTGAGTTGGACAAGGCTGAAAACAAAAATATCAAAGCCACAATATCTATTAAGTAGAAACTCTGGTTTGTGTGTCATCTTAACCTGCTTCTCAATTTACTCTATGGCATTCAAAGCATATAGACTTTGAAGTGGCCTATATTCTCTAGTTTTCTTCTGCAAAGTATAGTATATGTCAGATTCAGAAAAAAATACCAAAAATGAGTGTATATTTTATTAAAAGCCTATTTTTATTCTCTCTGTCTCTTTTTAACAAAAGTCTAATTTAGCTGTTGTTCCCTTAGGTATGAGGTACACAGTTCATAATTCATTTGATATAAAATGTCAGTTTAGATTTTTGCACTTCTTTGATAAATGAGAAAAAACATGTACATTTCAATTTCCTTCTACCAGGTTTCACTAACAGAAGCCCCCCTCCCATTGTGCTGCTCAAAGACCTTTGCGTTAAATTAAACATCAAGATTCAGAAACTGTAGGGAATGATATTTCCAAGACATACAGTACAAATACATGAGACTGGGAAAAAAGGTAATGATTTTTCCTACCAGTAAAGTGATGTCTCCCAAAGAGTATCTTTGATCCTTGAATTAGTTCTCAGTTATAATTTAATATATCAAAACTGTCAGCAGCTTTCCTTATATTTAAACATAAAGCGATATAGTCAGCTCCACAAAAAGCAAAATACAACATTCAGGGGCTTTCTTCCCCCTACCCCCAACATGTGCTTGTGACTCTGAAGTCCATCAATATTAATGAGGAAAATCTGTGTACATCAAAGGAGACAGCAAAGAATTAATTTAATTGTATCTGTCATCATTGCTAGTATGGAGTGGTTTTTTCCTATATAACCAAACCCTGCCATTGATCAACATGCAAAACTCTCAGGGGTGTAATCTGCACAATGGAATAGAGAAGAATCAAAATTTTAGTTCTGGAAATAAAACTGATATAATTAGGAAAAATAACAACAAAACACTGTGTATTATTCTCTTATGTAATACACGAGGCCGAGGCTGACAAATCTGAGCCACCACATTTACAGAGTAAACAAGAATTCTTATCACTCCTCGAAATGCCAACTGCAATGCTATGGCTGTCACTTCACGTTAGGGTCCAGTCCAACAGCTGTGGTATCAATAAATTAAGCTGTATTAGAAAATAGCAATAGGATCACATCCTGATGCTTATGCTGAGCACCAGCACTGATAAAGAGCATCCATCCAGAGCCATGAACCGCAGAACTCAGCACCTTCTCCTCCTGCCCTGTGCTGCTGCTGTGCACATTCCCCCACCCCGGCCTGGGAAGTGTCATCAGCCCCACATTACAACAGCATCTGCTCTCTTTTCCCCCAATAAATGACTTCCCCCTACACCCAACAGCAGAGTTTCAACAGCATAGGTGTACATTATTCTGCATTGTCTGCTTAAGAACCCAGAAATTAATACACTGTCCAGCAACTGGGAGACAAGATGAATGATCCAGATCTCCTTTTTTTCAGCTAGTGTTCTAACAAAGAAAAGCTATGAAAGAATATCAAAGGTAACACCTCCATTGCACCTAACTGTGACAAAAATCCCTGACTGTTTTTAACCCATCACAGTTCCCCACTAAATACAGCATTTCAATTGACAGAAATATGATATAGGTGTTATATTCTGAAGGTAAATATTTAATATTTAGGGTGAATAAAAATCAATTCGGGCAAGACTACTCCCACACTGAAATAATCTGTTCAAAATATACAGCTGACTTCTCTGATGAATAGGGTAAAAGGATTACAACCTTTTATAGCTAAGCTATCCACATAGAAATGTTCATACAGCATTATTAAGTAGCTACCCATCAGTTAATGCCCTGTTCTAGACACTTGTAACAAATAAACCATTTCTATGAATTATCTCTGGGCTTCATTTCCTTAGATAATACTGAAGAACACATAAATTCACTGGAATTGGTGGTAGCATGTCAATATACAACAATAAATGATCTGCTCACAAGTATTTTTACTGAAAAGACCTTGACTACTGTCATCTTGTTCAAAATCAGGTAGCCTAATTGATTAAAGTAATTTTAACACCATTGTGCTTTACTCAAACCCAAATGAGGCTAAATGTGTTCTGCCTTCTGTGCCACAGGACATTTTAGAGTATTTACCCCAAAATACATGCACTATTAATCAGAGGTTGAAGTAAACTAAATATCTTGGCAATACTTACTCTCTAAAATACAGATTTTCTTCAATCTTTTGACAAAAAGTAAACAGCCACAGGAAACTTCTCCTTTGTTCATTTTTCAAACAAAGGGCTAAATCCTTCACACAGAAAATTTACAGCTGATTAATTCAGATTACAGCCATCAGTTGAGTATTTTGGACAGCAGTATCAATTTCTTATGAATAACCCTCTCAAATAGGCTACTTAGTATGTAAGAGTACTCATAACTTCAACTTAAAGAAAAATAGAGAAAAGAGAAGTATTTTTTTCTTTATATAATGCCATCTCTTCAGTTATTCAACTTCTTTTCTTTATATATATATATTATTAGAAGTTTTTAGATAATCTGAACTCAGTCAACCTGAATGCATGCATTTTCTCTGTACATACTGGCTGCATTAAACTATGGTGACACCTTTCATAGAGACGCAATCCCCCAGTCTAAGCTAAGAAAAAAGCTAAGTCAGTCTAAGAAAAAAGGCTGACAAACTTTGTGACATGTATATTATACTTTCCAGCATGAGGAGTATAAAATTTTCTTTTACCTTCTGCTGCTAACACATGCCTCTCTCTCTCTCTGTCTGTAAAATGGGAATAGCAATCCTCAGTCACCTACTGGAAATCTGAATTGGCAGATATACTTGTAAAAATCATCAAAGTAAACAGGTCAGTATACAAACAGTAAGGATTAATATAATTCAATAGTGGACATATCCCCCAGCAACATGAAATACATTAATTCCCCTTCTCATTTTACTCAGCTGGAATTAATCTAAGAGCACAGTATTTCTTTGTCAGAGGAATAAGCATGATCTGCATAGAGATCCAAAGATAAAAAAGACAGAAAGCAATCATTATACATGAACATGCATATACTGATATATCATATACATTTTTGTGTGTGTGCACCTGCACATTCATGCAGACACAAAAATAACATTCAGAAAGAAAAGAACAGTGAGGAAAAAGCTGTCAAATGTCAGGAATCAACCTTTAAGGGCTGTAGACTCTTATAGTTGGCTTTGTTGAAAGAAAGAGGATAGCACACACCAACACTGCATTATAGGAACACCAGAGGAGAAGTGGTGACTCTAATCACTAATTCTCATTCAATTTCCATATTCTCTCCCTTTTTCTGCCTTTATAGAGAAGCTTATTTCTCCTCAGGTACTCAGCCAACTGAGTTAAAGTTAACAACATAGGTGTAACAGGAAAAGAACACTAAGAAAAGTAGGGAAAAGTCAAGCTTGAAATACTACCAGAACAAATCATTAACTATAGGAAGGAAAAATACTTCTTTTCTGCAAAGTGTTTTAAGAATTCAGATATAAAATTTCAGATATTTTTAATTCAATTTCAATTTTCCAAACTAAAGAGAAAATTCTCAAAATGTAGTTACTAAGAGTAATTTTTAACTGTATATAGAACCAGCAAAAAAATGCAAAAGCACTTTCATGGCCATGATGTTTAAAAAGATTATCTCTAATTTTTTCCCTAGCTAAAGAAAGGAAAAGAACAGGGATTTGATTTCCGCTACATTTAAACCTCAGGAAGGTCTTAAAAAACCCTTAATTTTTCCCCCATTAGGATTTTTTCCCTAAGATGGAAATATGACAAATATGCAACAGGATGACAGAACTCTGCTGGAGGTGTAGAGGTCATTGCAGGCAGAGGAACTTCAAAACTTCCCGAACTGTGCAAAGTGGTTCAAGCCTTCAAACCTTGCCACTTTACCCAAAAGGTTTATGATCACCAGCTAACTCCCATAATCTAGATGTGCAGAATCTTCATGTGCAGAAAATACAGATTGACGTGACCAAAAAAAACTCAGCAAACCTATGAACAAATAAAAACCTCACAGATATTTGCCTCTGCTGACAGTTAATGAAAATGAAATTTTATTCCAAAACCTATAGGGGCAGGATTTGTCAAAAAAAGAAAGTATAAAAACATGGGCTTTTTAGAAAAGCAGCACAAATCATTGCAGCAAAGTAACACAAAAATTGATCTGTTTCTGAGTACTTACATATATCTGGGAAATGGTTCTAAAGACAAAATTCATGGTGTGATTTTTCAAATGTCTTCTTTATGTTTTCACCAGGAATATCAACAGCATTTTATTGTAGAATTCCTTCAGCAGAGCCTAACTTATCACATAAGCATTGCTGACTTCAGTTACAATACTGAAAAATCTACTTCAGATTTGCTGAGAATGAAAAGAAAAATCAAAAGTAAAAAAAGCTCCAGAATGAATAAGCTTGAGATTATATAAAATTGGCACACTTCTTCTAAATCATGTCCTTTTTCATGTACAATTGAAATTGGTCTGAAATAAGTTAATGTGATAGTAGGTAATAGTTTTAAATAATAATCTACCTCTAAATTTCACAACAGCCCATTTGCCCCATTTCTAGATATTCTCCTTGTATTTCTTTAGTAAATCAAGCTGTAGTTTTTCAGCATGGCATCTTCCCTAGTACAGATTACTTCTAAGAGCTTTTAAGTACAGTCTGGATCTCACTCTAGGGCCAAGGTTTTGGAAAGACCTGAGTGAGACCTCTTCAGTGAGGTTAATTGACTGCTTATAGATGATCAATTAGCTGCTGCACAGTCCTCCCTGCCTCATCTGGCTCTCCCTAAGCAAGCAAAACACATCCATGTTCTTCCAGGCAACTAAAATTGCTGGTTTGATCTTCTTGTCCCAGGTGTTTCATGCTGCTCTAGAAGAGACAAAGGAATTGAGGAGATGCTAAATGCAGGTGCTTTGTGTCTGCAGCATGGAAAGAACACAGCTGGAACTATGGGAGATCTGCCCAACCCCAAAAGCACAGGGTGCAAAGGCAAAGAGAAAGAGGCAATCAGAAGAAAAAGACATAGTTGGAGTGTCACTGCCTGCTGGCAAAACTCAGGTTTATGAGTTTTGGGACTTACACTAAGCTTCAATTCAAAGCAACCTTTACAATGCGTGGAGTCAGGCTGAGCCCTAACTGGCTGCAATTTAGGAAAGTGAGCAGCAAAGAGGGCATCTCTGTGCCTCCCACTGCCAGAGTTTGAAGACACAACTGTTCAGGAATGAGACTTCTCTTGTCTCTTGCCATGCAAAACACCCATCCAAAATCAAGAATGGACACAGTATGAGCTCACTGAAAGGTGTGCTGAACAGCCTGGGAGAAAAGAATAAAAGAAGAAAGTAGCACTAATGAAAATGACAATCAGTTCAATACTGCAGAGAGTAGAGAAGAATTACTGTTTCAGTAGAACAGAAACTTCCAGTTTCCCACACAAGCACCTTTGGAATCCTACCCTTATATCCCCATGAAATCACCTTTCTGGACAAAAGGAAATGGAATGGCCAATTTACACAGCTTGCTACTGACCCTTTGTAATTAGCTAGCTCATTGATGAGAGATGCAGGAGAGCTCTTCCCCACTCCCTGCTCTATCCTGGTCTCTCCTCAAAGTTCCTGTAGAAAGGATATGGCCACAATTTTTCACTAAGAACTTTCTGTTAACATAGAAGATAAAGAACAAAAGAATCCCTTTGGATTCCTTCTCTTGGATTTAACTCTAAAAAGAGAAGGGAGAGAGAGGAAAATGAGAAGGAGGAGAAGGAAAGGAGAGAAAAAAAGGTGATGCCTCAAACACCTGAAATTTGAAGCAAAGGACATTCTTTCAAAACAAATTTTATGGTGTCACATAATGTGATACTAGGAAACATAGGAAAACCAATCTGTCTCACAGGGAAAATTCTAGCATATTCAAGTTTGATTTTTCTTCCAACATAATTCTGACTTAGCATCAGTTTTCTTTGTTTATTGAATATTCATTTCTCTAAGGAGGCCTGCTGGCTTCAGTGATCAACCTCCACGAGCAAATGCTTTCAGATGTGAATACAAGTTGTATGATGTGGTTCCCACTTGTTTGCATAATTAGATCAGTGGTCCTGTGATGAGGTTCAGTATCCAGTCTCTGAGGTGTTGTGACTTAAACTAACAGTGGCTGACACCCTCTGGTTGCAGGACACCATCTCCTGTAGATACTGAACAAACATCAGCTACAGGTACGTAGGCTCAAGTTTTGTGGCTGAGAACAAGCCCAGGCAGTGGCATGCAGCATTCCACTCAGAAAGAAGGGACCTGCAAGGAGCGGGGACTTAAGGGTCTAAGGCAAAATCTTACATCTTTTCCTGCTAGACATTCCTATGCTGTGCAAATCACAGACAGAGCACATAATCGAACAACATACTTAATAAATCATGGCAGAGTTTAAAGAGGCACTTCACTACTTAGGCAGATTTTTTTTCAGAATATCTTTCCTTATATGTTTCACACAGGATGTATCAATTCTTTGAGGCTCTTTTCTACAGATAAATCAGCACCAAGTTAATGGTTTGTAATCCCCAGTATAAGAATCCACAGGGAGTCAACTCTGCAATGTGATACAGAATTACCGTCCAAAACAGTCTTCAGACCTCTTGTCATGACTTGGAAATCCATTCCTTTTTCCTGCTTTGTAGGGGATGATTGAGACTCCACCCTCCTGCTTCCCATCAGAGCAGCAGCCCATCCTTCTTTTTGCATCTATTTATTCAACATAATCCATCTTCTTCCCATTCCCTTCCATACTCAGACTTTGGTGGCCAAAGGAAGGGAATAAAAGGATTTAACTTGAGTATAAGCTATTATAAGCAGTGATTGCAAATTTCCTTTCTGCCAGCTCACCAGCCCTTATTACAAAGCAATTCTAAAATGATGGCGTCTTGTATGTGCCACTACATCAGAAGTAGCACTCATTGAGGACAAAAATGTATAACCAAGAGCTCTCTGCAAAAGGGTTTCTCCCAGAATTTTGCAGTTTTATATCCACTCTATCCTTCAATTCATTTATCTAATTAAAATAATTCTAAAACAATTTGTTTTCCAGATGTTTTAATGGCTGGCATCCTCAAATTAATGTGAAGTACTGGCTAGAATATTATTTTTTTACAGCTTCTACCAAAGCAGTTTAGGAGAAGATAAATAGAACAAATTTATTCCTTCTGGAAAAAATATAAAACTCAAAAAAATTTACTTCTACCTCTGCAGTATGAAATTTGTCACTAATCATTTTAAACTATGCCCTTTTATGCTTCTTCCATCTCTTTTAGCTTTCTATGCAGTTCTTTGATGTAACAAAGACAGTTTCAGACAAGATTTCAGTTCTTCTGGAAAAAAAAAGCTTTAAGTCTTGAGGCAAAAAGCAGTGTATTTAAAATTTATATACTCCATAATGCCTTTGTTCTGAACTTGAACATCCTGAAAAACTTCTCCTCTTTCTTTTGCTTTCTGACTCTGAAGATCATTTGTTCTCATGGTTTCAGCTTCTTATTATGCAACAGTGACTTTAACTGGTGGTTCCAGCATTTAAGTACATGCACAGTCATGGCTGACCCTTTCTGATCAATTGCCAATCCATACAGGTTTGACTGATAAAAGAGCCAATTAGATTTAAGCAAATTAAGGGACATCACCAATGTCAACCACTTATTAAACTGAATGCTGAATTCCATGCATACCAAACACTAATGCACGGAGTCCCATTAAGAGTTGAAATCCTAACCCCATTAGTAACTCCAGACCACTACAGGGTAAGGGTCAAAAGGAAGTTTCATATTTATGGATTACCATTTGGATTCAGTTTTTATTTTTTTTAGTCTTTCCAAGAACTCTTGAACCTGCACTGCAATTTTAGTCGAGAGTGCAGATAAAATAAATTCCTTATTTCTAAGATAGTTTTTTTTTGAGTGTTGACTTCAAGCATGGCAAATCAGCTTGATAAGAAATTAAAATATATTCAGTCAGGTAACACTAAAGATTTGGAGTGCTTTATATTGTGTGCAATGTGTTTTAAAGCTAAAAAAAATAAAGGAACAAAAGAAATGCATATTGGAAAAAATTGTATCATAATTGTAAAACAGTGATCAGCAATAACATCAAAATGGAATATCACTTTGTCCTCAATCACTCTCCCTCTCAGACAATCTTCCATCAAGCTCCATGAACTAGGCTCCCCATTGCAGATTTCTTAAATAGTTTTAAGAAATACTTAAATACTTTTTTTATATCGTTGAAAAGAGAATGGTACATCTTAACACTTATTAAAAGGCTGTGCTTTTGTACATAATGAGACCTTCTTTACTTTTTGAGCAAACAAAACTTCCATCTAAGTGAAATCTTGGCCACTAAAGTAAAAAAATAAAATTCTTCCTTATTTAAGTAGCATCTAGATTTCATTTAATGATTTAGAAAGTGTGAAGGCACTGAATACTGCCCAGTGTAAAATTACCATTATACTCATAATTTAGCATGCAATGGAATTGTATAACCCTCAAAGGTTCTTACAATAAACATCCTGGTAAAGCAAACCTCTATTGTCCTACACACACACGTGTGTGTCTGTACATGTGTACACATATAGAGAAAACACAGCCTGTGAGAGAGCACTTCTCTCATATGCACTGCTTCATTTATTAGTCATTTCTCTACAGATCACAGTCCACTGGACAATGGTATGGAAGATTTCTTTAATAACTCTCACTGCTAATTTAATTCTACTTAAACACACATATCCTAGTGAATGCCACATGCTTTTCAGCATGATTTTATGTGTAAATCAGGATAATATGTTTTCAGATCATTAACTAAAAGGAAGCATGAACTAAAACCTATTTAACCAATGAGGTATTGCTTTTAAACTACCACAAGGTCATAAAAAAGATAATTTCAAAGCTATAAGTTTTCTAATTGTAATCAACAACAATCTAATGATGAAAGAAAGTGTATCTTAATGGCTGTCATAAACTTGTGCACATCCTTGCTTATCTTTAAAGATCCTTTATCTTGTCATTTGGTGAAATTTTCACTACCAAATTTTCCTAAGCAAAACTGAAATGTGACACTGGAGCTAGAAATATCAGTGTCTTACTGCTCAGTCTTAAACGAGCAGTAAAACTCAGATGCAGTTTTATTATTATATGAGAACATATATTTTTTAATAGTAGGTGCAGCTTGACAATCAGATAGGAAAAGTATAAAATGTGCTGGGAATTGACTTTTTCCTTGTTCCTCAGTAATCTGTCATAAAAACTCTGTGTTGTATTTACTCACTTTTCTGAAGTCCCCAAACCAAATCCATCTGTTTGTAAGCAAGCTGTTTCATGGCTGGGTTTTTGAACTCTAAGTTTTATAATATTTCTTTCCTTTTTCTTTTTTTCTTTTCTTTTGCTTTCAAATTGTATGTACGTTCCTCTACATTGTTCTTGCTCAACAGCTACACCACACATCTCTCAAAAACAAGTGTTGTTGGACTCTCACTTAAAAACTCAAAATTGCCTTAAATTAATTGTATACATTGACATTTATTTAACAAAAACTAATTAGCTAGGGTGTCCATGGAAAGAAAATACAAAAGCAGCACATCTACATCAGCTATAAATATAAGCTTTCTTGAAAAAAAACAAACAAACAACAACAAAGCCACAAAACAAGTAATTGTAAAATGTTTAGGGCATATTTGCTCAACTCTCTTATTTCAAATTGTTATGAAGATAATATCCAGACTGGCTTACAGCCTAATTCACTGTAAATCAGCACATTGTAATTTACTTTCTTACAGATACATTATTTTGTGGATTCTGGCTCAATATATTGCCAATGATTTATATTACTATTATTAAACAAATTCTCTAAGTCTATCTAGTAAGTGCTCCTTGTCAGCACTTACAACTTTTATTCTAAAACAGATTACAAAATGCAGGTGAGTCTCTTTATATTCTTGGGCTAGATTAGCTGTCCATGCCAGAATACACTACCATTCACTGAAAAAAAATGAATTACATAATGCACTTCTCACCTTTATAATATGCTAAACTACACAACTATGCACTTTCATTTTCTAGTTCTTAAATGGAACAAAGTGACAAATTAGAAGCCAAAAAGAATTTTGTGAGTAAGAACTACTAATACAAACATATTCTTCTGAACTTCAGTCCTCAGCTGCCATAATAAATAACATTTTGTTGAACAGAGTGTTTATATAATTGTTACATGCACAGAAAAAGCACTTTTTCATACTTACCTCCTGGAGGCATGACTATGGTTATAGCATCACTTATCAAGCTGCCCTGGCTGTTGGAGGCATTCACTTGTACTGTGTAGTTAGAAAATGGAATTAGTCCTTTAATGGGTACCCATACATTGAATTCCTTGCTGCTGCACAACATCCGAGTATCATTTACAATAGAATAATTAGCATTATCTGTTATGGAAAAACAAGAGAGGGAGGGAAAGAACAAATGTTAGACCTCACATCTGCTACAATTCACTGTTTTTATGAACCAAGTCTTATTTCTACTCAAATGAAGAGTTGCCATTTATACCAGTAACACACACAAATTTTTGGTCTGTTGGGAAGAAAAATTATTATTCACAATTTCTCTTCCTTCTGCCAACAGTTTGTGGCATTTGTAAATCTTAGAAAATAAACCAATACACAAACGAAGCAGCTGCAAAGCTGATTGCTATATACTGCAAACAGAAGTTCCAGAACAGTTCTGTGATAATTGCAGATTCCAAACATTAATGATAATTCTTATACCCATGAAAGACTGGCAAAACACTTTCAATTTGCTAGAAAAATGCTTAACTTAGGAGTTGATAAGCTAATTCCATTGCATGCATAACAAACAGTCGTCTGCAGTAACAGAGGTTTTCCAGCACGGCCTGCAGTTCTCTCAAAGACAAAACAAGGATTTGAAGTACTCATTTTATCAGTTGAAATCATCAGAGGACACCACAGCAACCTACATGTCCTTTGCAACCCTTTTAAGATCTCAAACTTAAGATAAGACAATATTCTACCCTATAAAAATTAAAATAAATAAAAAAACAAACAAAAAACCAAAACCTTTCCAAAATACCTAGTTAGACTAGAAAATAAAAAATTATATATGTCAAGTAACATTTTTTTGACTTAATGAAGACCTCAGTCACATATCTCAGAGTCAAGCTCACTCACTTAAATATCATCTTATATTTTGAGTATATGAAGTGCCATAAACAAATAATATTATTATTATTACTATCCATCACCCCATGGAGGGCTCTCACACTGAAGTTAATAAAAATTCTGTATTACAAACAACAGCAGAATAACACAAGCCTAAGACCACAGGTATGAGAACAAGAGTAAACAGACTATAACTGTAAAAATATTGTAAATCAATTAAGACATTGTCACAGCTAGAAGATTCAATATTTACATCTGAGTCCTTTACAAAACCTAAATAAGACAGAACTACAAAAAAAACCTAGAAAAATCAAATTTAAAATTAATTTTTTAAGGGACACTTATTGGACTTACTCATTTTGATGCAAGTTTCATATTAACTATTAAAACCAAAATGCTGTTAAATCAGAAACAATTTTTCATATATTCCATGTTTCTATGATATGCATTAAGGTGTATTTGCAGTACCTTTCAGTCATGCTGACATTACATTGTACCACGGATGAGTGATCTGGATTTTCCTCTAATTTGGGGACTCCTATGAAGAATTTGGTTCACTTATGGTACCAATTCAAGCCCTTCCTTTATTTTGGTGTTTATAAACAGCACTGGTATTTTCAGTTATTCTATTTGTAACATACAAAAAGCTTATTTTTTTGAGGTTTTGGAGAAGGGGACAGATTTGTAAAATTCTTTTTTTATAAAACTGCCTTGCAGCTTAGTTCCTCATTGCTCAAATTCTACCTGGACTGGACCCTACCATAGCACCAGACCACCCAAACAGACTACAGCAGAGTGAAGGTAGAATGATTTCATGAAGCTTGATGGATTCATTTTGGATTTCACTGAAGTTTATCTGAGAGATCCTGTTTTAGGTACAGCAATGGAGGCAAAGCTTCTTTACATGCAAGAACAACCACATTTTACACATTCCATTTATAGAATGCTGCAGAAACAAAGTTATTTTGTCTGAGATTACTCTTATGTACTTGGGCTACTCAACCAGCACTAGAAAAATGCATCTGCATTACTTGATCTCAGCTTTTAAATAGTGTATCAAATCCTCCTTCTGCACCTTTGGGAAACTGTCCCTGTGTGTGATTTGGGAGAAGATACAGTCCAACAAAGCACATTTCTCCTATTATCTATCACCATTTTTGCAATGTTTGTGATTTATTATTTGTGAAGATTGTGCAACAATATTTGACATACATGTTCTTAAGATCATAGTGACATTAAACACTTAAGGACTCCACTGGCTATGGAAAAAAATAGACACATTTTCAAACGTTTCACCTCCAATGTCTGGGAAAGTTTAAAAATACATTTTTAACCAAGTGTTAACAGATCAGCACATAGGATAGAGTCAAACCTCAAGCATTATAGAAATTGTCTAACAGTAATTTGTATATGCCATATCCATGTGACAATGAAAATTTTCCTATCAACAGTACAGATATAACTTGTTAATATTTTAATTTCATCCACCTCAGCCTGGTAGGAAGCTATGTAGTTCCTCTACTTTTATTCCATTTTTAATCTTTCTTTCAATGGCTAACTATACTATATTTTAAAAACACAGTTTCGAGTAACAGAAAATGAATTAAAAGGATAACACTATTCCAAGTTGCCTGGATAACAACATTAATATACAGTAATTATACAATTAGTTGTAACATTAAATTCTTGTTATAGCAGAGTGATTACTCGGCAATTATAAGAAGTATATAATTACCCAATAATTAGGAGAAGTATGTAATTACATAACCATTTTATTCAGCTCAAAAATGAACTTGCAAATTTACAATGAGATAGACAACATAGCAGCTCAAAATTTTTCATTGCTTCTAATAAAAAGCTAAAGAGTACTTGCAAGTTTCCTAGCCCAAATTTTACACAGACAAAAGGTGTTTTATCCCAATTCCCAGACAAGGAAGTTACTGCTGCTGGCAAATAAAATATTAGAACATTTTTAAAATGCAGGTCTTGCTGTGGCTGACCTGCAATATGGAGCTTTGCCACTTCTCACTGCCTAAACTGTACTTTCAGTGGGCTGGAAAATGCAGACACACAGGTTCAGCCTGACAGAAAGCGATACAGCGATAACCCTGTCATATCATTCCATGCCATTCCTGCCCAGACTGCCGCAGTGTGGACCCAATTTGTGAGTATAAGTGGATGAGGCCTCCCTTTGTCCAGTTTTCCTGGGTGTTTTTCTCTCCATGTTGCCCACAAGTCCCACTGTAGTCCACCAGCAAGTCCATTGCAGATCCAAAAGCAGTGTGGAGTCCTAAGAGACATTGTTCTACTTCAGACAAGTAGTTCCTACCAGAACACCTCCTCATTTCTGCCTTGTGATTCCTGCCAGGAACATACACCAGCACCCCAACAAGTGAGATTCCCCCACAATTCTGTTAAAGTGAGCAACCTAAATAGGCAGAAAACAAACTCCTACACATCTATGAATGGCTCACCAGACCCATGAATGCTTAAGGCATGCAAACACCTGCACAAAAAGATAAATCCAGACAAGAGAGGGCAAAGAGACTCTATTCTCTATAACCTCCTAAGAAAACCCAAATCCCTTGCAGACATGAAGGGTTTCCCTAAGCTCCTTAATCATTCCATATTTTTGCATAGTTTTGGTTTTGTTCTTTTACTAGCCTACCTGCTCAGTTCTCCGTAACTCCCCAAAATTATCTGCAGGACTTCTTTGCTTAAGGCTAATTGAGAAATACTTCTGCTGTTCCAGTTTACTCCTAGTTTATGCCAGATCAAAGTATGTCCGTTTTTCAGGAAAAGATTCATATGAAGAAATGAGGACTAAAGAATATCCATAAATATACTTAAAAGTTATGTATAGTTGAAACAAAGACACAGAAATACATATTGCATTCAAAATCACTGTTTAAAAGTGCTAAGCTTCAGAGAGCACTCTAGCTGTTGAGTATCTGTACTTGAAGGTTCAGGATGGTTTTGAGTGGACACTCTGCAGGGGACTCCCAAGCAGATGTGCATTCCTGTTACTCAGCACCCCTGTAAATAGGGGAATTAAGCTCCTGTGAAGCAGTGGTGTGTAAATTACTGCTGTCCTGGGTCTGTCATCCTATGGGGTTCACTAGATTGAAATAACAGAAAGGGGTATCCTTTTCCATTCTTGTTATAATCATTGTCACAAGAATTTTAATGCCTCATATATTCCATAATTTTTTTCTGTGTGCTGTGCTGCTCTGACCTTTTCAATATTCTGTAATTTGACTGGCTGGCGATTTCAAGTTCTCTCCTTTTTACAGCCTTATTAACTTGTGGGGAATAGGTGAAATGCACAGCCAATCAGAATACATAATATTGCAAAGGTCACAGCAGTACAGTATAGCATCAGCAGACACAGAATACTGTATATTAGTCATTAGCATTCTGATATCTTATTCATGTGACAAAGGTTGTGAGGAGCGCAGGAAATGGTACAACATGAAACCATTCTCATGGCAAAGAAATAATACAAACTAATACATTCACCTTACATATAAGAACTTTCTTCCCCCTAAATCTGGGCACATTTAAAGGTACTCTTCCCATCAGGATCAAAATTTTTGCTTTTAAGGGAGAAGGTAATAAATTTAGATGTTTCCTTTTTATGTATTAAACAGAGAAAGACACATATTTCACAAGTGTGGGCAAATACCAAGTAATTCTATTAATATCACTGCATTTGTGATTAATACCAATCCATACTTTAGATATAGGTCCATTATGTCCTGATAACCTCTTTTAAATTACAGAACATGTTGCCCTACAATATTCAAGCAGACAGAAGCAGAACTATTACCACTGCAGAAGACTAGTCAAAGACTAAAGGCAGCAAAAATCCAGCTCAAGGAACAGTTCATGTGAGGATCTATTCAAAGATTACTTAGTTAACTATTACAAACACAGTTGGTTTTATGCCAGCTTTATATTACTGTGAGCATACAGAGTTTAAGCCTTGTACCTTGGACCACAGAAAAAGTTAATAAGATTAGAATAGCAAAATAAAAATGAAACAAGAACTCATTTTTTCGGCCTTTTTCCTCTGAGCTTATCCTCATTGTCACCAGTTTCTGTCCCTATTTGAGACACAGCTAATTTGTGTCTCTTTGACACCACATCTTTGGTGGGAAATTCTGTGAATATGCACACTTTGTGTTCTTTTGCCTGTTAGTTTTGCCTATTCTTCAGCCTCATTAACTACCACAAAAGCTACTTTCCTCCCAGCTAAGATTTTTCTTTTCTAGTTCTCTTCCTTTCTCATTGTTTCTAATGGAGTATTTAGAATAAAAAAATATCACTTTCCATTAGTTTGATTATCCCAGTAGAAAACCAGCTAAAATACTTCCCTGGCCTTATTGGCAACTGTCTTTTCTTAAGAACTGTAATAATGAACTATTCTCAAATTGTCGTCTCAATTGTTAAATTGACTTGTGAAGCAGTTTGGCTTAGATGCCATACCCACCTTTTCAACAAACTGTTGGGGGGGGGTTTTATGTTTTGAGATTGGGTTGGTTTTTATATTTTAGCATTCTGTTTTGGAGGATTTTTTTTTTTGTTAGCTTTTTTCTTTCTTTTTTTTTTTCAGACGGGCACACTGCTGATTTTTTGCCTCAATGTCTTGAACCACTACTGTCTTGTTCCCCTTCTCCTGAGCTGACAGATCTATTGTTCCTATGGACATATCATGGTCACAGTCCATCAAACTGAGTTCAAAACTTAAAGATTCTCTTAACACATGAAAACTTTACTCTCATGGGTTAGGAAAGTTACTAAATGAGTCAAAATAGGTCATTTAAAAGTGCTGTGGGAAACTGGAAAAATTATGAATCCAAAATATTAATTTCCCTGTAAATAAGAAGAGTTTCACATTATCTGCTTTGAAAAATTTTATCTTTTTCCATTTCCCCTGGGAATTAAAAGAAGCCCTTTAGTTTTAAAACTGAAAAATTGAAAATATTTGAAGAACAAGATCAAAATCTGTGTTGGCATGTACAGCAGAAATATGAAACCTAGAAGACCCAGTTTCTGACAATTAGTTTCTGACTGGTACTCAAGTCATCACTCAAAGAGGCTTCTTACAGACTCAGATTTGGTAGAGCTATCTTAGATTGTCTTGACACATACAGAATGTGTACACTGTCTGACTGACACTGGAAGGAGATTCCTCCTCGCTATTCAGCCTGGTGAGACACATCTGGAGAATTCATCTTGTTCTGGGATCCCCAGCATAACACAGATCTGGACTTACTGGAGTGGAGTCCATGCAAAGATGATTAAAGCCTTGAAGAATATGTCAAACAATGAGGATTTGAGAGAACTGAGGTTGTTTAGCCTCAAGAAGAGGAGAAAGGATCTTAAAAATGTGTAAAATATTAAAAATATCTGTTGTGAAGGCATAAAGTAGCGAAACATTTCTTAACAAGGTACAGCAGCAGAAAAAAAATGAGTACATACAGAAAATACAAGAAATTCTGTTTAAACCTATAAAAAAACTTTGTTTTACTTTGACATTGGTCAAACACTGGAAGAAGTTGCTCAGAGTCTCCAACTTTGGTGATACTCAAAAGCCAGCTGGACACTCCTGGGCAATGTGCTCCAACTAACCCTACTTGGAGAAGAGAGCTTGAACTGGTTGTTCCCTAGAGGTGCTCTCTGACCTCAGCTGTAATATGATTCTATGAAAATTTTCAGAGCACTTCAAGAACCCTAAGGCAAAGCATGGGTAATCATTATGATGAAAGCATGTTCCTGTCAGTAGAAATAAGTGATTATTAGTGTTACAAACACTAAGTAATGTGCATTTATGTGCTCATTAATTCTACAGACTGAAATATGAATAAAGCCCACAGCTTGATGTGAGAGCTCATTCAAGAAAGTTAGCACAGACCCCATGGATGGCTAATGACTGCAGCCAAGATTAGGCCTTGTCATGGTGGCAGGCAGGAAGGAATCTTCAGTGTGTGGTCTCATCTACCCTTTGGAGCTTTCAGCTCATGCCATGAGGCTTTGGACTAAAAAACCTCTGTAATTGTTGATGAAGCTGCCAAGAAGAAACCTTTTTGATTTGAATTACTGTTTTAGTTTTTCTCATTACTCTCTCATAAACACAGAAACATCTAATGAGTCTTGTAGCTGAGTCAGTCTCATTTTAACCTTCCACTTAAAACAGTATGTTTCAGTATAGTGTTAAATCTCTGCTGTAATTATATTCATCTCTACTTTAACCCCATTTTTCTGCAATAGCACCAAGTCATCAGTCCAGGAGTCCCCACACTGCACACTTAGAGACACGCAATAAGAATGCAGCTTCATGACCTAAACCAAACTCTGGAAAATATTCTATGAGTACAACCAGTTTCTCTGGATTTCAAAAAGGTTTCCAGTGTCTAAGCACTGTTATCCTGGTATGAACAGGAGGAAGTGTCCCAGCACAGTTGAGTAATCTAAGTAGCAAAATACACATTTGACATAAGACATCAAAGATCAAAATCATTTGCTGCACTTGCAATCTTAAGCTGATGACAGAGCATATAGTTACTGATTTCATCCATTTTGTTTGAGGGGTTTTATAGACAAATTATGAGATTTTATCAAGTTTATTTCATGAGGGACTTTATATAGTAAAAAAAAAAAAATCAAAACCAGTTAGCTTTTAAACCATCAAGTTTGCTTCTCCATTGTTATAACATTCTTTCTCTAGCTGCAGCAGTACATAAATGGAGATTATCACAGTATCTGGTTTCTGAATCTATGCCCATAATTCATGGATGCCAATAAGAATTTTCCATTCTCCAGGGACACTATCAGAAGGAGACTAGCTAAACACACAGAGCAGAACTTGGAGTCTCAAATCCATAATCAAATATCTAGATTGATTGTGTCACTTGCACTTGTATTGATTTCAATTGGAGCAGCTGACCCAAGGGAATAATAAAAATGTGGAATAAAACTGATTTATGAGAAGAAAATAAATCCTTTTGTGAGTGGTAATGAATTGGTACTATTTAACCCTTTCAATCACAGAGAGAGAACACTATTTATTTTTTCAGAATGCTGAGTTAGCCGAAAGAAGTCATACAAAAAAAGTCAATACTGTCAAATGCCATTACAGTTAGTTGTAATACTTTGGAAGGAATGAAGCTCTAAACTTGATCTAGGATTTTTGTCTGACATATGACATTCTTTTGGTTTTTCAGTCACCTTTCATGAGGCATCATAAGCGATGCACTTGTAGATTGAAAGAACCACAGAATTACTCAGGTGACTGTTTGTTGTACTTGTAAATTACCTCCCTATAGACTATTTAGGGCAAAAACACGAAGAGTAACACAAACAGCCACATCAAGTGCACACAATTATCCCTATAAAAGGACAACCAACATAATGATTGTTCTGGTATCACACTAGAAACTTACATAGTCAAAACATAATTTGATTCCCCCTCATAAAGTGAAAAGAAAAACTTCAAAAAATTCTTGTCAAATCCCAGTTTTCATCACGTTTTCTCCACCGGAGAAAAGAGATGGGGTTTATATTGGTCTCTAAAGAGAAGCTTATTTGTTTAAAGCCAACACATACAAATATTCAAACTCAATTTTTTTATCTGTGGAAGATCTAGCCAGATTGTATATATCTTGTTTGGGTTATGTCATTGACATTAATCATATTGTGTTTAATGTCATAAATTGGTTTGTTGCATTTAGCAGTTACCAGAGATACCTAAGCACAGTCAATGTAGTCTTCATGTGGGTTAAAACACTGGAAGACATTCATTAACTAAAAGACTGTTTTTGCAGGAAAACTGATTGGCAAATTCCCTTTTACTCAATACTGTTTACCAGAGCCATCTCTAGAAGATTGCTATTATTCCCTAGACTATTCCAAGGGAGTAGAAACAGTCTTGGAGCCAATCTTGCTATAGGCAGTGACTAGGAATTTCTGCCTGTTAAAAACTGATAATACATTCTTCACAAAAATGGGGTTAGGCCCATGTGTCAGCTTTATCACATGAAACCAAATAAATTACAAAGTACAAGACAGACAATGTACATGTGACAAAAAACATAACTATGGGAATACAGTGATGCAGAAGATCAATTAAAACACCATCTATGGTCTGATGCTAGAGTCTTCACCAAAGAAATGGTCAGATGTAGGAATTAGAGAGTGACTTTAATTTTGCTTTCCTCAGAGACACCTGTATTAAGGAAAAGAAAAGAACAGCATACCTGATACTGACAGGAATTATGCTATTAGATGGTGCATTGTGAAGCTGCTCAAAACCTACTGAAGCTTGACTAAACTCTACCCAATAATCATCCTGAAGCGCATGTAAAACCATGAGTTTTATGGCCCGGCAGATCAAAATTTAAATGCGCTACAATTCCAAGGCAAAATACCCCAAAACTCCTGCTCTGGTGAACAGATTAAATATGGCTATTTGAAAATGAGTTATGCATCCTCTTTGTTTCCTCCTTGTATGTCTTTAGGAGTAGTGTTGTAGGTCTGTAGCTAGAATAAAAAGACAGACAAAATGAGAGAGGAAGGGGATGAAATATGAAAAATCTCCTTAAGAGCTGGCCTGGAAAAGCAGCTAAGGGCTCCCACATTCACAGTGAGAGTGTGGAGCTTATCTTTCTGGTGCAGAAGTTGGTAAGCATTTTGTAACTACTTGTGTTCCTCATTCTCAAGCCTTCAGCACAAGACAGGCTAGGAACTTCAAGGGGCTTCAGCATTCCTTTCCCCACTTCTGTTGTCATCTGCAGGTGGTGTCTTCCCCTAGTCATTGCCTTTTGCACTAGGTTGATTCTTAACACTCCCTTTTTGACTTCTGTTTGGAAAGGATACTGAAAGTATTGGGTACACTGTGCCAAGTTCAAGACTATAAGAGGAACTTATAGAAGTTAAATGAATGGATCGTCTGAGTTTTATTCTATTTAATCATATATATACAGTAAATATTAAACTAAAAAGGTTAGATGGGCAACATTCAGATGCATACATGCAAAAGTCAACTTGTTTATGCTGCATTCTGCTGTTAGATTCCTCCACTTTGTCAAGAGAATGAATGGGCTGCAAAGAACCTTCCTGGTACACCATTCCCTAAAGAAGCAGAGTAAGCAGATAATTTTTCTTTTCTTTACAAAAATAGCTGATTAACTTGCTGAAAAGTATGGACCTTAGATGATGTGTCATCAAAAGAAGTCATGATAAGTATTAAAAAAGCCCTCAAGAAACAACCCCAAACTGAAAATAACACACACTGATTTCTACATTCATAAGCAACAGAGTTCTGAGTATAACCCTGCAACTTCATGTTATGAAACTCCCTAAGGACATACAGTTAATTAAGGATTCTCTTTAGGTCAAACTCCCATTCAAATGCATCACAAGATCTTGGGGGCCACAGATTTGGATTAATTTTGTGCTAACGCAGTCATCTGACAGAGGCAGGAAGATAAGAATTTCCTCCAAATCTCTCCTCTGGAAAGAGGTAATACCTGATTCTTCCTGTCCTAGAACTTAATTTCAGACACTCAGATGCAATTAAAAACGACCCTGTATTGTATCTGAACTAACCTGAGAATAAATAGGGATGAATGAGGAAACTACTTGAGGGAAATAAACCTGACTCTGTCACCTTTCTTTCCTCTCAAGTCCTCTGAGAACTGGGAGTGTATCAGATAACAAGAACTTTAACTACTATTGAAGAGGGAAAAGCTGTTTGTGCTCTGGTAGCATTAGTATTTTATGGCTTGGAACAACCAATTGCAAACCAAATTCCTCTTTAAGGCTCCTCCCAAGCAAGTACTGGGCCTTAAATGACTTGAGGCAAAGCAACATTTCATTACATTGAATTGAGCCTAAGCAATAATGCCTGAGCACTGCAGAACTGGGAGAGAGCCCTCAATTCCTGTTTGATCTCCATATGCTGTTTGCTAGAAACAAATACTTTTCTGGAAAACTAGAACATATATATACTGAACAGAATGGCAAAGCAGCCCAAATAAAGCTCCTTCCAGTTTTTTAACAAGCACTTTCACAGAGAAAGGTTTTCAGAAAAAATGAAGAGTTGAATTAAAAAATGAAGGCTAATTGATACAGGTATTTCCCTTGAATACATTGTTAAATCATGGCCAAACTGTGGAAAAATCCATTATAAGTACCCTCCTCCACTGTCAGACAATCCAAATTATCTCCTGCTGAATTACACTTCACACTTGCAGTGACCTTTTCCATGAGTTTGTGATAGTATTTGCTTGACTTTCAATTTGGTTATTGATAATGTTAACAGGTACACACTATTTACCAACACCTTGCCAAGCCATCATCTTAAAATAAAAGAAGTATCAGCAGTAACAGAATTAAACAGCAATGAAAAAACAGGCTATGCATCACAAAGCATTCATATTGGAATCAAAAGTCAGAATTAAGTCAAAAGTCAGAATGTAGATGCATTACAGCTAAAATATTCTCTCTTGCTTTTATTCACT
>NW_027269261.1:20926880-21249380 GCF_023055355.1 Agelaius tricolor | reverse complement strand
TAGCTGCACAGCTTTGCAACATTTAATACCGTTTTGATGGTTTGAGAGACGGGATGACAACCGAGGATGACATGACTTAGAAAGCAAGCAGAAATTTTCTTTGCAAAAACAATGCAAGATTAAACACAAGGGGAATATGGCTTTTGCATTATTCACCCTGCTGCTTTGGCGGAAATGGCTCTGCTGTCACTGGTCCAGCCAAAATGTTGCTCCTTTTTTTTATATTGATCATCACTCCTTCTCCTCATAATCTTACAAGTGCTTCACAGCAGAATACATCAAAGCCTTCATTGCATAAAAAAGGGACACAACAGCCTTTGTGAGGGGTCAGCTGAGACTGCCTACCACGCGTTGCCCTCCTCAGTGAATGTGTTTCTCCAAAGAGCACACAAACAAGTTCATTTATAAACTACTTTGCAGAGGACAGCAATTACAGCAGCTATGCTCTCTTTAGCACCAATACTGGAAGCAACAAGCCAGTCTCATTCTGAGCAGAAAAGAAGAGGCGAGTTATAAAGTCATCAGTGATTCAATTCTCTATCTGTTACTGCATTTACAATACTGATTAAAATTGCGAACAGTACATAGAAGGATTAAATGTCATCCAAACATTATTTTCAACCATAATTTCATATTATACTAATAAGAAAACATTTTTATAGTTGCCTAATGTCAATCATGCTGTTTAAAGTGTACTAAAAATTAATGACAACATTGTTAGGTAAAATTCATAAACATTACTTGTGTACAATATTTTATTATTTATTATACCTTAGAGCATGCTTAATAGCTCAAATTGACATATGAAATGCTCATACTCATTTTGTGAACATTCATTTTTATTCAGTGCCCAAGTATTTTACATATATATAATTAGAGGACATGGCTTTCTACTTTCAACTAAAAAATACACACATTTTGTAATACATTTGGAAAAAATGTCCATTTACTTTCTTTAGTGCCCTAGGCTTTTACATAAGGGTGACATCACTAACTGCCTGCTCTGAGTTAGCAACATTTTAACCCAAGACCACATTGCTATGTTTAAGCTTTAAAGATGTAAAAAAAAGGAAACAACCTGCAACATAAACCTGGGAAGCAAAAGAACAACCTGCGGGGAACTGTTACTTGTCAGGCTTTTGTATCTCATGTTGAGTCTGTTTATGATATAGAAATAGAGAGTTGGTTTTCTTTCCCTTTCTTCTTCAAATTATACTCATGATCAACCATACTATGACCAGCTCTCACAAGTGGTTTATATAAGCAAACCAACCGAAACTTTGTGAGCACAGCTTCCTTATCTGAGAGAAGGTGACAAGATAAGACTCTATGTGTATATCTAGAGACTAAATGAGTGCAGAGAGCTTATCTTTATTTGCCAATTTATGTGTTTGTACAAATGTAAAGCACCATAAATCAAAGCAGCAGTTCTTAAATAAAAATTGATAATTCTAAAATAATCAATGGCACAGGGAAAAACAAAAAAGTACAAAAATATAGTGCTAAAGAATTTTTTTTAAAAATAAATGGAATATCAATGTTATCATTAGACTTATTATGAAGGGAAAATTATACCTTGATCAGCATAGAACAGACCAGTGACAAGGACTGTGTAGGTCAGTTTTCCATTTGGTTTATTTGGGGCAAGCCATTTTAATTGAACTTCTTTGGACCCATCAGCAATAGTAAATACATCAACCATTCCCTCAGGGGCAGCTTCCATGGTCCGAGCTTCTACCTGCAAATTCAACAGGAGATGGAATTTGGTGCCATAGTCACAGAGGAGGAATGAGAGATGCAAAGTTTAAGAAAAGGTATTTCTTAATTAAGAAAAAGTAACTAATACTGTCAGCATCCTAATTTTTAAGCATGTTGCTGTCCTTTCATCTACATTTGTTTGAAGCTGTTCAGCTACTAACCTACTTTAAATAGATATTACTGTAAGTAACAGGAAACAAATACTGAAAAAGAATAAAAGATTATTTTTAAAATTATTTAATTATTTTTACATCCACCTCATGCAGATGTATAATCTCAGTGTAAGGAAAGGATACAGCAATAGAAGACCACATAACTTTCTGCGTTTACAAAGCAACTGCAAGGAACACGCATTTAAACACTGCAGTAAATTATTACAAATATTTAACAGATAAAAATTCCTTTCTGGAATATTGGCTGCTCCCTAAATTAACTTTCACATTCACCTAATAAAATTAAGTTGCAATAAAAAGTAAATCTTTAAGAGAAAATAAAATATAAAATAGCTGGATAATGTACTGAATATGAAAGAATTGTAATAGAAATAAATAAATACTTATTAAATATTCCAGATATTTACTATTGCAACTCATAGTAAACATTCAGTGCTATAGAACAAAGTAATTTGTTATTATGTTATTTATGGCGACAATTTTGTTTCTGCTACATTATTTATTTGGTGTTTTCTAAGGTATAAGATGGTTTCACACTTCTGTAAGTGCCTCTCAGCTGCAGGTTCTTGGGAGTGCTAATAAATGCTATTTTTAATCTGCCACACCTGCTCTGTCATCTAAATAACCAAACATATTTTCTCTGTCCTTGAAACATGAATGTTGTACTTTTCAGATGTAAAGATTGGACAGCTTATTGTTTACAAGTGCCATGTGCATCAATACCTCCATATGTGCTTCTCTATTTATACACTTTCTTATATTGAAAGTAAGTGATAAGTTGCAGTAAAGCCAACAGGATAAAGTACATGCTTAAAGATAAACATAGATTTATTGGATCACTGCCACATTGATTATTTGGGTATTTTAGTCAAAAACATCCTTATGGAAGGATTTGACTAAATGGTGCTTTCTAAACAAAGTAATTTCCAGTAAAGTGCTCCTAAATGCAGGTGCTCCAATCAGAAACATGAAAAATGTGAAGAAATTATTAACAATTATGTTTTTCTACTGAAGAAGATTCAAAAAAATCTTTAAATAATATAAATTTGTAGCAATCTGTATCATGTCCTAAACAGTTGCAACAGCTATATTATGTCTTTAGCTTTTTTTATAATGTGCTATATAAACATATGGCACAGGAAACCTTATTCAGACTTATTTTTCTAAATATCATTTTACACCACCCCGTGGTATTTTCAGACATATTTACTAATAGTTTAATAAACAAAGACTCTTGTATCATATAAGTGACACCAAATCATAGAAATCATAGAATAGGCCTAATAATATTGGGAAAAGTACAAGCATACATATTACTAAAACCCTGAAATTTAAATTTAATAGCAGTGGGTTGAGATGAGAAATATTCAGTGTTGAACATTTCCACTTATAAATAAGACATTTACAAGAGGTAACATATTTCAAAACAAACATAATTTGAGTTTTCTTGAATTTCTCCAAAGAATCCATTACAGGCTACACTAGCCCTTAATAAACCATTTTTTTCCCTCTTTAGGGACAAAACACCCAAACAATTAGAACAGAAAAAAGCAGTATCTTGGATGTAATAGGAAGAGATTAAAATGCAGCCTTTCTTAATTTACTTAACAATTTGCATCTCGCTTAAAAATAAGTCACAGTCACAGAAAAAAAATCAAACAAGAAATACCTAATCTGAACAAAACCATGTTTTTGAAATAGAATAACAGCTAATGCACTCATAATTAATTAAGATCTTCAGAACCTTCAGGAATATAAGGTGGACAAATTCCATATTTAGGGGAATGTCACATGATGTTCCTTGATCGATTAGGGCACATTAAGCACAAGATCAGCAACAAAAATAGCTGGAATCATATCAGTTTACTGCTGGGAAATGTTTCCCATACTATTTAGAGCAGAGGCAAAACATTAGGTTTCTCTTTTTCTTCTTCTTTTTTTTTAAGTATTGGATTTACTCTGTAATTGATATGAAAATCTTTTTTTAAAAATCAAATGAAGATCCAGTGCTTTAACTTCCTGGCAGCACTTAGGTGAGCCTAAATCAAGATGTACTTCAATTCCTGTGATTAGAGATGGATCACTGTCTCTGGAAAACAGTTTGTGTACTGATCATGGGATGCAGATGAGTATCAGCTACCGCAACCCCTTTGAATTGTTCCAAAAGTCAAGTTACAAGTCTGTCTTTCAGAGGAGATGTCAAAAAAGACTACTAGAAGTATTTTTTAAACTGTAACCACTGGTGTTCTCTTCTTTCCTTTTGATGCCTATTTGATAGGACAGTAGTACTGAAAACTTACATATTTCATCTGTATGCAAAGTTTGGTAATGAGTTTTCTTAAGCATCATTACCAACACAATGGATTAGGTTATTGCACATCAAGTACCTTAAAACACGATTTGCTTTTGGGGTATATGTGAAGTTGTAAAAAAATGTACAAGAAAAACTGGCAAAAAGCCATTCAAGCTTTTAAGAATAAATATTCTTCAAAGTAGAGCAAGCTATAAAATGTTTAATGGTTATAAAGTCTAGTTGTCTTCTGCAGAGAGAAAACATTACTGGCATTTGAACAAAAGCAATCTTGGAAATAAAATTGGAAATGTGACTAACAAATTACAACATAAAAATAAAACCTGGAAGTTCTTTCCTGATAAAAAATAAACTGTGATAGAAAAAATAGAAAGAAAAACACAAAACCCTCCCAAACCTCTTTTTTCTTCCCTCTTTTTTTTTACCAAATTTAGAAGCCTAAAAATAAAGCTGAATTAAACAAAAAGTTAAATCCCAGAATAAGCACAGGCCTCTTTCTCAGTTATGCTTGAAAACAAAACCAAGCACAGTAGATATGAATCTAGTTATTCATCAGCTATACTATGAAATCATACCAGATATATCAGTTCAGCTATATATCCAAAAACCTTTAACAAAATTAAAAACCCTCAGGAGGTCTGTTTTTCACAAATTTGTCAAATTTAATATTCCTGTGTTCTCAAATCCTGAAAAAATGGGGCATTACACAAGACTGCTAAAATCTGTCAAGTATAATATTTTGATCACATACTTGCATTCAAAAGATTTATGAATTACCATATTTTCCTTGTTCCTGTTGCCACTTCTAGCTTCTGCAATTCTCAAATTAACTTTAATCCTTTCAGTCCAGCAGCTAGAAATTTGCTCATTACTGGAACAGTAACTCTTTCTTTATATACATCCTTGTAAATCTGGTTAAAGCACACCTGCACCTTTCAGACATATTAACTCCATTTAATTTCAATAATGTGTGTTTCAGACTCCGTTTTTGTCTTCCCTCACTGTACCTATGTTCTACTTTGGAATGGTGCCTAACAATGACCTATTGAATCTTTAGCAGCTCTTAAACAGGATTTTTTTTTTAAATGTCACATTTTGCCAGATGGGTTAGTACTGCCCAGAGTGAATCATCACCATTTACTCTGATATTCACTGTCATCTGACATTTATTACATTCCCAGAATGTAAATTAAGGTACTCACCAGTGGACCTAAAGCACAACCTTTTGCAGTACATGCCTGGACTCTGAAGGAATGCAGACTCCAAGGAGCAAGCCCATAAGCATAACAACTTAGCTGTGATGAATTCTGCAGCAGAACACCATCCATGTACAATCCATAGCTAGTAATAATACCTATAAAACAATGTGATAGCACTTAGTAACCAAAAAGCTACAGAATTTAGAAGAAAACTAATGCTACAGACACCAAGGCAGTAGCAGTAGTATTTCAAACTGTTCACGATTGAGCAGATATTGTTTAGCATGACTGGGCAGATAAAACTCAAAAGAAAGATACTCTCCCATCTTTAACTATAGCAAACATTACAAGTGCACTGCATCTCTTTAAACAGTTTCACTATTCCAAAGGTTCCTATTCACTATTCCTTAAAAAACTTGCTTCTGAGAGGCTGCCAACACCACCTTGGAATGAGGGAAACTGAGGCAATTCTGGTTTAGAGTCTACTCTGCATATGGCTTTTTGAACAATACAAAAAACCATCTCACATCTTAACAGCTTCAGACTTAGAAACAAAATCTTCAAAATAATCAAAATGTGGAAGGACAACTCAGTGCTATAACTACAATGAATCAGTAACAAATAATTTTGTCACACAAAACACCTTTTTCATACTCTTTCTTTATAAAAATTACTTCAGATTTTCAGTGCTTTGCCAACAAACTACATACTTCATTAATTTGGGGTATGAGTGGGGTGGTTGGAAAATGTTACCCACTTTTCTTCATGAAATCACAAAAGAGTAATGATTACTGTTTCCTTCTCAATATGCTGTAGAAAAATTCCTGAAGTAAACTACTCCTTTCCTAGTCAATCTAAAGAAAGAAAACATATTTGGAAACTCAAACATGAGCAAGACTTTTAGACAGAGGAAAGAATGGTCCTTCTTGTATAACTGGCTAATACTAACTAAAACTGCCAGTGATTGCTTATTGCATTTATAAGGAATTCTAAAACTTTGTTCTTATAAAGGTACATGGTAGGATAACAAATCCTGTAGAGTATTTTGAATTTAATGAACTAAAAACTTCGTTTTACAGATTTGCTTAGACTTTAGAAACTGAGCTTGCAAAGCAGTACTTTTTCTTAGGGCTATTCTGCCATCTTTCTTACTTCTGAATAATCTCCCTTTTTAAAAGTTATTTAAATGAGAAATCCTAAGCCAAATAAATGCAAAGTTATAGGATATATTTGAAGTGATTTTAGTTCAGAGGATGCCTTCCAATCCTTCCATTATAAAAACAAATTCTATTGTAAAACTATAGGTCAGTTCACTATTCCTTCCCTTAAAAATTAATTTTTTGAAACTACATTGAGGAAGATTCGATGTGAAATTGAAAAAATATTTTCCACTCCACAAAATGGAGAACTGCATCATAAATAAAAGTGTACACACAACTGTTTCAGCTGAGCTTTGAAGAGTTCTACTTCAAAATATTTATATGCTAAAGATCTGAGTATGGTGAAGTGATTCACACACTCCTCAAATCCCTTCTCTTCTAGAAAACTGAGAGGCTAAACTCAGCTCGGACAGCAGAGATGTGCAGGAGGAGGTCCTGGAAAACCTCACACAATCAATCTTACCACATTTGACAGGGTTTCTAAAGCAAAAATCCTTTGTCTTTCTGTGCCTAGTTGCTTGTGAAGCAATAACATGAATGGTTGATATTTTTCCTACAATAAATAAACAAATCTTATATATATGGGTATATACTTTAAACTCTTTTGTTTATCTCAGAGGAAAAATGTGAATGCTAGCATTAAGGATGTGTTTTATAGGGAAAAAATGCCAAACACTGAGATAACTCTAAGCATCTACTATACCTGTAGCACTAACCCCTTTAAAGTACCATAGAATAGAATCTTAAAATTACCTGTGCTGGAAGGGACCAACAGGACAACCCCAAGAATCACACCATGTGCCTGAGAGCATTGTCCAAACACTTCTGAACTCTGTCAGGCTGGTGCTGTGACCACTTCTCTGGGGAGCCTGTTCCAGTGCCCAAACACCTCTGGGCAAGGAACCTTTTCCTGATCTCACACCTAAATCTCGTGAGACACCTTTATGCCGTTGCCTTGGGTCCTGTCACTGGTCACCAGAGAGCCCAGATCAGTGCCTAATAAATCATTATTAATTCATCTGATACGTATGGTAACAGCACGAATCATAGTCAGGTCACTTGGCATTAATGTTTTAGAGAGTTCCTAAAGCCACAGCACTGTGCAGCATGCCCACTTGAGGAGCAGCTTGCTGCTCAGCTCTGTGAGCTTCTGTTAGTTCTCCCAGTACAGACAGAGAACAATCGTCTCCAAAAATCTGATCTGTTACCTCTGCCTTTGCCATGTAGGACACTGATGGAGAAAACTACAGTATGAAAAGAAAGAAAAAAAAGTACATTTCAGAAGAAAATTATCTAATAGTCCATTTTTGAGATATGAAGCCATTTTTCTAAATTAGGCAGTAACTATTTTCACCAGGGATGAGTAACTCTGCTTCCCTATTTCACCGGTATAGGCTTCCAAAACATAGAGAGAAAAAGTTTAAAGTTAGCCCAAAGTTAACAAACTTCTTGAGACTTGCTAGATACTGCTGAAGTTTACCATGCGTAAAATATATAAGACCATAGGACATTTTTGTGATTTACAAGGCTTCCTGAGCAACATGTGGTCACTATGAAAAGATGCAGTTTCTTCATAGTTTTGAAGTCTAGGCAGCTAGGTCAAATCTTGATTTCACCGAAGACAAAATCTCTATTGTCTATAGTACAATTATGTTTCACCATTGAAAAGAAATCCAAGAATGCAAATTAAACTTAAACTGAAGAAAGTTATAAAATCTTCATCTTGCTCCTTTCCCCTCTCTGGATGAGACCATATAATGTGTCAATGATATTCAAGACACTAAAGAGATTTTGAATCCAAAGTACTACAAGCACTTTACTCTTAAGGTGCAATCTACAGGTCAAATCTTAAGCAAACCTACTTTCACCTATATCAATTTCACTGACGACAAACACCAGTCGTCTCTCATAAGCACAAGGATTTGCAAGAACAAGTACTGGCTTAGTTCACTGAATAATTTTATAAATCAGTTTTTACTATACCTAATATTTTCCATTAAAATTCCACATGGCCAGGGAAGGTACAGTCTGATTTAGACTTGGTTTTATCTATGACATGAACACAAAATGAAGTTTTTGAGAATTGACCAGCTAAGGAAAATTTTCATTGGAAAATTTTCAAGGATTTTAAAAGAGCAGCTATCAAACTATATGGCAAGATTATAATGGATGTGCTCTGAAGAGGAGATCATTGTTTATTAAGGCCGCTAGAATAATGAAAGGTCAAAGCAGAGTATCTGATGACACATGATTTCACAAGCCTCTCCATACACTGCCCTCATCTAAATGGTCAATATTGCCTATACTACCTATTACCTACATATGTATGCGATATGTATGTGTAGAGTGGCAGAATCTGGGCCATGTCCCATCAACAATTTTATTGCTGGATTGAAAATAAGACAAAATAAAATGTCGATATTTCAAATATATTCAACATGCCATCTTCCAAAAGTCTTTTTTCTACTTGATACATAAACTATATTTCCAAAGCAACTTTCAACAAAAAATTTCCCATTTTTCTATGAAATATTTTTTCCCTCCATATAATGTAAATAAGCCCTAAATTTATAAAAAAAACGTAGCCCCGAAGTTCGATATCTACATCTGGACAACACAGGCCTAGGTGTTCCTGTACCCCAAAGCTTCTTTCCCCTCATTGTGCCATCTTTGTGAAGAAGCCATGTAGCCTTTTATCTGTTTTGCCACCTCTGACCTCCAGGGTAGCATTTTAATTCTCCTTAATTTTTTTCTAATTCACTGCAAGCAGCTGGACCCCATATATATCAGGAGGGCATAGCAAAGTCTGCGCTGTCCAAGCCCCAGCCAGCCCATTGGAAGCTGATAAGCCTCCTCAGCCCATGGAAATAAACAGTAGCATCTGTCAAGCAGGAGCAAACGAAAGGAGGCAGGAGAGAAGGGAATGGCCCCAGAGAACTAATAAGGAGATGACAATCTCTGATATGCAAATCTTTGCAATTCTGAGGTTTCCACCTGAAACAAAACCAAGCTCAGTATTTTTGAAAAGCGCTGCTTAGCAGCCTGAAACACACCAAGTTTGATCAAACTCATTTCAAAGGAGGAAACAGTTTTTACGCTTTTGGGGAAAAAAAAATAAACAAACAGAAAAATAAAGAGTGCACCAGTAGAATGCTGAAGAAAGAAAGTTTTAGGGAAAGTACCTAAGTACCTTCTGCTGGTTTTTCTCAAATTTTATTCTTCTCAACTATGATATTTTTCAGTCTCTTACACAGTTTTAAAACACTGACACAGCCATTATAAATGATATGGCCAAAAGGCAGCCCAAAAGATGTGCTGAGAACGAGCAAAACAAAGTCACTGAACAATGTGAACCTTCCTGATTAAGCATTTGCTCAGTCAAAACTTTTAGAGCTTATTTGCTGTTGAGTTTTTTAAAAAGTCTTTTCAAGAAAATGGAGAAAGGATGGAAATTGAAAATTGGAGAATAAGGAAATACGTTATTAGATAAATCACGGAATCATTTAGGTTGGAAAAAACCTTGAAGATCATTGAGTCCAACTGCTAACCCAGCACTGCTAAATCCACCACTAAACCATGTCCCAAAGTGCCACAACTTTTCATCTTATAAATACTTTCAGGGATGATGACTCAACTGCTTCCCTGGGCGGCCTGTTCCAATGCTTGGGAAACCTTTCTATGAGGAATTTTTCCTTATACACAATCTGAACCTCTGTGGCACGACTTGAGGCCATTTCCTCTTGTGCTATTGCTTGTTCCTTGGGAGAAGAGACTGACCCCCACCTGGTTTCACCCTCATTTCAAGCAGTTGTAGAGAAGGATAAGGTCTCCCCCCAGCCTCCTTTTCTCCAGGCTAAACACCCTCAGCTCCCTCAGCTGCTCCTCATCTGACTTGCACTCCAGCATCTTTCCCAGCCCCGTTACCCTTCTCTGGACTCAGTCTAGCACCTCAATGTCTTTTTTCATGGTGAGAGGTCTGGAACTAAAGACACGATTGGAGGTGTGGCCTCACCAGTGCTGAGTACAGGAGAACAATCACCACCCTGGTCCTGCTGGCCACATCAGTGATCCATTGGATGCCACTGGCTTTCTTGGCCACCTGGGCACACACTGGCTCTTGCAGCTCAGCCACTGCTGACCAGCTCCCCCAGGTGCTTTTTTCCTCAGCAGCTTCCCAGCTTGTGGCACTGCCTGGTATTGTTGTGACCCAAGGGCAGCACCCAGACTGGGCCTTGTAGAACCTCACACCATTGGCCTCAGCCCACTGATCCAGCCTGTCCAAGTCCCTCTGCAGAGCTTTCCTGCCCTGCACTCCCACCCAATCTGGAAACAGCTGCAAACTTGCTGAAAGTGCACCAACATCCTCAGCAGTTCCCTAGCAAGTTGTTTATTGTAGTTAAAAGGAGACACAAGCTGGACATAGTAAATGCTGTATTAACAAGCTACAACACCCAAATTCAGTCATGCATCCTGGCTTTTAGTTGTTTTAAAGGAAGCTTGTGAAAATTTATTTCTTAAACTCTAGACCTTTATTGTGTGCTGTTGATATGCATGTACAAATATGTATATGGACATATATATTTATATTTCCTTGATTAGTTTAACCACTCTCTAAATGGTTTGGATTTTTTTCCACAATGCAAGGATAACACGATCAGGCCCTGAAACTAACTATAAAATGCCTATTTCAGGGAAAATTATTCAGACTTTAGCACTAAGCTACATACATGACCATCCTCACCATTTCCTCCCATCCCTTACTTTTCCCCTTTCTCCTGCCTCCTTACCTTTGCCACACATGCTGATGAGATCTTAGAAACAGAGTTAGAAAGTTTCTAAGGGGCTAGGAAGCAAAATCTTCCACAATGACTTCCAAAGAACCATAAATTATCAAATACATTATTTAACAGGTGACATATTCTTATTTCTTTCTAAATTTAATGTAAGACCTTACAGAATACAATCACCACTTCTGGGGGAATAATTTAAAATGTCTTTAGTGAAGTTGAACAAGTAGGATGTGCTTTATCACAACTGAATGTGGGAAAAAAACTTGCAGGAAGAAATGAAATTTATGTGAAACCACTGGGAGAAATAATTCTATATATTGAAATAATATCATGAGCCAATAAAGAAAAACATTTCTGATACTTCAAATTTAGTGATTCCTACATAGCATCACTCTGATTTTATTATCATGCATGTAGCAGTGATTTAAACTGCTAAAATCAAAGCAAATTCCAAGGTAAATGATACCGTGCAACCACACTAGAAAAGTAACATTTGTCTGGAAGTTTTACACACGGACATTTCGAAATGGAAAACATTTCTAAACAAAAGAAAGCATATTGTTTAACTTTCACAGCCATAGAAAAGTACAACTATATAATGAGTATGCAGAACACAAATCTAATTATTATTACATATCAATTAATGTTTTATTGGAGGGTGAAATTAACATCCTAGACCGATATTCTCCAAGAATGCCTGTTCCTCAGCTCAGCTGCCCGGGAAAACATTGAACAATGAGATGCAGTACACAAGAACTATCAAAAGGGAGCACTTTTGAGCCACTGAAACACCACGTTGGGCTGAAAACCACAATCTCCCAGCTGCAGACAATGATACTATCTCAGGTATTTTATGTGCTAAAATGATCATTAAAAATTAAGCACCACATATAAGCTGCCATTTAGAATATTAATTTACCTTTACTAATCATCTTTTTAACTTGAGGCTAAAAGAGTTCACTTACCATTCGGATACTCAGGCTTAGTCCAGGAGATGTTAAAGGAGTCAGATGCATATGACTGGGCTTTTGGAGCAGGAACCCCTTCTGGTGTACTCTCATCTGTTATAGCCGTGCTGGCTTCGCTTACAGAACACCCACCTCCAGTGCAAGCCTTAAAATATTAATCAGAACAAATAAACACCTTTCAAGGTAGTACCAATAAGTTTAGTAATTTTTTTTTTGCCTAAGTCTCATTATTCCTCCACATCTCAACCTAGTAAGCCTGTGATTTTCAGGTAAGATCCTTTTCTTAGCATAGATTTGTTTACCTCTTTTCTTAAATAACAAGAGGATGTATAATAACTTATGATACTTAGTTTTTAGGCATACTATAGCTAAAACATTCTTCTGTATTTCACAACAGCACCCAGAGCATGTACAATTATAATAGTGAAAAACCACCCTATTATAAACCAGTGTGTATTAGTTGTTATTATTACATGTTTATGGAAAATAAAGTAAAATAATTCGTATAATATTTTGTTCTCTGGCAACTGATAACCACCCATTTTTTGTATTTTGTTTGGGATATGAAATAATACAATGTGAGGGCAAAAGTGCATATCACTCCATATAACAGGCTTTTAAAGTTTTACATGTACACAGCTATGGTCCATGTGATGCTTTGCCAATTATTTGCACTAACACTGATGACAACACTACACATGCTAAAAACCATACAAATATATGTGCATATATTGGTACTGGATTGAAAGATTTTTGTGTTATGTTATTGCTTATTTTTAGGGTTTTGTTTAATAATAAAATTAATAAAAACCTAAATTCAACAAATATTTACATTTGGACATACACTTACATAAAAATTATGGTATTATCTGTGTTTTTCTAAGTTGTCCATGCACTAAAGTGGACAAGTGGATCATCAGCAAACAAAGAATCTTGCTATCCAGATCTCCAGGAATAAAATGTTTCTCTCAATCTGTTATATTTTATTTGAAAGGATTAGCTTCAGTTTCCCATTTCCCATTGTTTTTCAAATCAGAGAACAGTCAAACATAATCTCTATGCCCTCCAAAACTGTATACTGACCCCAAGGGTAAAAATAAGTATTGTTTGTAAATAAGAGGCTCTTTTATACATAAAGATTGTTTTGATATCACTGGAAATTACATTCCCAATACAACTAAGGGACGACTCCATGTTTGGTCTGAACTACCAAGTAAAGATGAAAGAATACAATCTCAGTTTTGGGAACATCCAAAAAATGGCATTTACTCTAAACATGATATTGTTTATTAAAAAACCCAAAAACCAGCATCAGTTCAAATGGATGCTCAGGTAACAGTATTTTGATAAGTAAAATATTTAAGAAAATTATCCTTCCAGGAGAAGCAGAGTAATCTTTGAATGATTCCACTTCCACTGGCTTCATAAAGAAGCCAAAAAGAACAGTTCTGGAAGGCCTCTTTCTCATTTATTCCTTATTGACTAGCTAATTAATTTCCACCAGGCCTATTTCAGCAGTGGAGAGTGTTTCATTTAAGGGCTTGGTAACAGCAGCCTTTTCATTCATTTATTTCTTGAATTTCACACAGCTCAATTTTTGTATGTCTGAAATTTGCTGGGACATGAAGTTTCTGGTTCTTCTAATGAAAATCAGCAAAAGAGAGCTGATCTGCATTTTAGGTAGGGGAATTTTAGATCAGTGTATCCAAATGGACTGGACATCTGGCTATCACATCCAGTGATTCTCAAAGCCATGACAACCTCCACCCAGACTAAGTTCCCATTTTGTCGCTCTGAGAAACAGATTTCAGGTGAAATTTGCAAAAATACCGCAGGAACTGGACAGCCAAAGGACAGATGCAAACCACATCCAATGACACCACATAGCAACACTCCCCCCAGGACCTGAGCCCGCTTACCCACACTGCAGCATCCTGAGGAGATATTGGCTTAACAGTTCAATCACAAAAGCACATCAGTCATACAAAGAAGAGTGACACCCTGGCTACTAAAGGCAACCTTTCAACTTTCCATTTGCTTTCAGACTGGCCTGGCTCACACTCACCCAGCTTAGAACAGAACAAAAGCAAGTTCCTTTGTACTAATCCATGGAGACATGACTCCAGGTCTTCTTGGCTGACTTTAGGAAAGAAGCATTAGATTTGCTTACAAAACCTGTTGTACTCATTTATGAAAAAAACTGCTGCATATTAAATGGCAGTAATCAATTCTGAAAATTCGTAACAGCATGCAAAAATAAACATTTTCTAACTCTCTTCAATGTAGTAACATTAACCTTTCATACAAAAGTTAAAGGCAACAGCCTGTGAGGTGCTGAAAGTTCTTGTGAAGCTCCTGCTTCCTGTGTTCAAGATGCAGTTTTTGATAAGTCAACACAGAAAACAAAACCAATTTTGAATGGATACAAACCAAAGTTAATAGTAACTGTGAAACAAGGAAAAGGATAAGGTTCTAACTGATAGAAATAATTCATTGTAACAAAAAAAAAGGAACAATTTAGTTACATCTTTCAGTGTTGATGATTGTTTGGGGTATTTCTATTCTTAATTTTTATTGAAATTCAGTTAAATAATATATGAAACACTAAATATTTAATTTTTTTCTAGGTGTGTATTCTTGATTTGATTTTTTTGTGGATTTGGTTTTTGCTGGGTTTTTTTTTATATTTGGAGTTTTTTCGTTTCATAAACAAGTAACATTTGGCCATGTTTAATCTTCATAACTTGTAAACCTATCTCAAAAGAGTCTAACTAGCACTATATATGATGGACCCAAATGTTTTAAGAAAGCTATCACACCTCAAAGATATTGAGTTTTTCATGCACTTTTATCATTTTCAAAGCTGCAAGGACATTTAGATCTTCTAACTCACCTATCACAGACCACTGCATTTTATCCAGGTAAATCTGGTTATCTTTGTCACTAGAAGAAATTATCTTTTGCTACTTTCTGATTAAATGCAAATATTAGGGGGGGATAAAAAATTTACAAAGGAATGAAAAATAAAATACAGAGAGCAAAGGGTTCCTAAAAATTTATTTGGTAACTTCTAGGAAATCTGTGCACGCTGATGAAGCAAAACCAAGATGCACACAACACCTCGTCCCGTATCACAAGGCAGAAGTACCAAAAGAAGCAGTCACAGGTGCTCTCCAGATTGTAGCTGTTAATTCTTCCCTGATGCTCTCTCCTTGTGCCCCCATGCTGGGCAGGAGCAGAGAAAAGCTGTGGCACAATGAAGGACAGCACAAATTCTTTTGTAAAGAATAAATAAAAAATCAAGGCATAAAGGGCTTGTTGAAGTAGTGCCTTAGTTTTGGACATGGTGCTATTATATATGCTAAGCAATTTACTATGCTGAAATATCTAGGCACAAATGAATTAATTTCAACATGAATCTAAGCTTTAATTAGACTGAATATCCTTGTTTTTTTCAGGTTCAAGTCAGATCCTTATCATTACCTGAAGGTAGATTATTTTTTGTGGTATAATATTTAGAACATTGAAGAGCATGTTAAGAAAAAATGAATGCATATCCAGTCTACATAAATGTAAATTTATTCATAATCAAGAGCAGAATATTTTTCTATGGCATTTATCAAAGCAAATATCCTTATATAGGTATTGTTATAAAATGAACAATGTGCTTAAAACAAGGGACAATCCTCTCCTTTTATCCACATATTTTCAGGTTTGTTAGTGAAGAAGCTGTTGTATTTCATCACAAAATAAAACCAATGATAAAGAAATGTAATGAAAACACTAATGTCTTTTAAAATGTTTTGAATACACAAACTGCTGCTCTACACTGAACTCTTCTTCTCTGATATTTCCTTCTACATGCAGAAGGTAAGGATGAAAGAACAAATTACCATGGTACAAAATATGAAAGGTTGACACATTTAAAAACCTTAAATATTTGCTTCTAAGTTGGGTCCAAGGAAATATTTTAAAAGCATTTCATATATTTCTGCTCAATTCTTTATTAGTTATCCAACTTATCCTTGAATAAAACCTGTATTTAAATTACATACAGAGTTTTGTGAGTCTCTTTTGAAACAAAAAAACCTACTTTTGCTCACCCACCTTAGCTTCAAAAAGAAGAGGTTAAACAAAGTGGACACAAGAACCATTAAATATTAAGATCCTAACAAAGTCAGAATCATTTTCACCATTTTACACCTCCACTACACATCTTTAAAACTTACAGCTAGTTTTATGAGGTATTCAGTACCCGGGAAAAGCTGCGGAATAGTAAAATCCAGAAAAACTTCTGTGCTGTTATAGATTACATTCCACTTTGTAAAGTTCTGCTCATTGGTGGCCAAATAAATTACATAGTGATCTAGGATTCCATTTACTTCTACTGGTTCTTTCCATCTGCAAATAAAAGCAAAATATGATTAAGACCAGACCAAATAAAGATTCAGACCATGCTGAAAAATGTAAGGCTTTGTTTAGAGGACTTCATGGGCCTATTTTGAGAATTCGAAAACCCAGTTGTGCAATCATAAAAATAAATCTAAACCATACCTCTAATGCAGTATTTGTACTCAGTAGATAAATGATTACACACAAAGCAGGGGCTACAAAAGGGGCATATCACCAGAACATTTCCTGCACTGAAGTTTGCAGAGGCTATGCCCATATGTAGGTTATACTGATTGCGTAAAGACAAAATGGAAATTAAGTTGGCAAGTGATAATCAGAAGGTTCACAGAACCACTAAACTAATCACTTCTATGCATTTAATCATAATAAATTTAATTTTATGTCACAAACCCTTCCCCTGATTGAACTCACTGGAATTCTTGAATAAACTGATGCACTATTGTGTTGTCAGGAAAGAAGAAATCCTTACTTACTGTACATGTATTGTTCTAGAATCCAAAACTGTCAGGACCGGGGCATCTACGTGAGATGGTGGCAGCTGTGCTGTAAACAAGGTGACCTGGGAACTGTTTGTACAGCCAGCGAGCGTGCAGGCAGTGAGCAGGAACTGGTGCGGTGTGAAAACTGCCAAATCTAGGGCAAAAAAAGAATAGGAATTTACATGGTGTATTCATTTTAATTTGTTTTCCTATAGTTTTCAGACACTAGTGAGTTTAGAAAATCAAGAAGAAAGAGGACCTGTGTCTCTTAAAAGTTTTGGGTTTGCCCCAGAGGAATGAATAGGTACTGGTTCTTTAGTAGTATTCAGTCAAAATTCAGCTGTGAATTTTGACTGCCCATAGATCTGTGGGGTGTGCTTTGGCTGAGATAACCCCACTGTACTCCATTTACACCAGAATGTACACCAACCAAGCAAAAAAAAAAAAAAAAAAAAGAAATGAGATTTTCAGGTGCTACATACTACATCAATTTGCTACAGCGGCAAATGAACACATTTGAGATTATTATATCAAATCAAATTAAATTAATGGAAAAACAAGTACAGGTTCATTAACACAGCTGCGTTATATATATTTTTTAAATGTGCTGTATGAAACAAGAATGACAAGCATCGATACATACAACAATTCACTCCATGCAGATTTCCCTACAAGCATGAACACAAAGGAAGCTCAGAGTTGCCACTACTCATATACTGATCCATTCTCTCTTTGCCTGTTTGTCTTCAGCTCCATGAACATCAAACACTCATAAAATATATTTCAGTAAAGACAACCCATCTAATGCTATAGCAAAACAACTGCTCAATGGTTATTCATTTTGAAGCTATATTGAGTTTCAATTACTGCAGAAAATGGTGAATAAAATGTATCATTTTTGCTGAATAAATATTCTAAAAGCTTATATATTCTTCCCTATATTAATAAAGAAATGTTTGATAGAAAAATTATAGCATGAAAGTAATGCAGACATAATTTTCTAGCATTTTCTGATCTCTTTTTTTCATTAAAATACAAATCTTAGACTTAAACAAGAAAATTTTCCTTTTAAGAAGGAATTTACAGTTGAGGTTTTGGCAACAGCATAAGGTATACAGGTAAAGTGTTTGTTCAATAGACACAAATTTTCAGTATGTCAGAAAAGTTCTGTGTTTTTATAAGACATAATAAAAAGTAGCGTTTTCAGAACCCAATAGTATTGAACTATATTTTTTTAAACATATTTCTGAGCACAAATTTAAAAATTCTGGTTGGATGACAAAGACGCCACCAAAGCAGAAATGTTATAGACCCAACTTCTCTCTCCTTAGTTTTCCCCTTAAGTCCCTGCAGGAATGAAATTTCTTCTGATTTGCTCCACTCTGTATTATTTATTGCTCCACTATGTATCACTCATTGGTATTGTTCTATGGAGCACATGGCAAAGTGTGAGTTAAAAAAAAAATGCAGCAGCTAAAAAAAATCATCAAGTGAATGCCTGTAACAGTGACATGTTTAATCAACATAATGGGACTGATTCTACCAGGGTTAAGCAGTGCTTAAGTCAGTGAGAGGGGGAAAGCACACTCCAGAGCAGGTGCTCAGGCTGGCTCAGCATGCAGGGAAACTCCATGTACTGCACTGGCTGCATTGCCTTTGTTACTGTACACCGTCCTGCGTCCCTTATTCCCTGCAGCTGCCCTAAGAGAAGCCACAAAAGTGCAGATGGAGCTCAAAGTCTGTGACACAAGTATTACGTATTTCATGTTGTGGGTGGGCAAACAAGTGACCAGAAGGATTTTACTTTCAGCAATCCTAAAATGAATAGATGAAAGCAAATCATGGAACCCTTGTAATTCATAACCTCCTAGATACTGATTATGCTTTCTTCTCTCAAAATTGAAAGTATATGGTAGGGTTTCACCAAGAAGAGTGAATATAACCCAAGGAAAGGGAAAAGAAAAAGTTGATTTCTCCTTTTCCATGTGTTTATGGTGGATCACTCTTTTCCTTGTCAGTGAGGGGTTTGATGTAGACTGTAGCTGATGAGACTACTGGCAGGCATATGCTTGTAGAAATAACTTGTGCATTTTGAAGAGGGAAGAAATTTTTCAAGGATTAAGAGGATGGAAGATGGGAAAATGCTTTATTTCCCTCCCTGAAAAAAACAATTGACTATAAGCTAAGAATAGAAAGCAAGAAGAAAAGACAGGGAAACATGTCAAGTTGAAAAAAAAAAAAAACAACAGCAAGGAATGGAAACACAGCACATATGAGCACAGAGATCAAATGATAAACATAATGAAAGGGGAGGAAAGGATAGGACAGTTTAAAAATAGCTGAAAAATAAAATATGCTTAAAAAGCAGTATGTCACCAGATTCAAAGAAAATCTTTATTCCTCATCTTGATTTACTAACACCGAAGTATTTTGACTACTAAATAGAAAGTTTCAATGGAATCTCAAAGATTTAGGTAGGATAAAGGCTAAAAAGAAAAATTTCGTTTGTGTAAGCAGGAGAAGAAAACAAAGAAATTCAAGGCTTAGCAATGTCATTCAATGTAGGAGCTTTGCCATCATTAAAATCTCTCCATAGACTTCAAAGTTTGGATGAGCCAGCAAATATAGGGAAGGCAGTATTTCTAATAGGTTAGAAGCAGAAAGTGACAAACTGAACAATAAAAATCATATTACATCATAATCACTGCAATTATTCATCACAACCTAATTTGGGAGATATTTTCCTATTTCAAGTTAAAAGTATTATATTACATAACAGATCACTAGATTCAAACAGCTATGGATACAAACGTGAATTTGAAAGAGGGAGGAGGTTCTTAAAACTACAAAGCCACTGTTTGTCAAGGTCCTCTAGCAACAATGCCTTGCTTTCCATTTGCTTGATTGCATGATTTGCATAAGATCAAATGTAGGCAATTGTGGACATGAAAAACAGATCACTCTCAAACACATTAGAAACAGATCCACAAGCATTATGTGGAAATGTGTTACAAGAAAATGCACCCCAGTGCATGGAAAACTCAGTGACTAATATCAAACAAAGTATAATTTACAATATAGGGTGGGAATTATATGTTATTTTACAATTGATTTCATGCTGTTGCTGGATGAATTTCATTGATCTCAATTTACAAGACAAACCCAGTAAGGACACAATTACTCCATTTAAACCTACGGCAAAACCTGAAATTTTTTTCTTACAAATTTGCTTGATCAGGTTATATTCCAATCTGTTCTGTAATTCCAGTTCCCTGATTTTAATTTAAAGATTAAATGTTTCTTATTTCAATATTCCAATAACTACTCACTGAAAATACTTATTTCTTACCAATATAAAGCTAAGCCTAAAATTACAGAACTTGACTGACGGAAAAAACCCTAAATTCAGGATTTGGTCCTGTTCTCATCTCTAGACCCAGAAGAGTGAAAAGCACAAAAAGACAAATAAAAAGATCGTCTTTTGAGGGTACAGGATTCCCCCAAGTCATCACATTAAAGTAGAAGGTAGACAGAAAAATAATTCTGCATTTTTCGTGCTAAAACAGAACAAAGGAAGAAAACGAAAATAAAATCCCACATACCTGTTTTAAATCCATTACTCACTTTCCCCAAAGAAAAAGCTGGAGCGGAGGGAGAGGAAGGATCAACCTCCCTTTTTATCTCTCTGACCTCAGAGGCAACACAAACGAACTAAATCATTTTCTAACTCACGTATCAGCAAGAGAATTGTGAACTGTAGTGACTATCATTAAAATCATTATTTGCATATCACAACAATTATTAGATATGTGGGGTGGTTGGAACTTCCCACACAAACCACCTATAGTGGTTGGTATCCCTCCAGTTTCTAATAACTACCTGCATAAGTCCTGAGAGCACAATTAATGCATGAGGCAGAAAGAATAAAGAATGACCCTGTTTGCATTGTCAATAAGATCACTCACTTGCTTTGATCAAATTTAATGGGTAGTCATTGCAAGATAATATACAACACTACAGTGCCACTTTCAGCATGGAACTTGAGAGAAGTTACTAAAAAAAGTACAAAAACATAATTAGTTCAGTCAAAAAAACCAAAAACAAAAACCCAACCAAAACTGAAGATATAACAAAACAAGCTTTCCCATTTCATTGTCAGAATACATCCCAGTTCAAAAATAACACAGTAGTAAGAGCTGCAATAGTTTATTTTATCTGTAACTATCTTAACACTCTTATTATATTCAGATTTACTGCAAGAGAGCCACACACCCTTCTTGTTCCCCTCTTCCTCCCTATTTCCATTCTCCCTGGTTTCAGGCAGCTCCTGTAAGGACCAGGAATGACAACGTCCTGTCTTGGTAGGCACTCATATGACTTGGGCAAGGAGTCTCATATGCTTTCTCAGGAAAATAATTGACACAATAGTTATCTCATTGCTATATTCAAAGGAAAATGATCCAACAAAATTGTAGCAAGGGATTGTTAGCAGCACAACAACAAAAACCTGCTGAGAGAGTTTGAAAATGGAAAACTTCCAAAGAATTCCAATCACCACATAGTTTATGTAGGTACACTATACAAACACTTCAGCTCATTACTCACCCCCTTACTCTGTTTTTTCATCTTCTTTCTCACAATCTATTATATTAACTCATAGTAACTTAGTATCTAATTAGTAGATAAACTCCTTGGGACCATAAATCTTCACCACCAAATAAAACCATGTCCCCTTCTGATTTCTGTACACCACCAAAAAATCCCAAACATCTAATTCATATGCTAAGTGTCAAGATTGCACTATCAGGCCTGCTCCAACAGACATCACTAGCACTTCTCTGCCTTCCACCATTTCCTGAAAGCAAGCAACAACTCATATTCAACTTTTAGTACAGTATATTCTGCTCTCTTTATTTATAAAGCACCAATCACTTAATTATATTGACTCTCAAAGAGCCATCACTAATGTACAACTTTCTCTGGAAGGGTATTATACTAGTGCTGCATCTTTTCATAGATTTGCAAACCCCACCCCACACCACACTTACTTGAAAATATTTCAGGAAAAAAAATATGTCACAAATGAAGTACCCTTAGATACTTCAGGCAACTCAATCAACACAAAAAGTGCTCATGTACCAAATTGTGTAAATTAGCAATGGTTGGCCTTCCACACGTGCAACTGACCCTTTAACTGAAGAAAACATCTATCTTCCAAGACAGCAGCAAATTCTAACATATTAATAAATAACTAAGAATGCTTATGTGATTCGGTAATGTTGAGAGTGACAAAATTTAAATAATTTTGTGAAGCAATTAAAAACAAGTGCAAGTAATAAAAAGCAACAAATAAACCCAGCATCACAAATAACTCTTTCCAGGAAGCACCATAAGCTGTTGTTCTGCTCTAAGAACAACAGCAAAGACTTTGACATAATGGCACACAGACAAAATATTTGGCTTCCAGCTGGCCAACAAATGCTGATGTGTTTCAGAAACTATTTGTTCAGCAGTAAACACCTCTGGTTTTCCAAATTACTTATAAAGGAAAAAATTCTGTACTGGGAGGGTAGTGAGACACTGGAACTGGTTGCCCAGAGAAGTTGTGGATACCCCAATCCTGAAGTGCTCAAAGGCCAGGCTGGACAGAGCTTTGAGCAACTTGGTTTAGTGAAAGGTAACCCGGTCCACAGCAGGTCCCTTCCAACCCAGGCTGTTCTACGAAATTCTCATTCCTTTTGAGACTTAAGCACTTCAGAAGAATTCAGGGAACTTCCAGGCTATGAAATAAAGAGCATAGAACAAAACAATTTAACATACGGGAGCATGAAAACATAGCAATTATGTACCAGACTGTGTAGAAGAGTTATATTCAAGAAGAAAAACCGTTGGGCACAAATGTGAAACAAAAGGATCTTTCATCATTTCAGTTTGAAATGATTTCAAGAAATTGCTAAAGATTTCACATGGCTGAAAATGGTTCCACTTTTGGAAAAGGGACAGCTCTGAAGCACATTAAGGCTTTTAAAGATAATTATCTTTTAACAACAAAGATTATCAAGTTTATTTGCCTTCACATTCAGTAACAGTGTCTCTTACACCCTTAACTGTTGCACAGTAAAACTTTTTGCCATTTATTGTCCCAAACTTCTTGTTCATACTTCTTTGAGTCAAAACTCATTTCTCAAGAGTTAGGTTTCATCTTGACCAATTCACAAGGCCACATAAATATCCATTCCTGATTAATGGATTTCATTGTTCCTTTTTATTTTAGTAAAAGTATCTTAATTTTAACCTTCCTTAGCTAGGTATGCATTTTTTATTTACACATTATTCCTATGCCTATTATTCATATCTCATTGTAAAAGCTGGGGAGCAAGGATTCCAATCTTTTATTGTAAAGCCACATCCCTGAGATAGCTACTGTGGAAACATTTTCCAGGCTCTTCTTACTCCCCAGTTAGGACACACTAGCTTGAAATCCCAAAGGTGCTCAGCTGAAGAAAATTCAAATCCTGTGGAGTGCCCCACACCACATGGTTTAGAAAAAGCAGAAGGGACACATTTGAGAAGAACATTTAAACTTCTCTTCAGACTTTAGCACTTCCACCTAAATTGCTTTGTGATTCTAAGGACATGTCATGTCATTGACCACAGAAGAATCAGCATGCTCCTTGGAATCCTCCTTCCCATAACATCCCTGATATGTTTTCCCTGACTCATCAGCATTAATCACCATCAGAAAAATACGGAGGCAATTTGGAAGGTTTTTCGAAAGTTTCTCTTGCTGCCAAAATGACACAGAGCCAGTCAGTCAGTGCAAACATTCAGCATCAAATGCATCTACTGAACTTCCAAGTTGCTTTGCTGACTAGAATTAAAACCATTCACTGTCTCCCTAGTTTACTTCAATTATAAAAGCTGGAAAAATAAAATGAGTTTGAAGGTTAGAGGGAGAAAAATCAGAAAGAAGACAAAGCATATTAATATTTACCAGGCACATGGAGAGAAGTAATTTTTGTCAATAACACTATCTTAGTTTGATATCCCTCTTTTTCATTTCTTTACACATCATAAGGAATGAAGATTTTAAGATTTAAATGAAAATTTCCATTCATGAATGCTTCCAATCCATTCACTGTATTTCTTATTCCAGCTTAAATAGAGATGAGTTGCTAGTATAAATCATATGAACCATAATGTCTCAGTCAATGTTTAGCCCAAAAAGTGAAAAAGGAAAAAAGTGTGATTTGACCATTTTACCTCTGTAATACTTCAGTTTTATATTCACCACTGGAAAATATATTTGCAGTAGGCAAATACATTGCAAATTTGAAACTCAGATACCTGCGTCAATAAAAATGGAACTACTCTGGATTCACATTAGTATGACCAAGAACCCTTTGGCTCACCAGCAGAAGTACATCCTGTATTCCCAAGTAATTCCAATCTTGCTGCAGTGGGAGAAACAAAATTCAGACCTACCTAACATTTGGTGCTGAGATAATTGTATGAAGTGCCAGGCTGCCACTTTTACAACCCACGGAAGAGCACATGCGAACGTGCTGCTGCGGCGAGTAAGATGTGGTTATATATGAATATATGGTGAGCAACAGCAACTATTACTATCTGTTTTGTATAAATCAATAGTGCAGTCTCATCTGGAGCAGCATATATTACAGAGTGCAGAAATAAAGTCTGTCTGGAAAACAGCAGTGAGAGAGCAGAGACTTACAAACACTTTCTTAGGAAGAGAGGCTACAAAGAAACAACCTCAGAGAAGGAAACAAAGAAGACACACCAAAGAGGGGTATAGGATAGTAAGTACTACATAGAAAAGCAATTAGGATGCTCTGTTCCCTTGAATTCCCTTTCAATAATAGAAGGGGGGTACATGGAGGAAGGGAAGAAAAAGCTCTTGCAATAAATTCAGAAAGTGGAATTTTCAGAGACACTCACCCCACCTAAAATTGTGGCACATCTAGTACTGCTGACAAGATGATTCAAAGTTATCTTTATAAATCAAACTTGAGGGGAGAAAAATTAAGTATCAATATAATATTTTTTAAATTACTTACATAAGCATCACTATAATTTGCAAATCTGTCCAACATTCCTGCAAGATTTCTATACTTTTCTTTCTGAATCTGAAACAACTCTTTAACACTGTATTTATTTAAGTTTTTTTCTGCCAAGCAAAGAAAAAGAGGGATGGGATCAAAGAAATTAATTTCCAAAATAAATATTTTGACAAAACGTAGACAATTTTATTTCTATATTTTTCTCACTATAATTTAATATGCATACTAAATTACAAAATACCATTTCAATGCCAAAAAATTGTCTTAATCAACAAAAGCCAATTCACTAAACAAGCAGAAGCTTGAGAAAGCACACTCAACACTAGAAATTGGAACCTAAACAATAAACCTACAACAAGGGCTCTTTGTAGTGCCATCAACTAACTACAGGTTGATTAAATTAAGGATTTATAGGTTGTGAGTTTTCTATTTAGCAACATCTGCATTTTACATGCATGATGAGTAACTTTTTTCACCATTTTGTACAGACCCAGGCATGTGAGATGATTAGGGAACAATTCTCACCATCCAGGCAAGCTATCATGTGATTTAAGAGTTTCTGTAGAAGAGATAGTATCACCTTCCTAGGACCAGAACAGCTCTGTACTCCTGAATTATAGTCAGAGGATAAAGGAGTTTGCCAAAACATTACTGGAGTGCTGGAACAAGGATAGTGGGAGGACTCAGCTTCTGAGCACTGCTCCTAAACAAGACAATTTATAGCAAGTTAAATCTGTTGCAAGACTACAAAAGCTGAGCTAGTTTTCTGCTGACCACAAAATAAGCAGCACAGTAAAATACACTGTATTTCTATCTGCTCTTCTCTCTCCTTACTAGAACAAGCAGCCCAAGCTGCAGAGTTGTTAATATGGTCAACATGTGGTTGGGCAAAATTATTTAGATCCCTTATATTTTTTTGTTTTGGGTTGTTTGGGTTTTTTTTTTTGTTGTAGTTGGTTTTGGGTTTTTTATTTTGTTTCATTTAATTTCATATTTACTTTCAAAACACACATGAAAACAAAGGGAAAGAAAAGAAAAGCCCAAAGTTTTTTTCAACTTGACATGTTGCACTACCCAGTTATGGCATGCAGTGTCAGTAATGCCATCAGATAACATAACTGCCACAATCTGATGTGATGCATTAAACTGGGATTACCAGAATAAATCATGTTTGTGGGTGCACAGATCACAGGTGGTGCAGTCAGCTGCTCTGTATTATGGCATATCTATAGGATGTGCAGATTAGGATATAATGTCCAGAAGCTTGCTCTCATTTGTGAAGTGCTTTGCAACCATAAGTCAATAGTAAGGAGCCACAAAACAGTTATAATGGCATAAACCATCATCAGGGAAAAATACAAATCGATCAGTGCCAGCAATATAAAAGGAAGAGCTTGCATCTGTCCCCAGTCTCATAAATTCAATGGTTGTTGCAGGTTTTTCCTCTGTCCCACATGTACTTTATTAACAGTAACTATCATAAATAATAATAATGCAGAGTAGTTTATTTCAAGATGAATGCTCTTCTTATTATCTGTTGATCCTATACGTTATTTCTTACATTATGTCTGTGCTCCTCCTGTTAATGGGAGGGGAGAGCTAGCTAAATTTATTGCTTGAAGTTTATGCCTTTTAATTGGCAACAGGGTGTTATGCCCAGAAAGTTGTCTATGTAGGCTCATTGAAATATCTGCATACCTTAACCAGCATGTTAAGCCCCTACAAAGGAGGCATAGAATTTACATTCTACTGCGTGCTATAAATAAGTAATAAGAACAGATAAGAATTATGCATTTACGCCTACTAGTGAGAGTGAGATGCATAATTCACTAGTGGCAAACCCTTAAGAGGCCTTTGTATTTCACTCCACCCCTCTCCCTGCTCCAGTCTTGCCTGTGTAGAACCCACTACATTGTTTAGTTCTGCTGTTTCACAACTTTAATTTTTCTTTTTCAGGATAGGTTGTTTAGGTTTGTTTAGCTTTTATAATTACTACTTCTTTCTCACAGGAGAACAACTGACACTATGTTAATAGTCAGTGCTGGGTATATACCACATTATGCTATATTATTGGTATTATCTTTATGAGTTTTCTTGTGAAACTCAGGGACACAACTAAGATAACACATGACTTGTAACTGAAACTTTCTGTGCTTCCCTAGCACTGTCAGTTGGAGCAGGTCCAAACCAGGGCCACCAAGATGATTAGTGGGATGGAGCACCTCATTAATGAGCAAGGGCTAAGAGAATTGAGATTGTTCAGCCTGAAAAGAGAAGGATTTGGAGTGATCTAATTGAAGCCTTCCAGTACCTGAAGGAAGCCTGCAGAAAGACAAAGAGCATATAGTGACAAGGGGGAATGGATTCAAACTGGAAGAGAGACAGTTTAGATTAGATTTTTACAAGGAAGTTCTTTACTCTGAGGGTGGTTGAGGCACTAGAACAGGCACCAGAGAAGCTGTGGCTGCTCCCTCCCTGGGAGTGTTCAAGGACAGGCTGGATGGGCAAGCTGGTCCAGTGGAAGGTGTTCCTGCACATGGCAGGGGGCTCGAGCAAGATGATCTTAAAAGTCCCTTCCCACTTGGGCCATCCTATGATTCGCAGTTAACCTGACACACTGCTGCTCTAGCAGGACCTCCTAGAGGAACAGACTAATCTCTATGTCGATTCACATCCTCAGCTTTTCTGCTGAAGCCTGACAGTACCTGTTGTGACCACAATTTGTAAGATAGTGCATGAAGGCCACAGATTTTGCCAAAACTGTGGCTTTCTTACCTCCAGTTCTGTAGAACTGTAGCAGTTCTACCTCCAAAAACTGTTACCTGGTGACAAGGTGTAGAAACAAAGATCTATTTCAGTCTAGCTGCTTTACTGTTTATTGGTTCTCTGGCTGCGGCACTACAATTGTGATTCAGGTAACTTCCAAAGAAGCATCACTAAGGACAGGCTCTTTAATGAAGAAGTTTCCTTGTAATTTCTCTCAGCTGTTTTGAATGTAGACTATTTATCTACTTGGATTTTTCCTTTTTCCTGCATGCAAATATTTTAAATTATTTTCTACCTCTATTTACCATTTGTTTATTTTGCCTTGATCTCTGCTACACAACTTCTTTTCATATTTAAGCCAAGACTTGTACCTCTTTTTAATGTTAACATTTCTAATTTATTAATCTTTTTTATTTATTCAGTGTATCTCACTTTGGTTTTAGTTTTACTTGACAAGCTTTCTCTGCAATTTTCTCTGCCTGTAAACATAGGAGAAAGACTTAAATTGCACATGTATTTTAATTCCCAGCACAATTTAACAGCTTAAAAATTGTTATGTGACATTGCAACAATGATATTAAATCCCAAGAGTCATACCTCTAAACATTCAAAACACATTAGTTGAAATGTTTAATCTAACATCCTTGAGCTGATGAAAAGGCTAGCATGCCAGCTCATGATATTTAAAAATGCTTGTCAATTGGATTCAATTTTTGTTCCTTGATCAGAACAAAAATTACTAGTATTATTAAAATTAAGTGATCATAAATAGCTCCAACGTTGAAGTTAATATGAAATTCAGCATTCAAAAGGAAGCTATTGACATAGAGCATAATGAGTAACTTTTCATTATTGATAATTTCCTTAATTTTCAGCATTTCTCCTAGAATAGACAGAAAATGTCACTTATACATCCTTTGTGTGAACTCCCCCTGTCTAGCCAATGATCCTGGATAGGTGGGACACAAGGATCCAGAATGTCCTAATAAACCAGATTCTCTGGTCGCCTCTGAACAACCTTATGTAGCCATAAACATATCCAAACATACAAAAAAACCAAAGAAATCAAGATATGTAGACTGTAGACATGATTTAAATGTATCTCTGTAGTCATGGAACCTTGCATGTCCAAAGCAGCCAACACAGAAATAACAATGTTTATCACCCACCTTTCTATCCGTGTTAGGACCACGAGTCTCAGCCTTACTTAAAGCACACTAATCTGATGTTCTTCTTACATGTTTAGCTTTATGTTCACTTGAATATTTTTTCCCAATAGGTAATTTCCTGGTAACCCCTCCCTTTAATGTGTCACTCTATTTATACAATAAAACCCATGGAAATGAAAGAAAGAAAAAAAAAGAAAATCCCCAGGAGTTTTCAGAATCCAACTACAATCTATGTAAAATGCTTCAATCAGAAATAAATCCTCATAAAAGACATATTCCATGGAAAACTAGTGAAAAGCATGATGGAGTTCAGTTCTGGCTAAAAAAGGCTATTAAGCTTTATGTAAACAATTTAAGCAATCAGTGTAGAAGCCTAAATTACGTTGCCAGCAGTGGTAACAGGAAAGGAAGTATCCTAGAATGCCTCCCATGGTTCTGGGGACAAGATCCTTTCCTTTCATATGTTTCCACATAACTTAAGAGGAGATATTGAAAATACATGAATACTCTAATTGTACAAACCACCAAATATTTTTGAAATCAAACTTAAAACCATTTTATGGTCTGATAACACACAGTCTTGTATTGTTCACACACAAGGCAAGACTCATGCAAGATGAAAAAACACTCAGAAAAGTCCGTACTTACATTAACTGGTGAAGTATTTTATAAATGGAAATTCTAAGGAAGTTTCTCAGACCCACTGAAATTATAATTCTGAAACACATGCAAAAATCCAGGATTGCACTTTTCATAAATTTGTCTCCTTACAGCTTTCTGTTTTTTTCAATAAAATTGTGCCGAAAATATTTCAGTAATGGTAAATGACTCAATGCCCTCATGGTCACAGATTTAGTAAAAGCAAAGGAAAGGGGAAACCCACCTAGAAGTGCTGCTGTGGTGTTACCTGCCTGTACATTGTCATAATTTATCAATATTCCAAGGTTAAAGGAATATTGGGATATACCAGGTATAGAGAGAATAGTCTGTGTCTAGCACTAGCCAAAGAATACATGTACTGCTCTGTGGAATTATCACAGCTGATAAACCAACACACTTTGTAATGCAGAAGCATGGAATAAAATATCTATTTCAAATTAAATATTCATCAACTGTTTAGCAGTTTAGGAGACCAAATATTCCTAAATTAATAAGGAGAACTATGAGTATCTTTTCCAGGGCATAAGGAAAAGTTCAGATACAAGTTTCACTATGCAGCTGGAAATACCAAAGAGGCTGGCCCACTCTATCCAAGCCTATTAAGTTATGGCTAAGTGAGGTGTGTCCTTATAAATGGATACCTAGAGATTCAAGCAGAAGCAGCAAGTTTGGGTTTAGTCCATCTGTGCAAGAAGTCTCCTATCTTCATTTACCTGAGTCTAGCATTACCTGAAACTGAGCATAAATCATTCACCAAGTATCTCAGAATGATTTTGGCAAAACAAAAAAAAAATCTTTTAGAAAAGGGAAGATGCTTTTCCTGATCTATCAATATATTATTACTAATTGCAACACAAAACCTTGCACAGTTTCTGATGTTTTCTAAAGCACTTAATTAAATTGTGACTGGATGAAAGCTTATGTGTCCATTTTATCAGAATGAACAGAAGCCACCATTTTGTTTTACCAGCTTCAGGCAAACCATAATTACCAAGCATACTGCTAAAAATAAGATCCCACAAAACGTACTTCATGCTATGAGCACAACATGGCCAAGAAAGCATGTCCTAGTTCTTGCAAATCTTAAAGAGTTCTCATTATATTTAGTAACAAAGCTATTCACCATGAGACAACAGCTCACAAAGACAAACTATAACACTTGAGGTGAAGCTCTCACTGATTAAAGATAAAATGCAGAGAAATAGATTAGCCCTTCAGAAAATCCAAGAGCAAAGCAGACAAGATTTGGCCAGTTAACCCAAGAGAGGTTCACATACACAATGTTACAAGAACTTGATCTCAGAAAGTAGCAAAATAAGAATTTGCTATCTAACTGCAAAGAGGGTATCTTGGAGAAGACCTACAAATCCACATGCCAGTGCAGAACACCTACAAGACAATTATATGTGGACATTAAGAAGTAAGCTCTGCTGATGGATTTTAAAAAAAGAAAAAGCGCTGTTAAGGCTGTAAATTCACATTTTACAAATTGAACTCAATGAACTCTTCATTTAAATGTGTCCTTCTCAGTAGACACTGTCTTCTGAAGATATGTCAGCATCTTTAAATCTGCTTACCAATCTAGATATTGAAGGAGAAAATACAGAACAAAAAGCTTACAGATGCCTAATTCTGACAAATATTTTGAAGTAATATTACAGAAAAAAATAATCTGTGAGTTTTACATTTTTAGGGGCTTAATTTCTTATCATGGAATTTAGACAAGGCAGGAAATCAATGCTTTTCTTCTCTTTGTTTAGAAAACAGAGCCCATAGCCAAAATAATTCTTATGTGCCAGAAGGGAAAGGATAGAATAAACACTCTCCCTGTTCTATAGCTATTAGCTCTGGAGAAGCTATTTTGCTCCAGTTCACTTTGGTACATGCAGAAGATTGGAAGGTCCCAATCACTCTCATTTTATAATTAGTGTTGCATTTTAATTTTTAGAAAGTGGTACTCAAGTAACCTGAGAGCTCAGCAATTCCAGCAGGGTTAGCGTGAGCTCTCTCCTGGCTTGCTGTGTTACCCAAATCTGATCAAAGGACAAGGACTCCAGAAGCTTGTCCAGCTGTGGTTTTATAATGACACCATTAGGTTTTGCTCTATAATCAAGGTCCCTAAAAGTCTGTGTAGCTTCAGGCTTAATATCTGCGACAAGGTTAACTGAAATCTGCAGCAAGGATAACTACTTTAGCAGATTGTATCAGCAGGAAATATTTAAACACTATTTAAAAGGATTTTAAATAAGCAGATTTTATTTAACACTGCACTAATGCACTGCAATAGAAAATGATACAACAGAGCTGCTACAAATAAACATAATGCTTTTACCCTTCCCCTGCCTCCCTCCCCTCTAAATTCCCCAGATGTGTATTATTAAGTCCAACGAGTGCACCAGATCTCTGTCTGCGTTTGAAATACCGGAACGCCAGGCTCAGACAGCCCATTTGCCCTTTGGTTTTGTGCCTGCTGAATCTGCATTCTGGGGCTGTGGAATTAATTACCACGGCACCGGTCACCGGCAATGTCAGTGTTGCCACTTCAGGTGTATCAAATGCGCCTCCTTACAGCCCTAGAACTTTCAGTGGAAGGCAGCTTCTCCTGTCAGGCTGGCGTACCCTGCCCTCTAGTGCCAGGTGCACCTCTACATGTCCACTTAAATGCATGGGCCAGGGCCAGAATAAAGCCTGGAGCAGCAGGCATTCTTCATAAGCCATCCTGTATGACTTACCAGCTGCATATGTTGGCCTGGCACTGTTGCACAGTAGCACAAGACCCTAAAATAAGGGTGAGACACTGGGCCATGTCTCACTGGGTCATGTGCAAGATGTTTCAGATAACCAATTCTAACTGCAAAGAAGTGAAGACTGACTTTTATTGTCCACCATGGTGCTAAAGAAGTCTTTTTCACAAAAAAAAAATGAGGAATTGTGACATTGAGGGTTATAATATCTATAAATCTAGCACTAACATTGTATTTGATAGCAAACAACTCTTTCAAAAACCTGTAGTGAAAGAACAGACTACATTTAGTATTGTAAGTATTTCGCTGCCACCTGGAAGATGGAAAATAAACTCATACCAGAGGACTACAGAATCTCTCTATTGTTTGTCCTTTAAGGCAAAAGTTGCCTGTCATCCTTGAGCAGGACCTAAAACAAAGGAAGGCAAATCCTTAGGTTTAGAAACTGTTGTTCTTAAACATGGCTATAGCAGAAAATTGTCAAAAGTAACCAAAAGAACCCCCTAAAAATAAGACAAGGATTTTCTTCTGAGTGGTTCAGCCTCTTGCAGTGATACATCTTACTGCAATTATCTTCTACATGCAACTCTGTGGATTTTCTTGCTCAAATTGTTTCACTTAGCAATCAGTGCAATACTGATATTATGATGGATTCTGCTTTTATTATCATGACTTCTAATTTAAAACAAGCAGTAGCATTCCTGGGGTATGAAGGATCAAAAACTTGGCCAATTTTTCTGTAAAATGTAGTCATTTCACATGGCTGTGCATGATGTGTACTGTAATCACTACTGCTTTAGAGCAACATAAAATATACAGGTACTAATTTGGGATTCTCCCTTTTTTTTAAGTTCAAATACGTTAAGCCCTGATTGAACAGATGTCAAACATCTGTCTCTTCCTCGCAATAAAACAAGGCTGCCATTCTAACCTGGTTTTGTGACATCAGCCTTTCCACACTCAGGTCAAATAACAATTTGAATAAGCTAAAACTTAGTTCATGCTCTCAGAAAAAAAAAAAAATGTGAAGACAGCTCTTCCTCACCTTGTCCAAGGCTCTTCTTAATATTTTGCCCACAAACCTGGTACAAAGTACTCTGTCACATTTTTTTATAAACTCTTGGACATGCAATTTAGGATAACTCTGTACTCATTTAACTCAGTTAAGGGTCTGCCCTTGTAACATAGGTGACATGATTTCTTTCCTGAAAAACTCGAAACACTTCTTTCAGCTTGGCAGAGAAAAATAAGTTTCATACAGCTGAGTCTTAATAAGAAAATCTTCCTTTTAAAGATTCATGATGAGAACCATTAGATTCTGCTAGGAAAATTATATGAACACAATTTGTTAACATTGTCAAGTACCTAGTGCTGCAGAAAATGCAGATATACATCCTCAATGCCAAGCTCAGAGCAAAGATAGATCCATATTGTTTGTCTTGTTTGTTTTCTAATGTATCCACAAAGTCATTTCCCTTTGTAAACATGTTAGAAAATGAGCACCATTTCTCAGTCCATCTAATGTTCAGCTTTTAAGAACACAGGAACATTTTGCTCTAACCTTTTTTCTAAAGTTTCTTCACCTCAGTTAGGTTCCCCATCCACAAAAAAAACCCCAAAAAACAAACAAACAAACAAACACCCCCAAAAAAACCGCCCTCAAAACCCTGAGCACTTGGGTCACATCTGATCATCTCCGCTTATGCTATAACATTCTGCATTTATTAGATCACCCTTCTGTTGGTGGTATTGGCACCACCAGCTCAGACTGGCATACAATAGTCTACTACTTTTCAGGATAAAACCCACCCTATTGCCCTTCTAATCTAAGACAGGTAGAAAAATTCTGAGACTAAACAAAAGAGAAGACAGGAAGCGATACCTTGCATAAATTTTAAAATATCTTTAAAATAATTATATTAAGAATTCTTTATGCTTCAAAGTAGAAACTTTGGTTTTGGCTATGAATGTTTGAATGAAAAGAATATTTTCCTGTTGCCAGGGAAAACCAGCTCAGATTTTCCTAAAATCAAAAGCCTTTTTAAGATCAATACATTAAGAGCTCTGAAGATAACTGTACAAGCTTCTCCAGCTCCTCACAGCTTCTAATCTACAAAACACTTAGGTCTGACGGTCTGGGGAGCACAATCCTATTGCAACTACTCTTTGAGCTGCAGATTATGGTCTTGGCTACAGGAGCTTCTGCACTCACACACAGAGCAACTGAAAGCATAAATACAGGGGCATGGATTCACACAGCTGAAGTTCAACCTGCAATCTGGGACTATTTCTTCTGGGCTCATCCCTTGGAGAGATTAGGCTTTCACTGGAATATAGGATGTGAAATACAACCCAGATTGCATGAGCAAGTAGAACATACACCACATACAGCAAATGCATAAAGGTGGGAGGCAGAAAAATCACAGGCAGACAGTTAATACAGGTGTTGCAGCAGAGGGGCTGGCTCATTTCAGTATTTTATTACTCACAACACAGAAACCAAATTTGTCAATATGGGGGAAATATTTAAAGGCACTAATGGATGATGGATTCCTAATAGGTCTCCTTTTTCAATGTGGTAAAGTGTACATTTGCCATATGTGCTTTTAAAGGGTTTCCTTTTTAATTACAGCTCAGCCCCTAGAGGAAACAAACACTTGAATTTCCATGAAAATCAATGAGTATTTCAAGCCCTCAACAACTGTCAAGATCAGAAATTAATTTAACAATATATTTGCTATTATGGTGTTGAGAAAATATATCCCTCCTCAAGTTATGGATTGATTAGCCTAAACTGATTGCAATTTCCATGGTCTAAAATGAAAGTCAGTGAAGTACTAATTTTGAAACAGAATTTATATCTTCTTAAAAAGAAAGGTTTAGAAAACCATCATATTTCCATAGATACAGCACTTCAAAAACACAGAAAGAATCTATGACTTTCTGGTACAGAAAGTCATATACTGGCCAGGAAGTAAGTCATAGTTCCTAAATGAGGAAAATTATTTTGGTGAGTCAATAATTTTTAGATATCAGAGACAATGAACTTTGTCTCTCTGTCTAGGGTCAATAGTATATTATGTTGTGGCAATAAGACACAAAAATCACTAGCACAAATACTGAAAACAAAAGGATAATTATATGGGAAAAGCCAAGACATATATAACATAATACTCCAAAACCAAAAGCTCCAACTTTTCACCATAAAACTGTAGCCCTTGGGGAAATAAAAACGAAGATTATGTTGTATCTGTTTTAAATCTAGCCTACAAAGTAGAAAATCTTGGGCTCTGAAAGGAAGCAAAATCAGGTCAAATTAAAGATACACGCAGATCTAAGCACGATCTTGAATAAGCTCGATTCACGAGGACTGGGATTTCTAGTGACCCAAATCCCAGCCTGCTGGCTCACATTGCTGCTTCTCCCTCAGGCAGAGGGAGAAATTGGCAGCTACAAAAAATGGACCCAAAGTAAACAGACTGATCTCCACACCATGTAGAAAAAACGGGTCTTGTGGTGTATAGCTTACAGTAACACGATCTGATCCAGCCTTCTCCTTTGAGTAAGTTAGGACTTTCTGCTTTCTTTAGATCCATGTCTTAGGTTGATTGAAATCAAAGTCATTAAATGCTCAACAGGATCAATAAAAATTTCTAGTAAAATATAAATAAATAATTTCTACATAAAAGCAACAAGAGCTTCTCTAGAAAACCTATGAACCAAATGAGATTTCGTCTGACTACTTCAGCTGAATGTATTCTAACATACCACTCAAGATTTAAGGGTAGAAGCCTTATGCTTTCTATATTTTTAAAGTATTACAAAAGTTACTGGACCATAATTTCTATCAATAAGCATTCATTTTGGCTAAAATTCAGACTGCAAGCAGACATGAATCTAAACCAACCAACATCATAGTGAACATTACCTCAAATGTTTTACATCACTTGCCCATTTATAATCAGGTTGCAGATGAACATTTTGGTTAAATTATGGACCTATGATGAAATTTCAGTAATGCTTTTAGTAAGATTGGAAGCACAACTATTTGCACTTCAAAAATTTTAAAAACAGTGCTATGATATGGCAATGAGAGATTAATGGAAATCTTGCAAAAAAAAGATAAATGGCACCACAAGAATACCAGAAAACTGGGGAGATGGGGGAGAAATTAATTGAACCTACACTTTTGATAAATATTTATTTTTTGCAGAAGAAAAATGCACACTAGTTTGAGCTGTCATTATGCTAACCTATATCCTATTTTTCATATTATTAGTAATACATAATGTGGTAGTTTATATTCAAAAATAAAACCAGAATGTATATACCTCATGTATTTATCCAGAAATACACTAAGGTTACTATGGTTACGAAAAATCCATTACCTTTGAATACAGAATGAAAAAGTTTGACTTAAAGTGTGCACTATTTATTATAGCGATCATCAACAGCCTTCAGGAGGTTCTCTAACTGGATTCATTTTTCAGTGTCAAATCTGACCCACCACACCAGTACCTTATGGCCTGTGCAAGGCAAAGAAATTTGAACTATATGAATTTTTAAATATGTTTTATACTGACTCAAGATGCAGAAATGGCTTTGAATTTTAAGGCCTTACATTAAAAAGAAAGTAGGGCCATGGTACCCTTTTCCCCCCAAGTTGTCCAATATGAAATGCTTTATTTTCTCTTGTACCTACCAAGATATACAAATTCTGATGGGTCCACAATAGTGCTTATGCTGTGGCATGGCACTTCTAGCTCTGTGTTTTCTTTTTTGTCTTTTTGGTTGTTTTTTTTTTTGTTTGTTTGGTTTCTTTTGTTACTGTTGTTGTTGGGAGTTTTTCTTGTTTCAGTTTGGTTTTTTATTATTATTTTTGTTGTTGCTATTTGCATAATGCCTGAACAAGTAATCTGGATAATTCATTAAATTACACCAATTACATTAAAATAGAAAGTCAGATTACCATGCTTCACTGTATTGTCAAATAATGGGCACTTAACTTCAGTGCAACAGTTTAAGAGTATTGATATAATTTGGCTATTGGCCAAATTATATGGCACAACTATTATCAAAAGAAAACAGATTATTTGTTTATATTTTTAATAAATGAATTAGGGGCTCTTCAGGTAAGCAATGAAGTATCTCTCTAATTAAGAATATTTAGGGAAGGCAGTAAGAAAAACTATTAAACCTGTATATAATTTCTTCAACAGCTGGCAGTTTACTTGCTTTGAGAGCTGGATGGTATGAGATCAAAATGTTATAAAACCATTAAAAACATGACTCAGATCCTGTGAAAGAGGCACAAGATTTAGCTACACCATCCATGGCAGTGTTAATTTTTCTAAGTCCCAACAAAGAGTAAGATGCTTTAAAATATTAAACCCATCAGGGTTTAAAGTGCATCCAGCCAATTTCAGAATTATTTTTCTCTCCTCTGAAATAAGGTATCAATCATACAATTGTTCATTGCAACCATGACACCCATCTGACATGCTAGCAGAGAACTCACCTTTTACAACATACTTAGTTCCATTTCCAGAGTAAATTGGTGTCCCATTCATATATAAAGTATATTTTGTAATAATACCATTTGTTATTTTGGGTGGACTCCAACTCATCAGCAGGAAGGTGGGAAAGGATATTGCTGTAGGTGATTGCACATCTTCAGGGGCTGGTGAAAAAATGCATAAAGTTACACTATATTGTCTTTCCACAAATAATAAAGAATTTCAATGAGAAGCTACTACCAGAATGATTTTTGGTAAAGCTGAAATTTCAGAGAAGATTTTATATCTGCAACACACCAGAATTTTGAGAAATCTCCTATATTATGTGAGGATTTCTAGCCAAACAGAAACCTCTATGAAAGACAGCAATATACTCCTTGGTTTAAGGAGAATAATTATGCTGGTATAAGTTTATCTTTCCAACTTGGTAACACTGATCAAGGTGAGAGGTACAGGATTTAGTGCAGTCCTTTTTTTAATACAAATTATTTTCTCTTCTTTCATGGTTTTTATTCCTAACTATGAAGTGATCATTCTAACCACCAATGCAGGTGATGTGTTCTTAGGCACTACCCCTTGTTTCAAACTTTTTATATTTCAATACACTTAATAATGTTTGTTTAATGTACATTTTACATATATAATATACTGGAATTGGCAATGGATAATAATTTAAGAGTCAAGTTATTTCACTGTTCCAGTGAGTTATACATTAGAAGCCCAAGGAATCCCAGTGAATATCGCAAGGGGAGCAGAGCTGAGGCCTTAGTCTGGGAGAAATATCTTGTAATTTACAAGCTCTGTACTAGCAATTTAAAACAATAACTAGCAGTGCCTGGCAATGTGAAAACAATATAAAGTAATGAATGTTTCAATAGGGAAACAGGGATAGCTGGAGGGTGTGATATGGTGTCTGTCTTTTGTATCACCAATTTATTGTTACTAAGAGCATGCAACAAGAGAGTCCAAAAATAGAAATTCCACACATTGACTTTTTGTTCAATTCTTCTGAGGGATAAAACACATGTTCCCCATGGCTTTATTCAATCTCTGGGGGAAAAAAAATCTACTCTTGCCTAAACCATTCCATTATGACAGGTAAGGATTTTTGCTTTATTCACTAAGCTAAGAAAAACGATATAAACAATTTATTTTTAATTGCTATGCCACAGCAGAAAGAAATACACAAATACTGAAATAATGTGTTTCATGTTTATATCACAGGGTCCATTAAATATTTGGCTGTCAGAGGCTGCACCCTTTCATGGACAATGCCACCAGACAATCTCAGTTTATCTTGAGCATCCAAGAGGCAATAACTGGATTTTGGTTTGATTGGTGCTGCTGGCAATTACTGACATGGTCACAACAAAACTCTGTTCTAGTGCAATCTTCAGCACTCTCCTCATCACAGCAACACCTTGCATAACAACCTGCCTTGGCAGCAGTTAAACACTTCAACATCCTTTAATTATTATGGCTATAATTCACATGACTTCATGCCAAAATTTTACTTTCTTTATTGGTACTGTATTACAACCCAGTTTACATGAGAAGATAAAACAAAGAACTGTGAGAGGGAGGGAATTTTGAAAACTACTTTGCATCATGGAAGATTAACTACTGTCCAATAAATACATGTCAAAATCTTCATTATTCTACTAGTGTAGATTTGGAGTAACTGATTATTTTAACTGGATTAATATGGCTTTAGGATGACAGAACCAGGAGATGTGAACTTTACATTTCATTGAGAATAAAGTTAGATATGTCACTGATATTTTTGGGGCATTTGTTCTAGTAATTGATGTGCAATACATATCAGCCTAGGCTCTAAAGTCAGAACTGAAAGCATTTTTTCTTTCTTTGTGCCCTAGCTCTTAATGTAAGCATAGGATGCCTTAATTTACACTCACAACCTTTAAGATTGAGCACAACAACACGTAAAAGTGTTTAGGAAAAAAAGGAAAAATCTGAACAGCAATTAATAAATAACTCAATTGACATTTGGCAGTTTCATCACACTGACATAATTGTTGCCTATTGCTGGTGTTTAGTGGTTAAAAGAAACCATGGAAATCAACCATTTGATTCTCAATTTCATACTGTGCCATACAATCAATTCTTTTTAGTCAGACTGTCTCTAGATTTACTTCTGAGCCATAGTAAAATGAGGAAGCTTTCATTAATCTTTCAGATGCTTCATATTAATGACAAGGCTCTTGCATGAACAATGTAACAGCAATTAAAAAGCCCATTAATCTGCATTACAGCTATTAAAGATGCATGTCATTAAAGGGTATGGAGTTTGATTCATTTTCGCACCCCCCAAAAAATGGAGCAATTATGGTCTGGCAATGCACTTTGTCATCAAATTAGGTTGGGGTTTTCCAGCAAATGGCTTTGCAGCGTTTAGCTCTTCTCCTGTTTTATTATTCATGACTGAAATGTGGAAGTCAAGACCTTTGAAATTACTTTACCTTCTTGTGGAGTGGAGATGTTCAATGCATGCAAGCTCTCAGTACAGCCAGCCAAAGTGCAAGCAGTTAGGGTTACAGCATAGTTTGTGAAGGGATGCAAGCCCCTCAATATGCCTGCAATACAAGCAAACAAGGTGTTATGCATGTACGGTGTACAGACTGACTGTATGCAGACACATGCAGAGGGAAAACAAACTTTTGTATTATGGGCTCCCACTGTTACAGGTGGAAAAGAAAAATCATTTAAAGGTTTCATTGCTACTATCCATGACTTAAATTTTGCAAAATAATTTAAGAGCAAATTATATTTTATTCTATATTCAGTACTAAATATGGACCTGTGTTTCTTTAGTCATGCTCACTGAAACAGATACTACTTCAAAACAGAGGTGTATATTTTAACGTGACAATGAAGGAGTTTTTTCCTTAATCTATGTCTCAAAATTTTTTCAGTTATTAATCTTATTTTTCCAAGGATTTTTCATTGTCTCCCAGAACAAGTTTTTTTTAATGAGTCTTCTCCAACAATGTCCCTATTCATCCATAAATTGAAATGTATTTTTTATGAAACATCACACTTTTCTTCCATTCAGTAGCAGCATACCGACCATACATTTGCTATGCTAACAACAGTAACATAATTCAGGTGACACAGCACCCAAGGGTTGACAAGAATAAAAGATCTGGGGCTTTATTCTATTTCAGGTCCTGCTTATGCTAGTGAAGAGAAGTTACTAAATTCTCACATATCAATCAGCTCCATGTAACAAATAATAATCACTGCTTACCACTTCAGGAAGTTTTGCAACATTTTGAACTATCATATACAGAAGGATTACAAGGGAAAAAAATTTAGTTTAGAGTCTTTTTAAGAAACATCAGCAGTTCCCACTTCAAAGTCCAACAACAAAGTAATATAAAATCTAAATACAGAAGTAATTAAAAGAAGGCCAATCCATGCCAAGTTTTATTTCAAACCATGTTCTCACCTCGACTGTCACAGCTCTGGTAAAATCAATGTGGTGTTTCATTAAGAAAATAAAATTTATAGTAAACTGTAATATTTCAAAACTGCCCAACACTGGGATTATGCAAATCAGTTTAAAAAACAATAGCACATCAAAGAACTGCAATTTGTGGCCAATTGTCCTACGGTAGAAGAAGTCTGAAAATCCCCTCAGCATTACATGTGCACAAACAGGTAAACAAAATTAATCCTTATTACTTATTGCTCTTCACTGGGTTACTACACTAACAGAATGCAACATAACTGCGTTTCATTAAAAAAATATTTTTTCCCCTCATAAGGCCTTTATAATCACAAAAAGGCCATAGAGAATTTTATGTTAACAGCTACTACAGCACAAATTATTATTTTCTGAGTAGAACCATCAGTCTGTACTAGTTTATATTGTGTTTAGTAAAAGGTGTGTTCACATGGAAAATATGAGATTAGCTTTCACTGAATTAGTAACATTTATGCTTTTTCTTGCAATCAATCAAAAATTTCAAAGGTTGGAATAGAAATGATCTTTCTATTTGAATTCTCTGGGGTGCACTTCTACTCATACAAATAGAGAGATATTCAGAAGTAATCACTTTTACATCAGAGTATTGTTAAAATAAAACCAGTTGACCAGCATCTGCTTGCTCTGATTGCAGTTTTGATTTTGCAAATCCCCAGTGAACAGTGGAGAGCTGTGCTGACATCCAATCTAAGTGTGACAGAAGAGAAAAATGCTCTGTTGGTCACCACCACAGAAATGTCTCTGTAATCTTCCTGTGATGGACAGAGAACATTTTTAAGAACCATCAAAAAGATAGAAAATAGGAAATAATGTTTTCATAGACTGCTCTGAGCTGAAAGGGACCATAAATATCATCTGGTTCCAGCCCCCTTCTATGGGCAGGGACACTTCCCACTAGACCAGGTTACTCAGAGTCCCATTCAGCCTGACCTTGAACACTTCCAGGGATGGGACATCCACAACTTCTCTGAGCAACCTGTGCCACTGCCTCACCATGCCCACAGTAACAAATTTCTTCCCAATATCTAATCTAAATCTAAACTCTTTCAGATTAAAGACACTACCCCTTGTCCTCTCACTACATTCCCTTGCAAGAAGTTCCTTTTCAGCTTTCTTGTATGGCCCCCTTTAGGCACTACTCTGCCTGTTAAGTATTGGAAGCCACACGAAATTGTGCATCACAGAAATTCTATTAGTCAAAACACCATCTTTTTTACACAAGACAGTATTTCCACTTATTTCCAGATCATAGAGGGTTAAACCCAGGAAACTATAAAATGTGCTTTGGGAATTACCTCCACAAATAAATACAAGTAGTAGCCAAATCCTCTAACTGTGACATTTGCAAGTTCCTGGCCAAGAGGAGCGTGGCATCGTATACACGCCGTCTCTCTATTCACTCTGCAGTGCTTTAGGAAGCAATTTGGTTTGATTTGTACATTTAGCACTTGTAGCATTTGTTTCTTATGAAGCAGTAAATTAATGCTCCTTGCATTTCCTCATGGAAGACATCCTGTAGGGTTACCAATGGCTTCAAGCACTGAGAGCTGCAGAATATCAGACATCCAAAAAGATGTCAGGATGTGTAGAAGGTTTGGATTGGACTGTTTGGTTTACTTTTGACAAAGTTGGGAGGTTTTATATGAAGCACCTGTAGCACAACAGACTTCCCACTGTATAGGTAGGTTTTTGAAAGGCTGAGATAATTTGCATAGGGAAAAAAAAAAGCAAACAAATAAACCCTTTTGCTACAGGAGGTTTTTGTTTAAAAAATTCATTCAGTGAAGGCAGCAACTTAATTTTTTTTTTCATTTCCTAATTAATGTTTTTCCTTCACATGTACTTTTGCACTATTTTTTTTCAACAAAGAAACAGATGTGCATAGGTAGGCAATAGAAAGTGCACAGATTTTATTTACATACTTCAGCAAACTACTTTTTCTCAGCTGCCATCCTATCTGTTTGGCCAGCATCCACTGTAATCTGTTCTCCTTCATTATGTTAATCTGTGGGCGGAAAGATTTCTGTCATCTTCAAATCGCTTGTACAGCAATGGTAAACACCTTGGCCTGTCTGTAATTGGACAGGTGTCTGCATTGGTGTCACCCAGCTTTTAATTCAATTAAAGAACTGGCTGCTCTGCTCTCATTACCCACTCATTTCCCCTGCACTTTCAGTCAGTCAGTGAAATTTACACTCAGCACCTGACTATGCTGAAATACAAAGTCAGCAGTCCCACAGCAAAGATCATCACTGATACACGTGAATTAATTTAAAGAACAGCAAAATAAATTTTGAAGTAAAAAATAGCCTATGATCCAATGAAGTTGGCTGATAGCTTTAGAAAAACTTTCCCTAACTCCTCAATTATCACACTCTCAGACTGACATCTCTTGTCTATACACAATAATTGCTGATCTGGTAAGAGTCCATCAGGCTTTCCAAGATGGGGTGCTAACAAAGCAAAATTTGGCCACACCTGCATGCATTCTATTAATGCTAACAGGAGAGAGGTGGATAAATTGTCACTTTGATCAGGAGATAGGATTAGAGACATCATCAATATTTAAGAAGAGGCTTGGCCTCACACATTTGGGATATGGGTCCCATGCATTCAGTCTGACACTACAGAGCAGCTGAATCCACCTGAACTCAAAATTTACATAATAGACTACATTCAAAGCCTTAAAATCCACATGGGGAACTGGAGATGCTAAATCATTTTAACACACCACTCCTATCCGCCCAAAGAACCTTTGGAAATAAATTAAAGTTCTAACACAGACATTTTGACACAGTGACCCCATGAAACTGAATAATGTCATTTGTTAAATATGAATGTAAAGTTAACAGTCTAAAAGAGTGATCTGGAATCACACCTAGAACATTAAGCCCACTTTATATGCAAAACTAGTATTTAATTGTCTATACTTTTATTTAAATGGTCTTTAATTATTTGCAATATCAAAAGTCAAGGTTTAGAGTTGTGCAAGAGAGAAAATGCTAGGTTCATTCTATCAGTGAAGGGATAACAACACGGATACGGGGAATAGCAAAGGGGTCAACAATGAATTTATGGTAAAATGGGTGTGCGGGCTAGTCAAAGATAGTTGCATATTTAGGTCCACTCCATTCAATGTTCTAATGCATATAGTATATGAGAATTTTACATATGCAGCTTTTTTCCCTTCACTTCTCCATAAGGCAGATATTTCTTTTGTTCACTACCTCTCAAAGGGAGTTCTCGTACATTTAGATAATACAGCCATATTCCACAGCATTGTGGCACATTTTGAGTGGAAAACTAGTACTTCTCGTCAAAAAAAAAAAAAAAAAAGTTTACTACTACAGTATGGGGGCTAATATTCTGTTCATAAAAACTGAGTGAATTACTTTGCCAATGGGACTTTTCTTTGCCATATTTTTTCATTCTTTCCTCCCTAACATTCTATTTCATGAGGACCTATTTTGAAATACACCTACTGCAACTGAAACAACACTTGACCTTTAGATTTACCTTAATTCTGGTGTAAGCTTTAAAAACAAAAATTACCAAATCTCTTCTCCCCAAACCTAGATTATTTAACTAACTTGAATGCCCGAGGTCAAACAGCATCTGTCCAACAAAGTCACTTGTGTGTCGAGATGCATCATTGCCACAGTACACTTAATCACAGTCCACTGATCAGAAAAGGAAGTCCTCAACTGACTTTGTTTTTGACAGATTGTAGCAAAAACTGTTTAAGTACATGTGTCTTCCACATATGCAATTCTGAACCCAAAGCCTGTGCACATCAATCTGTCACATACATCTGCATTTTTAAAGCATCTTCTAACTAAGGATAGTATGAGTCATAAAATGAAGAACTACTCAACAGGAGGGCACCTATTCCAACTCTTTGGCTTATAAGAACAACCAAAAGTTTCACTTTAATTATTGCATTTAGGTGGCTTGAAAGACCCTTTATTTTCCAACAGAAATACTTCATAACAAACCATGTACAAGCTCCACTGTCTTTGAAGATGCAACTCAGTTTGCAGCGGTTCAAGGAAGCCTGTTACATTCCCCCCCAGCACAGGGAACTCCCCAGCTGTTTCAGTTTGCCCAAAACCTTAACTGAACAGTGCAATTTTGCACTGTTAATTAACCACAGAGCTTTGTAATATCTATCACTGTTTAACCCTCAATCATTCCAAATAACTTAATCATTGCTTATTTTCTGCAGCATGATTATCTTTAAAAGTTTGTAGAGAAACAAAGAAATACTGTTTACTTTTTTGCAGATTTTTTAATCTGTCTATAAAAACATAACAATCCTTTCTAGCCTGAAAAACATTAAGAAAATAACTTCTTTTTATTACTGAAATATGGGTATGTATCTAAGAGTTGATGTAATTTTGATAAAATGCTCAGATTTATTTAATCACACAATTTACATTTTGTAAGAATAAATTTATATAACAGCATTGGACTGCAAACAAGATTCATTTAGGTCTAAACTCAATCAAGTTTGAATCTTAATACTGTAGAATATTAATATAATTTGTTTTAAAATTCATATATTGAAAAATATGACACTAGTCTACTAAAGCCAGCTAAATGAAAGGAGAAGGGAACCTACATTCTGCCACTCTGACTTAGAGTCACTAGGAGCTCGAGCACCACTTGACAACTCACAGAAACCTAATGGGCACAGACAGATCTATCAGCTACCCCTTGTTGCAGTAGCTGCTCCAGCCAAACATTCTGATCTACATATGAAGTTTTACAACTTTAGAAATTTGTCTCAGCTTGGAGCAGGGATCTGGGAGTCCTTCTAGTGCTCTGGCCCTACATACATTTATCTTAGTTGGTTTACAATAATCCCTTTCTATAAATTTTAAAAATCTCATTAACTGCAGTATAGGAATGCTTTGAGTGTAAAATATTTGTACAAACCAAGAGCTTTCAAGTCGTTTCAAGTGCATGACAGCATTGCCCAAGCAATTCACCAACAACTAACCACAGCAAACTCTCCATTGGTGGTAAACTGCTCATTTCATCCCATACAGATGAAATAAGCCTGAGAGAAACAACATTTTCTAATATCCATCTCAGACAGAGACCCCTGAATCCCATCAGAGGGACCAGTCAGGGTGCAGGGGCCAGTCCCAAAGCCACAGGCTGCTTAGGGAGGGGACTGGCAGAGCTTTCTCTGAGAGGGACAATCTCAACTGACAGCATTTACCAGAGCATGGGCATTTGCCAGGCTGGCAGTGAGCTTCCCCCAGTGCTATGTCCCCACTGTCCAGCCCTGGCTGATCTGTCACTGGCAGGTGGCCCTGTCTCCTCTTCTGAGACACTCTCCAGCTAGAGAGTTTTCAAAATCACAGCACAGCTCAGAGACTTTGATTAACCATATTAAATTATTAAATTAACTTTTCCTGAGAAATTCGTCTGCTGATATAAAAGACTAAAAGGTGAACAGTAATTACAAACATGTGTCACAGGAGGAGGGAATGGCAGCTGTCAGCCACAATTTTCTCATTACCACGTGTGCAGCCACAACATCAGTCCTTGGCTATTGCAGCAATGACAGGTGGGATGAACTGCAAAATCATACAAACTTGAAAGACAAATCTTTAACAGGAATAAATACCAATTGTGTGTGAATTCTTTTGCAGCACATTTTATTTAATTTTTATTTGTAGGTATCATTAGAGCCCACAGTTTAGAGACTGGTCAATCCCCTGAATTCTACAGTGAGAGAAATCTGAATTCTAAAATGGGGATTTTGCACATACTTGACAAGAGAAGTGTCAGAAGACTGTGATGAGTGGCACAAAACACAGAGGCAAGACAGCTGGGCTGTATCCCAGGGTTCTGGGATACCGTTCAACACCTTTATCAATTACTTGGATGATGGGGTAAGTTTGCACCCTCAGCAATTCAGGATGATACAAAAAGGGCCACTAAGATGGTAAAAAGACTGGAGCACATCTCTTCTGAGAGAGTGAGAGAGCTGATCATCTCAGGAAAGACAAGGCTCAGGGTGATCTATCAAAATGTATAAATACCTTATGGGAGGGAACAAAGCAGCAGCCAGACTATTCTAAGTAGTGCCCAGCAACAGGACAAGAGTCAATGGACACAAATTGAAATACACGAATCACACTATCAGAGAATATCCTGAGTTGGAAGGGACCCACAAGGGCCATGGGTCACAATGATCTTAGAGGTCTTTTCCAGCCTAAATGATTCTGTGATCACTGAGTCCTGCTCCTGCCTCTGCACAGGACAACCCCAAGAATAACACTACGTGTCTGAGACCCCAAATGCTTCTTCAACTCTGGCAGGTTTGGTGTTGTGACCACTTCCCTGGGGAGAAAATTAAATTCCAACTGGACACAGGAAATCACTTTTTACTGCAAGGGTGACCAAACCTGGAACAGACTTCTCCTAGAGAAGTATCTCCATCTAGAGAGATATTTAAAACTCAGCTGGCTGTGGTTCTGGGAAACCTGCTCCAGTCAACCTTGTTTGAGCTGGGGCAATGGACTAGATAATCCTTCCAATTCACATGACCCTGTGATATTATGGATTCCAAAGGAAAGTAGAAGCAAAAGCTGATCACAGACCACACGTAAACAGTGTGTTCTAAAGCTTCTTCAATTTGTTTAAATATTGATTCTAACTTATATTCCAAATTTTGATGTCAGCATGTGGGATGCACTGGAATGCAGAAAAAAGCAATCCAGTCTTTAGGAAAAAAACTCTTACATGTGGTGACTCTGTACTTCCTTTACTACTTTGCATCCATGTTATTATGTGCTTCTCTGAAGGTAAGATGGGCAAGCATGGTGCTTTTCAAGAACTTACACTCGAACTTTATAGTCTCATCCTAGAATACAGATACTGAACACTATGTTGAAATATATCACCTTATCCAATAAACTCCTGGTTCAACAGTCAGAACCTCATTTAAAGGATTTAAATCTGATGAATATTCCTTTCTTGGATGAAAATGAAAAAAACAGTTTGACATTTTGGAAGATTACAAGGGTCAGATTTTGAAGGATTTTGCTTTCTGAGGAGTCAGAAATAGGCCTCTGAGACTGTGGGATTATGGTCATTTAAAGACCTATTTTACTTTTAATATTTAGCTCAGCTTTTCTTCTTCTTGACAAGGGTACAAGAGGTTCTTCTGAATGTGACACACACAGTACAGCCTTCTGAGAAATGGGTAATGCTCTTAACTTTTTGTTACTGTGCTCCAGTTATGACTCAGGACCCTAGTGTAATTGTTCAAAAGAATTTACAGTGCAAGTATAAACCAAAACACAACAGATGGGCCTAAAAAGCTGCAAGGAAAAAAACAAGAAAGAGGGTTGTCAGTGCCCTCAGATACATTTCAAGCAGCAGATAAGCAGTGGCTAGGCTTGACAGGGAATGAAAATTTCAAGGAGGGCATGGAAAAATACCATAGATTCTTCATTAATGATCCCATAGAGAGCTGTGGTGCCTTTCTGCTGTTGCATTAGCAAGCTTGGCTGTTTGGGTTACTGCAACACTTTCTCATGGAATGCAACAAAAGAATTTCTAAAGAAATGTCCCTGAAACTAGGGAGAGAACAAACAGAAATATTCATTCAGAGCAAACTGAAAAGTAAGCAAAGACAGCACCATCTGTGGGGTTCTATGTTTATGTTAACTTTTGATTAACCAGGAAAGATAATTCATCAGGGAAAGATACAACGTCTCCTGGGAGTTTTGTATTTGTGGGTAACTAGTTCTCAATATCCACTGACTTGCTCACCTGTGTAGTCTTCACTGAAATCAACAGACTGAAGTAAAATGACTTTGGATTGGTGATTTAATTTACACCTGTCTCAGCTCTGACCTCACCATGAGGACATGAATTATATATTTCATACAATGTCAAAACTGGAAAATACATAACTATACTATTGGGCAGGAGTTATAAATAACAACAGGAAGCACATCTTACACACACAAAACTGAACTGGAACAATTATTCTCACAGCAGTTACAGAAACAGAAAGAATAAATGTATTGAAAAATAAAGACAATTCTACCACAGACCATTAAACAGGATGATCCAGATGCAGTTTTCAGCTGAAGAACTCCACAACCAATCAGCTGAATTTGTACTTACAGGAAGACTCATTCTATGCTTAGCACATTTCTTACACTTTCTTCCTGAGCATCTAGAGAATCACAGAATATTCTGATTTGGAGGAGACCCACAAGACTCATGGAGTCCAGCTCTTAGGTGAATGGCCTGAACAGAGATTGATCCCACAGCACTGGTGTTATTAGCACCGTGCTCCAACCAACTGAGCTCATCTAAGGGTCATATTCTGACACATAGATCAGTATTTGAATACAGACATTCTTACCTTCTTTGGGTCATATTAGCAGTCAGTGTGCTGCTGTGGCAAACAAAGCCAACAGGATGCTGGATTGCATCCACAAGGACATCTCCAGCAGAGATAAAGTCGTCATTATTCCCCTCTACTTAGTTCTTGTCAGGCCACACCCAGAACACTGTGTTCAGTTTTGATCCCTACTGTGTGAAAAAGATGTGAACAGGCTGGAGAGAGTCCAGAGAAGGGAGACAAAGAAGATCAAAGGATTAGGTAGCCTGTCAAAGAAGGAAAGACTGAGAAAACTGGGTTTGTTCAGCCTTGAGAAAAGAAGGATCAGTAGAGATCTTATCACCATATTCCAGTATTAAAAGGGTGGCTACAAGGAAGATGGAGTCTCCCTTTTTACAAGGAGTCATATGGAAAAGACATGGGGTAATGGGCACAAGTTACTCCTGGGGAGAATCCAACTGGACAAAAGACAAAAAATTTCACAATGAGCACAATCAGCCACTGGAATAACGTTCCCAGGAAGTGGTGGATTCCCCAGCTCCGGACACTTTAAGATTTAGCTGGAAAGACTTCTGGACCATCTTGTCTAGACTGTGCTTTTGCCAAGAAAGATTGGATCAGATGATCCTTGAGCTCCCTTTCAACATGGTATTCAACAATTCCATAATTTTATTTTGCATTATTTGACAGCTCTGTACAACTCCTTGACAGGAGGTTGTAGTGAGGTGGGGGAATGGTCTCTTCTTCTGTGCCTACAGTGAGAGGACAAGAGGAAATGGCCTCAAACTGAGAAAAGGGAGATTCAGATTAGATATTAGAAACAAGTTTCATTGTTTGGGTGGACAGGCATTGGAATGGGCTGCCCAGGGAGGTAGTGGAATCACTATCACTGGAGATGTTCAAGAGATGTCTGGATCTGGTGATAGGTGATGTGGTTTAGTGGTTACTGTGGTGGTGTTGGGTTCATGATGGGCCTTGATGATATTACAGGTCTCTTTCAACCTTGATGATATCTGCTGTAATAGGCTAAAGAACCAGGATCCATTTACTGTCTTCATTTAATGTGAAGGTAAGTTGCTTCTACTATCTCCTGTAAGCTGCAGGCAGATAACCTCTTACCTATCCAGCCTGGTGCAGACATTTTCATAACCCTGACAGACAATGATGGCACAATGCCAAAATAATTAAACAACATTTTGGTTCTGGCCATCAGCTATTAGCAAGTTACCTAATCCATATGTCTCAGTCTTTAATTTCTACCAGTATAATCTATACTGTCTTGTAGCATAGATAAAGAATGTTGAAATCAACAAGGTCATTAAAGAAATCACAGTAAGGATAGAAAGCCCATGCAGGTCTGGTAAGGTCACTACTCACAAATAATTAAGATATTTCAAACCAAAGAAAATAAAATATGTGCAAATTATCCCTTGAAAATGTATCCATAGTTTATGGCAGAGAAACAAGACAAACCATATACACTTATGTAAAAACTATTACCTGGATTTCAGGAAATAACATGCTGCCTGAGGGTTAAAACACTTTCCAAGACTGTTGTACTGCCCAAACCTGAGCCAAACCAAAGCACTAACTCAGAGCATTGCGTCATTACCGCTTTTTGAATTGTAATAAATTACAGAATTGATGTTAGAGATCATAAAAATGAATCTATTGGTCTGTACTATTGCCCCATTGAGTCATCACATAACATAATCCAGATTCTTGTCCGTAATGTGCTTCCTTCCCAGGGAACATTGTAGCAGCCAGAAAAGGCAGTTTGTTCACAGAGAACAGAAAGCCAGATCCATGCTATCCTGGCAGGAAGAAATGCCCCAAAATTTTCTCAACAACATTCTCACCTCATAAACACAAAGCCATGAATTTCTTAATTCCATAATAACCTACCTTCACATCCCAGTGGCATCAACCACAGCATCTGATTAACACAAATGTATGCTAGTTCCTACTGAAATCAGTTAGGTTTATATGATCAGATTTAGACAGCTATATCAAGTGCTTTCATACATCAGGTCAAACAGTATCATAATGAGACCCACAGAATAATTTAGGTGAACTGGATGGAACAATAGGAAAGGGGGTTAAAAAGTCACATATAGTAAGCAAATATAAGCAAACAAAAGAAGCATTTTTCCCCCAGATCATAAATAGTTTGCGAATTGCTTTTTAGTATTTGTGCTGTATCTTAATTTCTATTGTTCTTTGAAATCAGTAAATCGCCACAGGGATGCTGACACAAATAATTACCTTTCCAAATGTTATCTATGCTGTGTATACACAAAAACAGACAAGTAGTATTTTATAGATCAACAAAAGGAGGGATAAGCATCCTGTGTTATTAGATATGCCTAAAAAATGGTACTTAACAACATTTACCTGTGAGCATTCCAGCGTCAGCAAGCTCAGCGCTGGTGATGGGTACAGTGGGACCATCCGCTTCATATGCTTTCAAAATGTACTTCTCAATTACACCTATGACCCCAGCTGGTTTGTCCCAGGTGACCTCAATGCTGTAACCATTTATACTGTGAGCTCTTGAGGGAGTTGGCACATTTTGTGGAACTGTAGAAGGATAAAATAGAAAATAGAGAAAATGGCAGTTCTAAGGAGACTATTGCCCCTATTCTTCACTTTTAATGGCTGCAGTAAATCAGACTCAACCATTAGCATAAATACAATTTATTAGAGTTGTAACTTTTCAACATTGATTTAATATGACTGCACATCTTGAGCTATTCAGTTTAAGCTATATTTCAAAACCATCAGAACTCCATCTACATAACATTCCTTCTTGTCTAGTTGCAATTTTCCAAAAACATTTCATGTATCAAACATATTTAAGCATCACTCATAAAGAGAGGAGGTGGATTGTATGTAGCTAACAAGCACAGGCATTATAATAATACAACTGAATGAAACAAGGCAGTACTGCAACAGAGAGGAGTTTGATATTATCAGTTGGGTATCTAAGCCACAGAATGCCACAACTACGAAATGTTTCTAAAAATTTCCAATCTATTTTAGAGAAGCCCTTCAAAAAATTAAAGCGCTTTCATTTATTTTCCACATGCATATTTTATTTCCACAATATCATGCACATTTCTTGGGGCAAAGTAGAGATTTTTAAGGCCTTTTTGAAAAATCCTTTGCTTCTGATCATTTCATATTACAAAAGAAAAAACAACAAAAAAAAAGAAAAAGGAAAATTTAAATGCTTTAAAGAACTGGAAAACCAAGATCATATATGCATAGAGTTGCTAATAAAAAGAAATCATTCCATTTCCTATAACCTTTAACTATTTCTTGGATATTACTATGCCATGTAAAGGTCTGGTCAGTAACAGCTTCATCACAGATGACTGCACAAGGGATACAGAGGAAAGACCCAAGGAACACTATGGCAGGATGATGGATGATGAGTTTGCTGTAGATGCATGTGGACTCCCTCGCCCTGCTGATGATCACTCGCTTTTCTTACCATCAAATGATCTATTTTTTGGTAATTTTCCTGTTTAATTTCACTAAATATGAATGCAGCCTTTTTTTTTATAAGAAGACTACCAGCAATGAAAGCACAAAAATACCTGGAAGTTTTGATTCTTCTGTAAAGAATGTGATACTCTGAGAAAGTGCCTATTACTACAGCAATATATTGATTTCATTAGTTATGAAGTGTATCACAGGGTGAGGTAAGGTACTGTACAGCAGATGGTCTTCTCATAAGGGATATAACAAAACCAACTCAAAAATAATTAAATACCGCAATTATTGTCCAACCCCAGGGAACATGGACTGCTCAGTGCTGTGGTCAGCTTGCAAACATAAATTTGTGGCAAAGCTTACAGTTGTCAGATGGTTGACATGAAAATATGCACCTATTTTGTCCCTTCTGGGTGGCACACAAAATATAGGTTGCATTAGAATGCATCTACAATACAATATTTATGCATGTATCACATATATTTTTAAGGTGATACATTGGAAGGCATATCAAAAGAATGCTCTGCACAGATGGAATGCAACTGGGCTTCAATTTCAAGAAAAGGGAAAGTTAGCTAAGTAAAATACACAGAACTGCAAATCTTCAAAATCTTACTGGCTTGAAAAAAGTTTGCAAAAGCACTCACCAGAAAAGTTTTTAAAATTTTCTTCATAAGATATATGAAAAATTTGATCTTTAATGCATCATCTTCCTACCCTCCACAAGCCATGTGCTTCTGTTCCAGTAAATATTGCCACATTTTCACACACAATCTATGGACTACTCATTAAAAGAATCCTCATTCAGTGGCATTGAGTAGCACACCCATGAGCAGGTCTCCAAGGCACACCTTGTGCCTGCTCTCCCAGTATCACCCTCCTCTACACCTGATTTTGTAGCACTAAATTATATGTAGGAAAATATAAATTTATTTACTCCAGCCCACTCATGTAATGTGACATGAGATGTGCATGTATGAACACAAATAAATTGTTGCTCTTACTCAGTTAATGCAGCTCAATCCTTTAGTGTCCTTAATTAAATAATCTAATAAATATTTGGAAAATACCTTGAGTTATGAGAAAAAAATATTTGCCTGAACACTTTACAGCTGATGACTGTAATCTGGTACCTGTTCAAAGAATTAAGCAGTTTCACCCTCTCAGAAACACTATTAAGGTTCACTAATCAAAACTGTTCTGGTTGGATTATCTCCACAGAATCACAGAACGAGTCAGATTGGAAGGGACCACAGTGGGTCATCTGGTCCAACCTCCTCACTCAAGCAGGCTCATCCTAGAGCACAGGGCACGGGATTGTGTCCAGGCAGCTCTTGAACACCTTCAACCTGACATTAAATATCTTATGAAAAATAAGAATGAGTAAACCTTGAAATTTTATTTACCTGATTCTCTTGTTCGAGCATGGGTCCATGCACTAGATACTGATCCTCCTTCATTTAAGGCAACCACCCTATAGAGGTATTCTTCACAGGACATAAAGAAGGACAGAGGAGGTAAAAGATTAAAAAAAAAATACTGAACACAATAATACATTAGTAAAGAAGGGAATGAAAATCATGCATTTTATGTAAGGAACCAATGCACTACCTGTAAACGGTTGTAGAGCACTCTCATAAACACTCTTCTCTTTTCCTCGGTACACAAGGATGGAGTCATTTCCCCTGCAGTTAACAGCACTGTCAGTTGATAGGCATCCGTCCAGATTGACTCTGACAGCACTGCTGGACACAGATGCCAAGTTAACGACAGCACCTCGTGTAAATTTAACATCCTTCATGCAACCACCGAAACCTAGCAAACAGTAAGGGATTAGTACCACAAAAAGAGCTTCAGTCATTAAGAAACACTTCTGTTCCTTTCAATTCTATATTTTCAACATTAAAGACTGTAATGTGAATATGTTGACTTCCAACATGACATTCTATCTCCACTTTCAAGACACTAAGCTGGTAAATTCCTGCCTTACTGATCAACACTTTCACTGTTAGCAATTCCATCCCACAAGGAAATACCTTTCCATTTTCTCTTTCACCACTTGTCACTTTGAAATCATTACCATAAAAGTGATTCTCTGACTTTTAAAATCAGCTTTCTGCTGCTTGCTACTACTTTGTTAAATATACATACTCTCTCAAACGAAAAGAATATCTAGATTAAAATTACAATTAACTTCAGGAGATCAGATGGAGGGATATCAGTTTTGTCTAACAGGGACATAAGGCATATGCTGTTTATAAACATACTCCAGAAACATAACCCCAAACTATTTGTTTAGGATAAAAAATTTAAGAAGCTTAATTATATATTTATTTCTATATATCCATATATTTCTCTACATGTGTGACATTCCTATCAAATTTTCAAATATGTTAAATCAGTTACTTGCACTTACAACACAACTAAAAATTCAGGATGCAGTTGTTAAAACTTTTATATTTACTAAAAATTAATAAATTTATATATAAAATGGGTCTCAAATCTGAGTAGTGGTTGGTTCTTAACACAAAATCTGAGTGAACAGTAACCAAACTGAAGACTTCAATTCATTTAAGAATTAACTCTGTGAATTAAAAATCCCCCGCTCACAGATCAGGGCTTTTCCTTAGCTCTGTGAAAGCTAAAGTATTTATATCTTATTTATATCTTATGTGCTTTTATTGACTTTATCATTGAAAGATGACAGTTCAGAGTAGTATTTGTCCTTAGCCACCTGAACTGAGAATCTAATGTCTATACACAGTTTATGCAAAAAGGGGTAATGAAGGTGGACATCCATTTTGAATCATCCTCTAAAACACCTTGTCTCTCCACCATACAGAGAATTTGGCCTAACTGCTCCTTAAAATGAATATATCCTAATTTAATTTCAACTCCTAGTCCACAGTGACTGGCTCAGTTTCTTAGTCTGTCACAGAAGAAAGAATTAGTCCCAGACCACCCAGGCATCCTAATCATAAGATAAAACGAAGTTGTTTGATTTGCAGTGAGATGCATTCTCTACAATCTATTTAATACATCATTTTTAGTATCATTTAGCTACCTTTATCACTATTTGAAGACTCCTCACTGACATCAGCAAAGCAATACTGTCTATTCTCAAGTAGCTGCAGAATAAGTAAAGATAGTACAAATTTTCACAAACATTCCTGCCAGGTAGCTTCCTTTTGAACCTCCCAGGATGGCATGTGATGGGTCATGCAAAGGCTCACAGACTCCAGCTAAAATTCCTTGAAGTTGTAACTCGCATAGAGATGAGGCAGGAGGAGAATAATATTTATCACTTATTTGATGTGGGCAAAACAACATTCCTTTATTGAAAAATTAACTATCAAGCAGCCATAGATGGAGAAAACCTTCTCTAAATATTTATTAAATGGAAAAGTCTCTATATTCTATCATCTTACCACTACATCACTGTAGTCCTAAACAAAAGTATGTTTTAAGCTATAATATCTAATCTTGCTCACCTGAACCTACATTTAGGAGCACATAAGATAATAACCATCTTCAGACACTCTAAATATAAATTCACAGCTACCATCTTATTTTATGGCATGCTGAGGAGGTTTGGTGGGAAAGAAATATTTATTGATGTGCCTTGATATGCACTTCAGACATTCACTTAATATGTAATTTCCCTAGATTCTTTGTTCACATATCTCTTTGCTGTAGGAGCTGTGAATGCATCCACTCACGAGGCTACACCATCTGCTACAAGGCAACACTGACAGGGTATGACTGGCCAGCTCTTTTGGGCCATAAATATTATGCACAAAGAACCTGAAAGAAGATTATATTATATGTGATACCTAGAGTTGGAAGAGCACCTAAAAATATATTCCTGGACTATTCTGTAGCCATGAAATTAAAAGGCTCCAATACAGCTCACTTGAATGTGCACATTCAATGTGAGCTCATGCGTTCGAAGACACTTAGTGGATTCCCCACTAATCACTTACTGACTGATACACATTTGTCCACAGTAGCTGAAAAATACCCCATGACTGATGAACAGTTTCACAAGTAATGAAAAAAGACACCCAAACAGAGCCAGTTTAGTAGACACTTTTTGCCTAGGCTTCCTACAGTAGATCCTTTTGTGGAGGCCATTAGTATCAGAATGCAATTAACGCTTCCCTCTTTTCCCTACAAATTTGACCTGTTCCAGTATAGAAGAGTCACAGTGATGGCTAAATATATGATCATCTTCCTTCCTTCTGATAATGAGGAAAACATCATGGCAATTGTAGCCAAAATCCAGTTTTGTTCAGGTGTTAATACTTGCTTATTTTTTGGATAATAATTAGTATTGCCCAAAAAAGACTAAGAAACTCTGAGCTGCTTTTCCATGGGACTGCATCCAGATTCATTACAGTGATTTAAGCTATGTTTACTGTCTCCCACTGGTTTTGTATTCCAGATCTGCAAGTGACACAAATTGATCAGGTAAAACAGATTTCTGTGAACTGGCATTCTCAGATGAAGATCTGAGATCATCTGGTTGGGCCTCTCACTTCACCATTTCCTACACTCCAAGGTCCTCTCTCATCAGTCAGATTGCTTCAGGTATCACTGGAAGAATTTTTATAGCCTCACAAAAAGATCAGGTCTAAGTAAAGCTAGATGGGTAGGGATAACTAGTAGAGTCAAAAGGGGTGGGAGGAAAAATTCATGTTACACATCCATGAATTTAGACTATCAGCAGCAGAATGTCCACCTGGTGCATGACACCAGTTTTTGAAAACGCATGTTCTTCTTGGTGTCATCTTACCTTGTTCTAACCCCAGTTCTCTATAAAAACTATGAATCTCAGGTGGGATTCCTCCTACATAGACAGGTGAGTTTACTTTCAGCTGCTGAACACGGGGTTCAAGTGCCTGCTCTCTCAGCTCATTCATAGTGGCAGAAATCACAGAGCCCTCCTTGCTCACGGTGACTTCATTCCACTTTCCATCACAGTAAGACAGTCCCAGCCAGAGATCCACTTGGGTAAAGACAATGCCAGTTCTTAAGAATATGTTTAATATTCCACTTTTCAGCTCAATCTATACATTTTAAAACAGAAAAAAAAAAAACATTTTGAAGGAGACATCAAATACACAACAATGAAAGAAAGCTATTTTAAAAAACATTAAGGGAGTTCTGAATAAGATGCAAAAAAGGAATTTTTTACCTTCGGGTTAATACTGTTTACATACAACATGCTAAATACAGTGCATCAGTTAATTCAGAATGTAGGAAAATAGATTTTGATTTTTTTGACAACTGACTTTGGCAGTAATGTATCTAAAAAGAAAAGACAATGAACAAGACTGTTTAGCTTTTTTTGAGAATAAGAAAACAGTACTTTATCTATCGATTCATTTTTCAGAGGAATGTAACAAGATAATAAGGAAATGAAATGTCAGACCTGATTAAGGTCTTTTTAATTGGCTGGTGAACTCAATTTCAAATTTTTCCAGCAGACATTGATTCTTACACTCATACATTTCATCCTTATTCTTCTAAATCTTGTAAGAAAATAATTGGTTTTGTATGTGCTCTTTGAGATTAATGTGCCAATTCTCTAATAGAAATACATTTTACTTAAATTTTTCACTGCAGAAGTTTCCAAACGCTTTTCTGCAAGACTCTTTATCCTAACTGACTCAAACACAAGTAGGCTGAGATTGTAAATTGGCACATACAGAACACTAAACACTTTGGGGATGAATTGGAGGTTGAAAAATATGAATACTTCACAAAAAGACATTTCTGCTTCTATGCAGAAACCTTATTAAGTGAAAGAAAAAATGCAGATTTAATATAAATCCTTATCTCTATTATTGACAAACTGACATATTTAGTTTACTGATAATATTAATATTACAGTGTTTGCAATTGGATCATATTTCCTCAACAGGAAGTACAGCAAACACCCCAACTGATCAAAGAACTCTGTGCTTGAACACTATGGGGAATGTGGGTCCTACTTCCCATTGCACACTGACTTCTTGCCCCTGAAACAGACAGATTTCCTTTATTTGTTTCTTTGGGACCACAACTTATCCTATTTCCATAAGTTCAGACACATTTACAGCTAAGGACTCCACAATACAGGTGAAGGGCTGATAATGGCACCAATGCTGATGAGAACAGCTGGAAAAGGCAGCCCATTGGACAAGTCTCTGCTTTTCTTCACTGGTGAGAATTAATATGGAGCACACTGTGCTGGTGTGAAGAAAGCATTCCAGAGGCATTAGCACAGCAGCATGCCAGCAAACCTGCCAGACCTGGGAGCCAGAGAGAGGGCATAGTCCTTGACCCAGGGTCACTACTCAGCACAACCCTCCTCCAATTTACTCATCTTGGCATAGTTTTAAAGCAGGCAGTGAATGATGCTTATGTTTTTTGTGTTGACCTGGACTGACATTTTAAATGCCTGAGTGCAGCTAAAGATAGGGGACCACTGCACAGTTTTAACTCTTCTGCATGGTGGAAATAGAAAAAAACCCTAAGTCCTGCATAGATCTGAGCACAGGTACTGAGTACAGGTTTATAAAAGCAACAGATAAATAGTTTGCTTTACACAGAATTCTGGGACCACTTTCAAAAAGTTATTTTTAATCATTATGATTTTTAATCTGTCCTTGGAAAATATATTATAACCTGAAACCAAAAATGCATGAAGATCATATTATTCTGCCAGGTACCTCAGCAGCCACCTCTCAACAGAACCAGATCTTTTATCACAGCTCTAAACCTAAGCAAGTTTCACTTTACTTGTTAAAAGCATGCTTGCTTTTCAGAAATTGGGTTACAGAATTTCATTAGTGCTCTTCTCTATGCACACAATTCTCATTTTCATCTACCTAAGCATGTAAGGTTGGAACTAGGAAAGCCAAAGCTTAGCCTGAATCTGGAAGATAAGAACAGCAAGAAAGATTATTCCACAGTCCCACTAGCACATTGTGGTATATCTCTGAGACTGATACAGGGACCAACTCTGATTAATAATGTTATTAATGACCTGGGGAGTAGGATGGGGTATAATCCCAGCAAGTCTGCAGCTGGTAGCAAAGGGAGCTGCCATCGGTATCCTAGACATATAAATCAGCTTTGAAGAACAGTACTGAGTGAGGTGGATCACAAACTGAACACTGGCCACCAATGCACCCTCAAAATAATAAGGACAAACTAGCATTGGGCTAGGTTAGAAAAAAGGTGGGCAGGGCTTCCAAGGAGATGATTCTTCCCCTCCAGTAACCATGTGTAAGAACACATCTGGACCACTGTATCCAGTTGTGGACACTTTGGTAAATGAAAGATACTGCAGCACACGAGAGTGAATCCAGTGGAGGGACACCAAGCTGGTCAGTGGTTGGAGTACCTTGCACACGAGCTGAAGCTGAAAGGACAAGGTTTATCCAGTCTAAGAGCAAGTGGGAAGAGAACTTAACTGTTCCTCTGCCTTATGAAAGGATACAGAGAAGACAGGCCCAAGACTTTTCTCAGAGGCTCATTGTGAAAGGATGAGAGGCAAAAGACAAGTTTTAACAAGAAACAATAAGAGATCAGGGCAGGCTTCTTCGGGTGTTTTTACTTTTTTTCCTATAATGAGGATGGTCAAAGATTGTAGAATTTGGAAAGCTGTGGACTGTCCTCCTGTAGAGAGATGTACACTACTCAAACAGAAAATGCCTGGAGGAACCTTATCAAACATAAGTTGGTCCTGCTTTTAGCAGACATTTGGAATAAATTACTCCAAAAGGCCCTTTCAACTGTGGTTCTGTATTGCACTTCTCTGCAGGAGCCAGTCCCTGCCTTACTCAATCTGCTTATAAACATGATTTTGAAGATGAAAGGAATATCCAGACATAGCTCTGAGAAACAAAACGGGTACAATAGGGGCTGCATTAGAGGCTGAATGACACTTTGCTAAAACTGCCATACAAAACAGTCTCAACCAATGTAGAACTAGAAGAGTGGTCATGGCTTTTGCTCCTTTGAATTGCAAAGTCTTCCTGAGATTCAGAAATATCAGCAGAGACAAGCAATGGACTTCAAAAACCTTATCAAGGACAGGCAGTCTTTGAGTCCTTGAAAGAAAAAGTACATGGCACTTCTGCTGATATGCAGCCAATCACTCCAGTTCAAAATCTAGCTCAGTTCAGACCTGCCAGCCAGAGAGCAGAGGCCCAAACACAGACCCCTCAATAGCCTTCTCAGTCAGTCACTCTAATGGAAAGGAAATGAGAATGTTTTCCTGACACCTAACAGAGAGAAATTACTGCTAACCAACAGGAATATCAACCTCACTCTCATGTGAGTATCAGTCATTTCTTTGCTAGATTTTCCAATTTGAGTTCTCAAAATTTCACGTTCCTCCTTAGCTCCATCACAGGTAACACTTTCATCTTGCACACTTGTTATTTTACTTCATGCAGCTATTGAAAAGTGCAACTCTTTGGAAAAAGTTCTTGCAAGACTTTTTTCTTAGTTGCAGCTTTGCAGAACCAAATCATCAGTGACAATGTCTCAGGAGCCAGTTACTGGTATTACATAGAAATCTGACAGTGCTTTTGTTGCTGGTGAAGCGGTCAGCATCAAAAATCAGTCATGCAAACTTTATCAGCAGTTGCAAAATCTTTTTGTCAAATAAACTCATGAGGAATCATATGCCAGAGTGAGAGCTAGTGATTCATACTAGTACAGCTGGTCACAGTTAGCTTGTAATTATTATGCCTGGATCCAAAGATAATCAGATTGACCTCACTGGCTTGAGTTAATTCTCAGGGCATGGAAGTCATGGAAGAAGTGACCTTTATGCACAGCACCTTTCCAAGACACCATTTTGTTCTTGGGCAGAAGAGGAGAAAGAGTCTTTGGCTGTTTGGTAGCAGTCCAGCTGTGTGTGTAGCTGCAGTCATTCCCAAACTATAAAGCTAATAAGAGAGCTGTGACCTATGCAAAGGGAAGGGTCAGGGAATACCTGGCACTCAGGCTAAGTGGTATAGCTCATAATCTGTTTTGCTGTGCAAGTGTCTCCTGACCAAAGCTCCTAACAAAGACATCGTAGTTCATGCGCAACAAGCTACACCCCTCATTTTCACTTTCTATTAACCTCCTCTTGTGAGATCAAGTGTACAGAGAAGCCTTCTGTCATCATTATCTATGAGCAAAACACAAAGCTGAGAGACTTGGAAAAGCATGCATATACTCATCCTCTCTAAAATTCCTCATCTTAAGGCTATGGAGATGTTGAAGTCACGATTAAATTTAGATAAAAGAAATTTACTTGACTTAGGACAAATGCTAAGAAAATGATCCAATTTTCAGAGCTAAAAATACTGTAAATATAAAACTGCCAAAACTCTGGACGTTTGAAAAGAAAAGGAAATTGTTTTGTCTAACTACTTTGTGCTTTTGATTCCGCTTTTAATTTATTAAGTCCCCTGTTTCCTTTGTAGTCAGAGTCTATTTTCTCATATTTCACAGAGCAAGCGAGAGGGAACAAGACTCACCTACTACCAGAACCTTCAGAAGAACCCTGTGAATACTCTTCACATAAATAGTGCCCCTGTGCTGTGAATTACACACATACAACCCTTTTTTAGGGTGGGACAGTAGCATACATGTAACATCTTATGCTATTGGCACATGATCCTGGCCATTACTTCAAGGCAAAATTAAAGTAATAACTGTAATTAGCAAGACTTGCTATAGGTAGTCATGATAATTTTTTAACTAAGGCTGCTTTAAAAAGAAGAAGCAATAGGTTCTAGCAGAATTCAAAACCCAGGAAAAAATTATCTGCTGGAAAAGCCAGTAGTATAAAAAGTAAATATGGAGTAAGTTATAATTGACCTGAAAAGGAGGAAAATATATTTATATGGTTTAGGTCAGAAGTTTAAAAGAGAAGGCCCATTAGACATAATGCCACACAATAAAACAGGTTGTGACATGACAGCCATTAGCAAAACAGCTGCATAATAAGAAATAAATAAATAAATTAAATTCAATAAAAGTGCAGAAAGAGCAGATTGGGTCATAAAGAATAACAATGCTCTCAAAAATTTCTAAAAATAAATTACTGCTTCTTGGAACAACTGAAAAAATGTATTTTTTTTCCATGTCATCCTCTGTAATACCTACTAGTTGGTGCAAGTATATTTGACCCACTAAGCAGTGGTAACCACAGTCTAATTATACTCAAAATCCTTGGGAAAGAAAAGTATGAAAATCCAGAGTCACATAGCTAATAAAAGAATTTGAAAAATTAAACCAAACATATTAAAACTTAAACAACATATTGGAAATGATAGAAGCACAAATAATTCTGAGCATGAACAGTTTTATTTCACAGACACCAAAAAGAAGGTTCATAGGCACTACCTCACAAATTTGCCTGATACAGGATTTGTGAAACTTCCTCTACAGTGTGGGAAAATGGTGACAAAGATGAGATGGAATTAAGCTGGAACTAACTAATTTCTGCCTGTTTCAAGTCTAAAGGAACAAAAAAATATGGATTATAAAAATAAACATATATCTTAAAGAGAAAGTTTTATGAGGAGACCAGACAATTTCTATCACGGCCATTTTGATTTATAATTTAATTAATTTTGTTTTAGTATGAGCACTAGGAAAATAGGTAAACTTTATGCTTTCCAAGAAATTAAGTGAAAGCTTTTAATACATGTATTTTATTCTCTTTACTGATCACTTCTAATCCAGTTAAGACAATAATTCTGCTTTTCATACATTGATATCTTTCTTATTTATGACATAAGTTACAACAGTAACTTAACACTTAGCATCCCTTAAAGAATTTTGGCTCCATTATAGTGTGCTGTGCAAAGCATTTCAAAACTAGTAAGACATGAAAATAACTTATGGTTTGGAATTTCTTTCATTGCTAGTTTTGCTTTTGTGGAGAAAACTTACAGGTCATGTTTGAATAGAGTTAATCGTATTTTTGAACTTACTGCAAGATAATCTGGGCCATCTTTATTGTAAACAAACAAAAGCAACCCATTCAGTTGATCTGTTCTGAATTTGAATGAGATCTCAAATTCCAGTCCACCACTGAAAACACCCGAATGCAGCTCCAGGAACCCTTGAAAGAAGATGAATGCATAAATAAGTTTATCAAATAAGTAAATTGGTTCAAGAAATCAAAAGTAAAAATCTAGGTGCTACTTTATACTCTGGCAGGAAGAACTCAGGCTTCAAAATTACAGTTCACAACTTTATCATTTAGCTTTGAGGACAGTTATCAATAATGTACTGCAAGAAACCAAACCAGTAAAGTATCCTAAATTTTTTTTACCTGGCTTTTTTCTGCTTTTTTTTTTGTTGTTGTTGATAGGCATCTTTATGTCCCTACAAAAGTTAAAATTCACCTTTCAGACACACATCCAATCTGCATAGAGTTACAGCAGCACCATCTGCAATTCCTCTTACATTCAGCACCTTCTGTCAGCCAAGAGACACAATTTTAAACCAACAGAAATAATGCTATATAGCTAAAGCTGCCTTGAAAAGAAGATCACTGCAACACTTTTGACACAACGACCTTCTCAATTACCTCAATAACAAATTTGGATAGAGCAATAGCACAGCAAACTACCTCTGCCAAGAAAATGTGCTCCTTTTGAGAGTCCAATGGGGCATCCTTCCCAAACATGGTAGACATTGTTTTGTTCTTCAGCGTCCTGCCAGTTCAAAGATTCCCAGTTCTCATAGGGAGTATGCACCTTTTTCAAAAATATGTCACTGAGACAGCCCACAAATCCTTTTTGGACTATTCTCTTCATCCCTGCAAAAAGGAAATTATTTTTTTAAGTCAAACACCTGCAACTAAACATAGGAATTAATTTATATGTTTTCTACGTGCTGTCCCTATCATATAAGTCCATGTGTGCATAGAAAACCAGCCATCAATCAGATCATAAAGCTGGCCTCCAAGCTAAATCCAGATTTCTGAATGGGTCTAATCACTAAAGACAGCACCTATTGCTGCGTAGCTGAAAAATACCAAACTTTTTGAGATTTTTGCGTACAGCTACTTTCAGATCAACAACATAAATCTAGTCTATGAAAATCCAAAAAAGCTTTCTTTAAACAAAACAAGAATTCTGAAGAAAGGCACGTATGTGCTGAGTAGGAAGCAATAGGTGAGCCAGAGAAATACAGGTTTAGAAGCTTAATCGGGAAGTTTTTCCTTCCTTTCTTGTCTAAAACAAAAACCCAAAATCAACTACACGTAGCTGCTATCCCTTCTTTATTACTGGGGGCAAAAATTCACATCTGTTTTTATAGGTGCCCTACTCTTAAATGGTATTGATATTCAGTCTCATTTTGAATATATAGCTGGGGTTTTTGAGAGAAGCATCCTGGATTACTTTGTGAACCAATGCTTTGGAAGAACAGATGTATGTATTTCTGGTTTTAGTGCAGTGAAATAAAGAAGGAAAGAGGAAGTTGAACTCCAGTGTACCCCACATCAAGTCAACTAGATTTCATGTCAGAGGCGGAAACACAAACTTAATAAAGAATCTGACTTTCAGATTAATATGAAAAAAAACAGAATTCTGGATACGAATTCACTGAAAACAGCTGCTTGTATACTTAGATAGAAAGTCACCTCTGCCATTTGATGGCAGTTTACACATTTGGCATATATACTAAATTTATGTATGAAAACTTATGCTTATTGATTGTTTGAGAAGCCAGATATGATCCAGCTCCTCATAAATTCTATATCTGTAAAATACAGGTATATTCATACACCTCTGAGATCAATGCAACAACTTCTGAAGGATACAAACTCACACGAAAAAGGCCAGCATGTTGTACCCCTGCATCAAACTGGGATATAAAACCATGTGCTTAAGCTAATACAAACAATTCAAATTGGTATTTTGGAATGAATTTGTGAAACTGTATGTAAAACATACCCATAAGTTTCACACTCATACCAGTTCTGTGTACAAAATCCACTAAAATGTACACAGACCCCCAAAAGTGCTTTAATGCTGATGAAATCAACTATATAGAGATTTCAGTCTATCCCAAAAGATAAAATTTTAGAAACTGTACAAACTTATTTATCATACTTACCTTCATCCTTTCTTACAATAGTATACCCCTGTGGAAGTCCTCCCACAAAAACTCCCGTGCTCTCTCCAATAATGGTACTGCCACTAGTTGCTAGGGAAGAACCTGAACAAAATAATTTATTATTCAAATATTCAATGCTTTCAACAGATTTTCAAGTCAATAAAAAAATATTGGTATATTATAAAGAGGCTAATGTGACAAAATAGTCTAAGAGTTTCATAATACATACCCAGGAATGTTTACAGCTCTATTTAACAACAGGAGATCAACACAATTATAAATTCACAAGCACAAAAAGACTTAGTACTGAATTATCAAAGACTCACAGTGGAGAGATCCCTCAGATGAACAGTCAAACCAGTAATGACAAAACAGTCAGAAAACTGAGTGAATTTTTTTTCTGTATGAGTGAATATAGGTAGTGAAAAAGCAAGTGAACAATATCCGTAGTAATACCAAAGTTATTTAAATGAATTGATTACCTGTGTACTGCCCATCCACTGTGATGTTTCCCAGAGCTTGAATTCTTGTAGCAATTAGTTGGTGCCAACTGTTATCGTTATACACTTTTCCACCATCATTAGTTGGAGTGACTGCTACTGCAGATCCCTTTTTATTATAATAGAAGAATCTGATTTAGAATATTTTGAAGGCAATATTTAGAATAATATTTTACTCATTTATGACAATTTATAGCATATTACATCTAAAAATAAAGACAGCAGTCCTATGTTTAACTTCCTTTGGACTGCTGAATGATGTTTAGGACTTATTTAACCTTCTAAATTTAAACACTAAATTTAACCTTCTCAAATAATAAATAAAGGATCAAGCATCCATTTCAGTGTCTATTAAAAATAGAAAATCCTGTGTAGTGCCCCCGATAAAGACAAGGATGAGGCACAAATTATTGAGGGTCATGTCACTCAGATTTTATATGTTTTATACCTTTTTTTTTAATTATGTCTCTATTTAACTACTTCAAGGATTGCTGTGGCTGTGAAGTTTGATGGCCATGGTTCAATGTGTCATCCATGGAGAGCAGCTGCATATCAGGATTGTTAATTGCAGCACCTGTCCACATGAAGGGATCCAAAAGAGGGGTGCATGTGTAGCACAGTAGATGCACTTTCTCTCTATGTTAACCTGGTATCAAAAGCACTGAAATCTCTAGATGAGAAGGTACCATCCATTTTAGGGGGTAAAAGCTCATACCAAGAGATTCAGGAAAATAAAACAAAGCAAAAACACCCTCAAAACAAAATCTCAAACAAAAGACCCCAACCAATTATCAAACCAAACTAAACAAAAAAAGCCCCAAAAGGTAGTTATTGAGGTTGCTTTTATGGTACAAGGGATGCTTGTAAAAATGGATTTAGATTTAAGGAGAATTTTTACTGATTTTAATAAACAAATAAAAATACAACACAAAGGGGAGAATTTAAGGACATCTATTACATATACAGAGAAATCTTTTCTGAATTGCTGAGTAAGGGGAGTGTAATATATGCAGTTACCAAACTAAAGCTCAAGAATGCAAAGAACCAAACAAAATATCACATAAATTAATATAATGATATAATAAAAATAGAATGAATATATTTAAAGAATTTTCTTCATATTTATATCCAAACAATCATCTAACTTGTTAATAATTCCTATAAGATTGCCTTAGGACTTTATATCATTCTTAAACTATCTGGGAACTCAGCGTTATTCTGCTGAATTCACAAAAGAGAATTGTCTTGTACAGCAGGCAACAACTGATAGAAAAATGTTTCTTTATATAGGTACTGTGCTACAATCTCAACCACTGGAGTTACTTTATGCCTTCAAAAAACAATTTCCAAAAAGTACATAAATGAAAAATTTGGTTCCTTATAATTTGGGGGCCCAGTTTATAACTTTGCAGCAGCAAGCCAGACAGTTCAACAATTTTTTTTCCAGATCTTCTAGTATTACTTTTGGTCCAAGGATCTTAGAATTACACACATGGAGAAAAGCTGTTGATAGAAACAACCACCTATTTCGATTAATACTAAAACCCTCTTACTAAAATTTAGTATTCTGTCTTAAGTGATGTTCATCCATTAGAAATTGCATTTTGGCACACAGACTTATGAACCCAGAACGCATTCAACATTTAGCATTGGGGACTGTTACTGTGTGTCCTATACATGAAAATATATATGCGATATGCACATCTGTACACAGCTAAAGAAAAAATTATTTCCTGTGAATATTTACAGCATGTTTCCAGCTCCATTCAGCCAACATCTTGGTACTGAGGAGGTTTGGAGAGCAGTCCCTCTGCCCCATAATAAGAATACAAAGCTATATATCCTTACACACTAATGGCACTTTTTCATATACTATTTTTTATTGTCTTCTCTCCTATTTCAACATTTTAATATTTTACAAACACACACATTTCATTATCGTAGTTTAATAATTAAAACCAGAACTGGTGTCATGCCCAATTAATGTGCCCTGGTAGCATGCCCATTAGTTTTTCCATTAGTGAATTCAACAATACTAATGGGATTACTAGCATGGGATGCTAATTGGGCGTGACATAAGAAACTGGCTTACTTCTTAGCATACCCTTGCTAATGATGAAATTAATGAGCATTTTATTAAATGCTGTCTCATCAAAGTGTACTTAGTTAGCGTTAAAATTGGTACAAACGATGCTGCATTCTAAAGATCAGGTGCCTGAATAAGTGGTTCTTCATATTATGTTTGGCAACATTCTAGAGTATGAACAGTTTTATACATCAGAAACCACATTTATTTGTAACCAATTCAATCTGGGACCACACAAGCACACGTGCTAACCTGTACTTAATTTTGGAGGGAAGGAATGTAGAAGACAAAAAAAATGTTCAGGGTTCAGCATGTCCTGCACTGGAGAGGCCTTTTTACACTTTTTCCATAACTACCAGAGTCATTCTGGGATCACATTCAAACAGCCTGCTGTAAGATCGCTTGTCATGGATTTTGGAAATCACATATTTTGAAATCTGCATTATTTTGCTATGCCATACAATAAGTCTTAATGTTTGGTTGCTGTCAGTAATAACTGAGTAAATATAAATGATTCTGTCATACTGATGTTTACATTGAAAATCATCACAAATATGAATCTTCAGAGATACTGTCTCAGGTGCCAAAGTCTGAATGCAACAACACCTGTCCCAATCAAGTTCTTTCAATGCTTGAACTCCTACTACTAAGAATGTGAACAAGTACTGATGTTTTGCCAGTGCCAAGGAGGAAGATCTAGTTGGGACACATAGCCAGGTATTGTCTATCTTCCTTCCTTTTATTTTGTGGAATAAAAACCTCACCCTCAGAGTGTGCCTAATACTTTGGCCTCTCCATGACAAGAACAACAAACAAGGCAACGCACACAAGGAAAGTATTTAGTGTTCCTCCTTTTTGCTGTAAAATTTAGTAAATGAATCATCTTCTAAAATGGAAGAGCTAGATAAGCTAGATACAATTCCCTCCACCCTGTGAGAAGAATCTCAGTCTATCCTCAGGCTGTCCTAATCACTTAGGAAAAAAGGTGCTCCATGTTGGGCTTATATTTCCACTGATTTCACTTGGTATAAGATGTTTAGTGCTTCCCTGGGAAAAAAAGAAATTACCTGTAGCCACTGAAAGAAAACCATAAATTTAGCTGGAGTTGATTGTATAATTTAGGTGTAGATGTACAGACATCACAATAAGAAGAAAAATCCACAGACAGCTGAAGCTTTACAGAGACTCTGAGTTCAGAGGAAGCTCTATAGAAAAATTTGATTGTTCCAAAAAGACTAAGGAAAATATCTGTTTGCAAAAAAACCTTGTGCTTCCTGGATCATGGATAGCAACCCACAAAGAATGGCAGTAAAACAGTTAAGAAGGAAAAAAGAGCAGTTGCACAGCACAAAAGGGAGACAAAAAGGAACAGTCAGACAACAGCCAGATGAATGGTGGTGTACATGGAGCTCAGAGAAGTATGAATGGACACGAAGAAAAGGATTTGAAATTAACACTTAGCGAAGGAAGAAGCGAGGCTGCTGAAGGCTCCCCACCAGGAGGACTTGGCAGGACCATCCCCAGAGCAGACACAACAAAGAGAGAACGCGCGGCTGATCACGAGCGAAGATACGGCCAAGCATCCCGAAAGGGACTGAGGGTACAAATAATTAACCTGCCACAGGTCACAGCTGGAAGGGAGCACAGAATATTACACCACACTGCTGCAGATAAAAAGCTGCAGAGACACAATTGTCATCAAAAAGAGTGTTGGCAATTTCTCAGAGAAGAGCATAAAGGAAGGGCCATAAATGTTTACTGTATATGTCATGACTATAATTAAAGACAAGAATGCCTATAACCTGGCTAAGACACCATTTGATGTCAATAAGAAGTAATTAAAGCATTTGCACACTAATGCAGACTGTGATGCACAAATGAAAGATGAAGAAATGCTTCTACAGTACAGGATATCTGACACTGTAGGAAAGGAATAGCAAATCATGGCTACAGAAAAAAAGAAACAAACTATGACAAAAACAAAGAAACAAATGTAATGACAGTAAGGTAGCACAGCATATTAGGGATACAGAAGACTGAAATTTTTTGATAACTGAGTTTTCAGAGGTAAAAGAAAAGGTTTCCACACAAAACACTTTGATGTAGGCCACTGTACCCTACTTTTGAACATGAGAATGTACAGGAATCTCTTCCACATTATTAATGAGAAATTAGAAAGTATTAGCTTTCAAGGAAGTAAATCAACTATTAAGACCTACACTGCTCCTGGATGCCTTGAATGACAGCTTTTTTTTTTTTTTTTTCTCTAAACAGCAATTGAAGCACTGAAGCAGCACCATAGGCTATTTCATAAGAGGAAACTATTGAAGTGATGAGCCTAAAAATCAGCATGGAAGAGTTGCCTGATTCAAATGAAATAAAAAGATAAAGAAAGATACATTCATAAAGAAGTAATCTGTTAAAATTCAAGACAGTACCTGTTGAAAATATTACATGAACTGAGAAGCTCTAAGGACTGAATATAAGACCTGCTGGGGATTTTGCAGTTAAGAGACAGGTGAAAAGGGGGAAAAATTAAAGCCCCAATGCAGCCACTCTTCCATCTCTCCCCCTTCCCATTCCCCCGATACTGTGGATCCAAACAAATAAAATATCTTCTAGGGAATGATTTAAACAACTTGACATAAAGCTACTTTAAAAGAAGCAAATCTGAAAGAAGGACTAGGAATACTATTTGAAGCATTAAAACGTCAATTGAAAGATAGCCACTCCAATTAACCATCAAACAACAACAGAAAAATCTAAATAAACCTCAAAAGACCTTCCAAAAGAAATAACTTTCCTTTCAGTTTAAAGAAGGCATAGGTGTAAGAGAGCAAAAATAGAACTAGTGTCTATTAAAATGTTTATGAGGACAATATTAACAACATTAAGCTGGGGCCCAAATCTGAAGTACACAATAAGATAAAGCCTGCTTGTAAATGCTGCAGAATTAGTAGAAGTGTGTATCTTGGGCTTAGAAGCAGATTTAACATTTTCTAGCATTGGGATCATATACAAGCCTGCTTCTGTGCAGCACCTTGCTTCTTCTATAGGTGTTCCAAAGCTGAAGGGGGTTTTCACTACTGCACAACACCTCCACATGGTCACAGAGTGACTGTGGCAGAGCTCAGGAGGCAAAGGTTAAGACTAGGTGAGAAAAATCTGATAATTATTTACAGTTTCTTGCATATTTATGAAATATAAGTGAGGCCATAATGTTTTTTAATTCCATAAGGAGATCCAGTTTTGGGGTGCCCAGAAAACACAAAATACCCAAACAGAAATGCAAGGGATTGTGGCCTTACTTTTTATTTTGTTGCTACTTCTCTCATTTATATTTTTGCATAATGGTGTCATGCTGATCTCTATAGGGGAACAGTCTCAAGACGAGAGGCTTAAAAATAATTGACTAACATTATATAAACTTACTAACTAATTCAAAACTTAGTTCTGCGCAACTTTGAAATCTTGTTCGTTTAAGCTGTAGTGGTGTTTAGTGGCACTGACAAAAGACTTCACACATAAAAATGCAGAAAAACCCATCTTATATTGTGGCATACCCCACAAAAAATCAGCAAAGATTTAGTATTTCAGTTTTTCTCCCCTCAAAATCTCTAGTTACCTATGGGTTCTGAGAAGCAAGTTAGCTTGTATCAATTAAATTTAAAAAACAAACAAACAAAAACCAACCCAAAAACAAAACAAAACAAAAAATCCCCAAGGATAAGCATGTAAAAAGTACAAAGGTAAATGATATAAGCTACTTTTATAGGATCCTGTCTTTTGTTGTACCTGTGGATCAAAAAGAAAGTAAGGACGCCCACTCTTCAGCTGCAGTGCAATGTACTCCTCCTGGTTGCCAGGTGATGCAGAGAAAAAAATCAAACCATCAGGCTCCTGGGTTCTAAATTTCACTTTAATACCTGGTTAGAAAAAAGCAAATAGATGGTTAATGCCAAAAGTGGTTCTTGTAAGTTACAACAAAATTTACAAATAAAATATAATTTTAAAAACAGCAGCAACATTACAAAGCAAAATCATGGAAGTTCTGTTCACCTAAAACCCTTGCTACACATTGCAGGAGAAATTTTACTAATCCAGACTGAGGCAGCGCTTGAGAGAAATTTTTGTGAGACCTTATCATCTCTAAAAAAAAGATATGCAATTGTGACTAATGTTGTTTAGTAACTTCTTTCTTAGGAAAACATAATTCAGATATTAGCATACTATTTTAAAAGTTGATGTGGATTTTCATTTGTCACTTAACATTTCTGTAGGAAAAACAGAAATGAGGTTTCTGCATGCAAGGATTTGAACGAAGAATAGTAGGGTTTTGGTTCCAAAAGATATATGTATGTGTTTACATGTAAATTTTACATATATTATTTTATAAACATCATATCTAAGTGCACAAAGAACACATAGAAAAGAAAATAGTTTTCCAACAAAAATTGGAAATATCCAAAGGAGTAATGGATGAACTATGCTTCATTAAGGGCTTTCCAGATCATTATCAATAGTCCTCCATTTAGTTTCTGATAAAATCCCTGAGTGTGTGGTAGAGCCATGCTCTTCCTGAACCAATTTTTTGCAAAGGGAAATGAAAAGGCAGTAATAGCAACACCCACCTATTCTATACACTTCCATGACATTTCTATATAAGATGCTTTACAGAACAAGGTAAGTAACTGGGTTTTACCCAACTTTACCAAACTATCCAGTATTTTCCTTATTTTATGACAGGGAGAAAACAATAAATTACTAAAGATTTTATTGCAGACAGCACCTATATTAAAAAAAAATAAAACTCATAATTCTGACACGCATTCATATTAGATTATGCTTGTACCTGAAAGGAATATCCTTTGGCCTCTCTACCTAATTGCATCCAATGTTTTCATGTAAATAACATGATGCAGTCACAGACACAAAGCAATGAGAATCAGTCCTGCTATTGAAACACCTGCAAAATGCAGTTGCACACAAGTAGCTCCTGCACATGAAAAAACTCAGCCAACAGTGTCTCTAGTTAAAGAAAAGCACAGCTTTGCCTGGCTCAGAAATGAGCTCTTGCAATACTGTGAGCTTCCAGGTACTTCCAGCTGCAGGATCTGCTGGAGAGGCTGAGACTGATGGCCTCTAATCCCAGCAATGGGGAGCACAGTTAATTTAACAAGCTGACAGTATTTTTATGAAGCTGCCAAAAGACATTTCTGAAGACCAGAGGTTCCCTCCTCACACCTGATGCAGAAGGACTAACACAAACAAAATAATTTAGTTTCTGCAAAAACAACACACATTGTTTTATAGAATGGTGGTATATTGTACATATACATTCTTGTGTTACTGATATTGTGTTATTTATAGTATTGTGTTATATTGTACATATACATTCTTGTGTTATATATTGTACACATACATTCTTGTAATATTGTGTTAGAAAATATAAATTAAATGGCACGAAGCAGCAAAATTGCAGTAATTACAGAAGTTTTCAACTGTCATGCAGAAGCCTTCTTTTTCTTTGGATATTGAAGAATCCTGCTTGTAGAGAGGCTACAGCTTTATAGAAATTATTGATGAGTCAGGAGCCATTATTTTCTTCTAAATTAATTTGCCACCTATTAAAGAATTAAGAAAAGGACTTCATCCCTTTAAGCTCAAGAGTCCTTGGAATTTCTCATGAGATAAGGAAGTTCAATATTAATAATTTCTCATGTTTCTAGAAGTGACTACAAGAGAGAAACCAAATAGTAAGAAAACTTCTGCCCCACAGACAATATTTTCACTGCACGATAAAAAACTTGTGAAATTAATATTTTTCACAAGAACACAGTAATTAATGCTGGACCTCCAGGTCAACACAAAGCATACCCAGAAGCCCATTCAGACTTGTAGCAACTACATGCATGCCATTTTTCTCTTTCAGCAGCACAGAACACTGGAAATGGATTTACTTCATTTGGACAGAGAAATCTTTCCTTCCAACATCTGAGAAGTTTCACAGAACTTGAAAAACACATTGTATTACCAAATAAATTTTCTTTTTTTTTTTCATACCTAGGGGGAGAGTGAGACATTTTTCAAGTTTCTCAAAGACTCGTGTCTATTATTTCAAAATGCATGTCTAAAATCTTAATTTCAATGTTAAATATAACATATAAATAGAAACATAAATAAAGTGGTGACATTACGATTACTTCTGTAATTTGTCATATACAGAAACTGCATCTCAGCCACACTACTCATGCTACTAAATCTTGGATGGAAAACATGACCATCTGTGGGGCATAGTAGGAAGGTACTTTTAACCAACTGAAACTTGAACTGCAACTCAAGAATTCACCTAACATGCTTGCTTGTGTGACACAAATCATTGTTCCACAAGAACTTATCATTTCTGGGATAAAAACCAACAGGAAATTCTACTACAAATTAAACATTTATGTATGTCATTCAAATAAATTCTTCCATTCCATTTCAAATTATAGTTGCAATTGGAGAAGCTGTCAGAATTCCTTTAATTATAAATAAAGAAACTTATTTAATTTCCGTAATTGAATTTCTTTAATTATAATGGCATTGTACAAAAAATAATACAAGCATTATATATAGTGAACATAAAAGATGAAAAGAAGACTACAGAGTAATAAAAAGGACAAGTAAAATAAATTAGTAATTATTAGCATTAGTGTTTTCAAATATCCCAAATTGTATTAGGGCAGACTAACCTTCTGTCAGGATCTACATACTTTCAATTTATGCAGCAGTAGATTGGGACTGGAATTCTGTCCTAGTTTCAAAGATGGCACACCCAGGTTAGAATGGGAATGAGACTGTGAAACATGACCAATGCAGGCATTTTCAAAGGCATCCAAATGAGATGCAACATCAGCACATTACCCTGCAAGGGACACAGCTCTGAGAGTCCCTTTAAGGAACAGGCTGACATTACAAGTAAAATTATATAATATTACTCTAATTTTTGATGTGCCAGAACACAAAAATTTCTTTTTTTGTCCAATAAAGAAAATGTATATGGTGGGATTTTTCTTCCCCCTTTTTGCTTCCCTTATGCAAGTTTAGCAAGGCTCAGAATTTCAGCAGCATTTCACATTCAGACTACCTGGATTCAGATTCTTCTAGCACATTTCAGTATGATTTACAAGACCAGCACAAAAGTATTTAAGAGGCAGAAATGTGCTCTTGAGATGCTGACTGCATTTCTGGCAAGTTTACAGAGCACATGGGATTATTTTGAGTTTAGAAGAAGCAGTTGGCAGTCAGCAGGAAAATAATAAATTAGAACAGCTCCTAGATTAGCATAACATATACTAATAATTTATAATTATTACAGCAATAAAATTCATTTCTGACTAATGCAAAAACCCTTTTTTCTTGCAAAATAAAAAGTTTAAAATAGGTTTCATTTGACCAAGAAATCATTCACCCAGAATATAAGGGTAACAACTTGCTGTAACATATCTTTCCAAATGAACTGAACTGAGTTTAGTTTTCCTTAAAAAAAAAGGTTTTTAAAAAGTCAAAAACATTTCAAAATAGAAAAACATTTAGAGTCCTCAAAAACTGTGTTTTGACTTTTTGGTGAAGAGTAGAGGGGAGAATGTAGGCAGGGAGGAAAGACAATTGAAATCATCTTCTGCAAAACCACTTGAGAGATTTCAGCAAAGTAACTTACTTAAAAATTAATCTTGTCCCAACCATTCAGCAAAAAATACCTGTAAAGTACCTTTCTCTAAAACTAGATATTCAGAGTTGAAAATAGCTAAAAAGTAGAAGTTATTATAGTAATTAAATACAAAGAAATTATCTACAAAAGTCTCAAGACCCTTCACCAAAACTTACATATAACCACATGAACAACTCTATTCAAAAGTACTAAGAATAGTCAAATAAATAGATTTCCAACCTTGTCAGTGATCAGCAAGACTAGTTTTAGCTTAATTTTCATAAATACATCAAATCCCAACCCATATGAGCAAGATAGATAATAGCAGGAATAATACCTCAGCATATTATGGATAATTTCCTTGCAAACTTAGGAAGAAAATAAATGGAAAAGAGCATACATTACAATTGGAAAAATAAAAAGGAAGAAATCTGCCAAATACCTTGAAAATCAAAAAGCAATTTCAAAAATGAGTTTTGCATAATCTATGAAGCACATCCATTTCCAGGGAATTTTTCTCAAAATTGTACAATTGTAGGAACATAATTTGCATTTCCATTTTACTTATATTGTTATAGGAAATGGTTTCAATAATTATATAATTGCACATTCTAATGAACAGAAAATTGTTGGCAAAGAAAGTGATCACTTTATGCTCACTGAGAGCCTTATTTGTGCATAATGACAGCGAAAATGAATAGAAATTGTATATAAAATTTAGGCTCTCAGTAGTCCCTTCAGGATGACAAACCTTAAGTGTTTATTTACTATTAAGACTGTATACAAATGCTCTTGCCTAATCAAAATACATTTTTCCATAGAAATTATGAACCAAAATTTGCTTTTAACTGGGAAGGGGAGAGATGGAGAGTAAAAAATCTCAGTTGCTATGCACCTCAATAGCATTTTGTTGCTATTCTCTTTCTCTGTGAGAGTGATACCTTATGTCATCACAATAGCTAAAAGAGACAATTATTTTTTTATGTATAAAAAACCACACCTGTAAGGAAAAAAATTAGAAGGAAGACTTAACAAAAACTGATCAGTTTTCAAAGCAGTTTCACTTAATAGATAGTGGAATTGGAAGAAAAGAAGAAACTCAGAAGAGACTTCCCTGGACATACTTATGAAGATCCTCTGCTGAATACAAGGACTTCTCCACACTTTGTGTTGGCCTATAGCTTCCTGGATTTTATTGAGAGAAGAAGACAGAAGGTCTTCTTCCCAAAGCTGTGCAAGACCTGTTGCTGTTTTTCATACAGGATCAGGCTTCATTTTTTACTGTTACCTAATGTGTCCAAAAAACGTTTTCAAAGCACATCATCACTAACATTACACTAAGTTAGTCATTCCATTGATGAAGTAAATCCACTTCATTTTTAAGCTGCTTTAGTTTTTTATTAGAAATATAAAATTATATTTAAAACCCACATACATATGTAGATATCATATGTACACACATGTATATATTTGTATAAACTCACATACATAAAGTTCCTAAACTTTTTCCCAAACTGTAACTGGACCCCCTTGTCTTTTTTGATCACAGTGAAACCAAGAGAATCTAAAAATCCATGGTTTCTAAATTAGACTGTACAAAAGCCCTGTATTTGAAAAAGTCTAACTTTATTCAGAATGACTCAACATGAAGAATTTTTTTTAGGTATTCTTAATACATCAAACTGCCAAAAAGCTAAATCAAACTAAAATGTTGAGCAAGCATAAACACAGAGTATGGTGAGTGAATGAAAGGAGAAAACATGCAACACTCTTTGTGGAAACCAATTGTCAAGCAAAACTCCAAATCCTCTTGAAAAGATCTGAGTGTTTCTTTTACACTAAAATGACTAATTTGATACCTGTTTTTTCTTATTTTGCTTGCTACCCCATTATACCCACTACTGGTAAAACAAACAGGACATTTTAGCTTTAATCTTCTTACTACATAACCCAAATAACTTCAGTCATGTTTGCATTAATGCTGCATTAATCATGTTGTTGCGTATTAATGAGTTTTCGGGCTATGCTAATTACTGTCATAGATTCTGCAGCAGCCCATTAAATATACAAATTACAGAATTAAAGAGCCAGAGCTCTTCATGATTAATCTTTAAATGGAGAAAAACTAATGATGTCTGTACAAAGTTTCCCTCCACTTTTGGCTGACTGAGCCCAATGAACAATCAATTAGATTATTTGAAGAATAAGAATACTGTTCATACTAAGATATGTTATGCTGTTATTCTATGCAGAAGATACACATTTGTAAGTCTCCATCAAATGCATTTCTGTAACATATTCCAGGCTTTAAGGTCTCCCAAAGTGTTGCATGGGGAAAAAACTTATGGATACTCCAATTCATTACTCCATGCTCATAGGAATTTGCTGGTTCCATATGAATACAGTAAATCAATCTTCTCCTTTTAGCAAGGACACAAGTCCTGCTACTCCCCAGTAGAAAAGATTTACAGCAAACCTTGGTGAAAAGAAAGCCAAGATAAGTTTAAAGCCATTTGATAAGATTTGATGTATTAGTAGCACTTTATCCCCTCACTAACAGAGTGATGCTTTGTCAGGAATAGTGCAATACCTAGTGGTTAAATCAAGAGATTCAGAATTAGGAGACCTTGGGTCTGTACTCAGCCAATGACTGGGGCATGTCACCTGAGAGCCATCATTTAAAACACCTTCCTTCCATATTCCTCCTTCCTGAAGAACAGTGGCCAATATAGCTTGTGTAAGGTTCTATAATGCTTGAAAAATTCATTACTGTTTTGTCCTCCACATCCTAACACACAGATAAAATCAGCAAAATGCCCGCATGTATTCAGAAAAGTTACCTAGAGACTAGGCATTTACTGACATTTGAGAGACACTAATACTTCCAAAAGAGGGGATTAGTTCAGCTTCCTCCAAACACTGCACACTATGCAGAACATCACAAGACTTCCGGAAAGAGCAAATTCTCAATCTGTAGTAATATTATGCTGCACATCAGTAGGTGCAGTTCAGAATTAACTGGCTTTTCCAGGACTGTTCTATCACTTTTTTATACCATGAAAAAATAAATAAACTCTACTTTATACATTAAAGGATTTATATTTATACAAAGTAATTCTTTAAGAAAAAACAAATCTGCTCAGGGCAAGATTGATCATGGTATGAGAATATTTTCATATGAATTGAAAAAGACTGGTTTACTAGAATTAGTGAACAAGGAAGAGGATGTAATACAAACATTTGAGATTGCTTAGGGAAGGCAGTTAGGGAGCAGAGAAGCTGTCCAACATACACTCAACACATAAACAAGACCATTTAAGGGAAGTAAAAAGAGCACTTAAGGGAAGTAAAAAGAAAATTTAAAGAAAACGTGGCTTTTCACAGGTACTTTACAACTTTCTCAGTGAAAATAGAAACATAATTCAGACAACTTTAGATAACATATTGGCACATGTTATCTAAGAATTTGGCAAGACTCGAAAGCAACTGCTTAGTCTGCCTACCTGGATTTATCTAAACAAAAAAATGAAGGCCTCACAAAAACATATGAGCGATCAGGGTGAAACCAGATAGGAAGATGCAGGTGATGCCATTATCTGTGAGCATCCTCTGTCATTAGAGTCAACAGCCAGCTCTTTACACAGTCTTTTAAGCAATACTATCATTAAAGAAATTAGTGACCTGCCTCGAATTCATTTATTAAGCCAGTCTATGTACAGAATTCATAACTGTTCTCCACTATGTACATTGGGAAAGCATAAAATGAGCATGCCTTCCAACCAGCATCACCTCCTCAAAGCACAGATACCAGAGTAGAAATAAAACTCTAATTTTGAAACTCACAGAATCAAATGCTGCTTGGTGTGAGGATCAGCTGCAAGTTTGTTTCTGTGTTGCTCAATACTGCAGTGAAATATGAACAAAGAGGAAACATCAGCCCAAATTTCACTTAATGCTTTCTTTGATGTTGATGCCCACCAAGCAGAATCTGAGAAAATTTTACTCAAACATGAACTCTCTCAAACATTTTAAATTATTTATTTTTATTTATTCACTTTTTGAAGCCTAGAAAAGTTCAAAAGACACTGATTTTGTTAGAAAAGGAAGAAAATAGTTTCTAGGAGTAAGAATCCTTTATGAGCAATTTCATTAATTCAAAGGTTGATACTTAAAGAATGGAAACAGAGGAAAGCATTCATCTTCATTTTAACATAAATTCTTTAGAGAAAGAACTGTATTCTGTTACCCATATGTGAATTAGTGCATAAAAAAGGTCATCTTATGCAACAAGGGTAAGGTGGGAGAGGCTTCTAGGTGTTAATGCAATGCAAATCATAATTACTAGAAATATGATGACAAGAAGAATCACTTCAAAGATTTACAACAGTGCAATCTATAAAAGGTCAACATCACAGTGAAATCAGAAATGAGCTGGAGGTCAGTAGTTGTAAATAGCACTTCAATTATAAGTCTTTAGTTAGTATTTCCAGCAGTAGTACAAATGTAACACTGCACAGATAGTAACTTAACTGATCAAGGGAAAAGAGTTAGATTACAACTGAGTAAAATGTAAATACATCAAAATTAAAGTCAGTGTAATGATCTGAAACACAGCAAATGCAGACAACCATGCACTAGCCAAGGCAGAATCCATCACAGCATCTCAGAAGCTGAAAGCACAATAATGTGGAAATTCTGCAGCAAGTGAGGAGCATTATTGATTAGACAGTGTACATAAGGAACAGAATAATAACTAAAATAAGCTGATGAGTGTCTGGAGGAATACTAGAGGACTAAAATGGAAATGTAACAAGGAGGAAAAAAACCAGAAAAACTTACAGACAGAAATACAACACCACAGAGCAAATACTCAGCAAAAAGTATAGATTAAAGTTACAAACTCAGCAACAAATGCTACTCATGGTAGAACTGAGAATAAAAAAAGCTAACATATTCAAGTTAATGCAGCAATTTAAGGTAAAGCAGCAAACTGCAACAAAACTACCAAATTAAGAATTAACTGCAAGGAATATATAATATTTTCATCTAGTTGTATTTGCAGCAGTATTTCCCTTGAGTATTCTTCACACAATACCCTTTTCCAGAGGAAGCCTAAAAGTGGTTTTATTTGTAGGGACTAAGCTCAGAAAAGGATTTCAATGGAATGATCAGGTGCAAGCTTTATGTATGGATATATAGGTAGCTGTGAGGGTTCTCTCATTGCCTTCTAAGCTATTTAGCATCTAATGGAACTACACCTTGAGCGTGCAGCAAGTCCTGCTTTGGGAGTGTTAATAATATTGCCTTACATTTTGTTCTGTTACACCTGTGCCTCTGTACACAGGAACTGCACACCCCGTGAATTAAGTGTTTTATGGGGTTTGGCATGAAATGTTCACTGAAAACATATCCAAACACTTTGTAGCAATTATGCAGAACATTTTACTTAAAATATGATCTGGAGCTACCCAACCACTGTCTGCAATACCTTTCAGTGGAAAGCACAGGCCTTACAGATCAGGACAGAACAGAAATAGAAAACTTCAGCCCAACCTCTCCTGTGCTGAACATGTAGATGATAGCATTTTTCACTCTCAGATTCAGATACTAGGTGAAGTCAGTTAATTCAAGATGTAGTTCTGGAACATCAGAACAAAGTACATCTGGTCCTTTTTAGTGTAAACTCCTTTTCATTGTAGTGTTAGGACCTTGCCTAGATTACTGGTCTCTATCAAGAGTTAATTATGTCCTTAATATGAATTTCAGAGTGGACCAGAGTCTGTATCTACTTAACCAGGAAAAAGATCTACTGACTTCAGTGAGAAACCTACCTGAGGCAGAGTTTATTTTACATTTGCTTTGAATTGTTTAAATTCATGAGAGGAATGCAAAATAAATTCTAAACCAGAAGACTGCTAAAATATAATCTACACAAAAAAATAAGAGATGCAAGTTGGAAAGTTGTTACCAAATTCAAGTCTCAAAAGCAGGAAATTCTGCTGAACAAGGGTAATATGCAGGATATGCAAGGGAAGCTGCAGCTGAAGTACGTGAGAAAAGAAAAAGCCAAAGGTATGCAATTTACCTTTCCTTTCACAGAACATTTCTTGTGGACCATTTAAGTTAGTACCACTTTGGGAAGTGTGACTTCATAGCTGATTTTGTAGTATTTGTAGTTGTACTTTGAACTGGTTTTAGGTTATTATTTTTATCTTTGCCTTGAATGGTTTATGTATATTTCATTACCTGGTTATGATTTGCAACTTGTACTAACACAGTTCTGCTCACCTCTAGTCCGCTTCACCCTCACCTTGGTCCAACTATTTGTGCAATTTTTTGCCCCTCTCCTCTGCCCATCTCCTCTCTTCTTTGACCTTACCTACCCTACTTTGTGCCAATCCTGCCCTTCTGCTATATTCTCTGTCCTTTCCTTTGCACTGTTTGTTTCTCCTTCTTCCCCATTCACCTCGCCCCATATTTTCTGCTGTTCTGTCTGCCCAGCTCCATCTGCCTTTCTTAGACCTTCTCCATCCTTCCCTGACCTCCTCCATTATTTGTAATCCTGAAAGATAGCCTTGGCCCTGCTGTCTTTAAATGATCATGTCAAGGCAAGAAAGCCAACAGGATAAAGCCAACATATGGGGCTGTTACTGCAAAAGTTAACTACTATGCACTATCTAGAATATAAACAGAGGAAAGTGCTGCATTGAGAAGCTAAGAAATCTAGTCATCTTCTGTTAGAAACTACTTCAGCATATGTGTGTTCCCTGTTTACTCTCCCTAATGTTTCTCAGTGCACAGAAGGAAGATTTTGTCATAAATACAGCACTCACAATCCCTGAACTGGATTTGAAAATAGAACTGGGGAGCAAGGGAGGGAGGGAGGGAGGAACCACCTGTAAGTAGTTCTGCAGCATTGGCTGCTGTTTCCACTTCCTTTTCATTTGTTGGAAAGCCATGGCCCAATATACAGCCCCAGTAATTGAACAGGGGATTTTATATTATTTATCATATGTTAAGATCATATCCACCAAATTCACCAATATACTATGCTCTGCCAAGCTTCTATACAGAGTGTGCCATAGAAAATATGACCCAGTGCAGTAAGCCAGCTGTGGAGGTTGTGTCACCAATTTGTAGTCTGGCATATTCCCAAGAACCAAACCCCTGCACTCATAGTAAGCATTAAACACATACAGAAGCATGAAACAGAACTAGCATGGCAATGAAATCACATTTATCTTCAGCTGAATATTCACATAGTATGAAATATTTCAGTGATAAATACAACCCAAACCCTCCCTCTGCCCTGGTTTTTAAGAAAGCACTCTGGTGGTATGCAGTGGACATGGAAAAGCTCCATCCAGCAAACTAGCTAATGTGACACATTGCAAGGGACAGATATAACCAGGTGCTCTGTCCTGTGTGCAGTCACCAACCTGGAAAAGCAGGGTGGTACACAATAATGCTGGCAGTAATGGAATACAGAGGTAACACCCTCCTCCTACCCAGGTGGTGGAGACACTCCGCAGAGGAGGATTAGAACTGAGATTTTCACCACATGTCCAGATGCTAGTAAGAGCCAATTGGTTTGGTGTTTCAGTGATTTTCCCTCTATGGTAAGCAGTTCATGATTTTCTCATGGATATAATCAATACTCAAAGGAAATTAGGTTTATTACTAAATACTGAACTACACCTGTTGGTACATACCACAGGGCAGACTACTGTCAACTTTTTTCCTAATACAAAACAGACATGTAAAGATTTAACATTCAACTGATTTTATTAATCTAAATAAAAAGAGATAAGGCCAATACTGAAAATACTTTCTTTTAATTTCTTCACATAGCATGATGTCATTTAACCTCCATATATTATGATATTTTCAGGCAGGTATTGATTGAGTCTATGTCATCTTTTCAGAATTTTTAATTCCTTAAGGGATTCTTGAATTAAAGACCTCATTGCTATAGACTGCCTTTGAGTTGGCTTTTACATTATTACTTAAAACTTGAGTGATTACAGAACCCATGACTAATTCAGAATTATGGCAATAAGGAAATTTCTCCTCTTCTGCAAAACTCACTGGTAATTTTTTTCTTTCTCTCCCTTTTTCTCAAAATATAAGGCTTACTGCAACAGAAAAAATCATTATTGATTACAACACTGTAATAGATTAGATTAAAAAGTGGGTGATTGGGCATATAACATTATTAGGAAGTATGAGAGTTTATATTATTTTGTTTCCAGTGTGATCACTTTGCCACTTGCAATGTCTCACAGGAAGATACACATAAAAGAAAAAGAGCAATCTTTTCTCATGTGCTGTAAAAAGCCACCTTTTTTCCTGTCCCTTGTGTTGCCTGAGGATTCAGATGACACCAGCTTGATTAACTCACTGATTATTTTAAAGTTTTGCTTGTGATCCTAGAGCAGTGTAAGGGATATGGGAAAAAATATGTCATCCTTAGCAATGCAAAATCCCTGATTTATAGATGCTCTTTAAAGGACTACATAAAAAGAATAGCTAAAAGGCTTAATTCTGCAACTGCAGTAGCAAGGAATGCCTAGCACAGAATGGCAGAGCCACAGAAGAGGCAAAGGCTCCCAAAGAGCATGTGTGCCTCAGCTGTATCAGAGTAGGGCTTCCACCAACGGGACCTCGGGTGATCCACACCCCAAACTGCTGGGAAAGGCTGCAGTGGACTGGCAAGGCTGCAACCTTACAGCCAGCTCAGCCCTGTCCCACAGTCAGAGCTCTGGGGAGAGGCTGCTTGGGAGCTGTTAAGGCATTTCCTCCCAAAACATGCAGGAGCAATCCCGAGGCTCTTAGGGGTAGGAGGATTTCAGGAGAACTGGGCATTTCCATCTTAAAGCAGCCTTGAGCCTGGCCATTTCTCAGGCTGGCTGTGGCTGGTGGTCACTTTGCAATTCTGCAGGAGTACTGTGCTGCCCTGATTTCCACCTCTGACACTTCCCTGGCCCTTTCCCGCCTATGTGAAAGGCAGAAGGTCTGGCATAAAACCAATTATGCGGTCTTTGCTTCACCCAGGATTCCCATTCAACTCGTTTTTCCCCTTAGTGCATGCAGTTCAGTAGCATAACGAAGTTTACACAGGAAAACTCAAATTTTTTTTGAAAATTAACGAAGCTAACGTAACAATTTAACATGAGTTTGGAATAAGCAGCTTGAATTGCCATATTTCAATCTCTGAACAGGAACAATTTGGAAGAGAAAAAAATACAAAACAAATGAAAGAAATATTAAAGACTACTAAAGGAGGAAATCAAATAGGAGAAACAACTAATTTTGAAAGCTGAGTGCAGAGGCGGTGCTTTTATAACAAACTTATATTTTAAAAATAATGAACAAAACCTTCAAAAAATAATAAATAAATGTAGAAATCTTTTGTAAAGGAACTCCCTCTGAGCAGGGCCAAAACTTCTGTGGAAAGGATTACTTTCATCCCAAGACAAAACTTCTCTTCCTTCTACAAGTCCTCTCAGTGGTAGACATTCTCAAAAAGACTTAGTGCTCACATGCTCCTTGAATCTTCCCAACAAGGTTTCACCCTGGTTCTACAATTCACTTCATAACTTGTTTCTGGATAAAAAAATATTACCTGGGATGGTTGCACCTCTCAGTCTAGCCTTCATTTTGTTCATCCCATTATGAGGGCTGATAGGAACAGAGACTGTAATTTGTGTAAATAGATTCCCCCTCCTCCCTCCTTGTCTCTGTAGCAAGTCACTGAACAACTTGAAAATGCATAAAATAAAATCCCCTAAGGGCTAAAACTCCACTACACCAAAATTCCCATTATTTACTACTGAAGGGAATGCATTCTGTTCATGATAACCCATCTACCGGTGAAGTTTTGTTTTTAGTAAATCAAGAAACTTTTGAAGTAAACCAGAATAAAAGAGCATTATTAATCACCAAGCCTGAAAACAAAAATGAATAAAAGACAAAAACTCTATCTTAAAATGTGATACTATTTATTATTGAACTTGTTTTTTCCTTTATTCAGGAGAATACCTGAGGACATATTCCACTCCAAGTATCAGTTTTTATAACTCTAACCACCCTAGAATTACACTAATTAAAATTTAGGCATGTAAACATGATCAGAACAAATAATTTAAAGCAGATAGGCTTAGATATAAAGTATCAGGCAAAAACAGATTATTTCTTCTTTTTTTCTTTTTTTTCCTCCCTGAGGTAGATAGCACATTCTTTTCTGAACTCTGCAAGAATATCATTCTGTATAGCACCAAAGAATGCCATCGGTATAATAACCATGACTCTGAAAATTAAAGAATAGAACAGCAAGATATTTTTGTAGTTCACCATCTTGTTCAGTATTGAAAAATATTTTGTGCTACATTTACTTTCTTGACCAGCATTGCATAGATTTCATAGGACAGCAGAGGAAAAGTCTGTTATCCTAATAATAAAACACCCAAAGCACTCTATAAGAATATGGCAAACAAAAGAAAAATCTCTTTTGCAATAACTATAATAAGTACATTATCAGTTGCAGAAAGCACTGGAAGAATTTTGAATCATATAATGGCTTGGGTTGGAAGGGACATTTTAAGGTCACCTTGTCAAACCCTGCCTGCAATGAGCAGGGACATCTTCAACTAGATCAGGTTGCTCAAAGCCACATCCAAACTGATCCTCAATGTTTCCAGGGATGGGGCAAACATAGCATCTCTGGGCAATCTGTGCCAGTGTTTCCCCAGCCTCATTGTAAACAACTTCCTCAAAAATAGTCTAAATCTACCCTCTTTTAGTTAAAAAACATTACCCATTGTCCTATATAGACCAGTAAGGAAAAGTGGAGCTGCATAGCAGAAAATGCAGAAATCTTGAGTTAGTGCAGCCAACACACTTTTCAGAGAATAGCCTTGTTTTATAAACTAAATCATAATCAGAGAGAGAGCAAACAATCATTTCTTAGCAAGATAAAGATAGGACTTTAATAGCAGCACATGTAACAGGTTAGTTTAATAAATAGGACAGTGCAAAACCATAGAGCACTATATAAGTAATGATCAATGTTTAAAATCAATGCTCTTGCAAATTGAAGCCAATGCAAAGGGGCTAACACCAGGGTAAGGTGATCCGGTTGATATATTTTGGATCTGCTGAAATAAATCCATTTATAGGAGCATTTGCAGGATGACTAAGTTAAAAGAGCACTGCAACAGTCAGGCCTGGCTAAGGGAACGCCTCCTCCTACTGTCAATATTTCAAACTGATAAAGAGCTGACCAAGTGCAATCAGCACCGTGATGAATAAAAGAAAGCTTGGGACCATTAACATTAATGGGACTTGCGTGACTAAATGCTCATATATTGTTCTGAAAATTTACCCGATGGACCAAGAGATCTTTTTTTCTTTGCTTATGCTTCCCCTTTTTCCTGCAGACTGTATATGATCAGTTTAAAAATATACTGCAACATAGTGCAACATAGTACAACATCTAAAATAACTTCATATTATTCATATCCCATGAGTCAAAAAAAAAAACTACAGGCCTCACTCTGGCTACCTGGAAAACTTGAGAAAATAAAAATTCTAGCTTTATGCACACAGATAAAATGGAATGATCTAATATTTTCGGGCAGAGTGCCTTATCCTTGGGGCACAATGACAAAGACTCTGGCACCTGCCACCTACAATGCATATTAGAGAATGCTGAATGATCTGGCACTCTGTGAAAGCTAGTTGAACTTTTTTTGCAAGACAGAAATGCAGACTAGCAAGTATAGCCCTAAGATTGCATAGATCCACGATATGACTTGGTTCAGTATTTTTAATTTGAAACATGGCAATCTCTTTTTCCATCATCCATGTTAAATACCAATCATATAACTAGTGCTGTACCACAAGCAGGTGACATCTTTCATCTCAACCCCTCCTGAAATCTGCAGAATACCAGGTAGTAAACTCAGGCACCAAGGGAGCACCTATGGGGTTAGGGTTGTTTAGAAGAACATGCTGTTTCATATTGGTATATATCTATAGCATAACTGGGCAGAATGAAATATTATTTTGTTCATTTACAGCTATTTAATTTTAAAAAGTTTTTTAAAATAATCTGATACGAGATTTACAGCTCTGTGAAACACCAAGTGTGAAGTCATTGCTATACAAGAAATATTTAAAGCTTTCATATTGTCTTTTAGCTTTGGCAGAGTACTTCCAAAGAAGGTGGAGCAGCATAGAGAGACAATGTTGAGAAGGACAAAAAAAAAAAAAAAAAAGAACCCCAGTAGCTGATAACAAAAGATAAGTAAATATCCTTTATGACTTCAAGGCTTATCACAGTACCACAGAATTTAACTTTTTTTTTTTTTTTCCAGAGAGGAGAAAAATAATTTTACCCAACATAAAATTAGCTGTCCCACTATTGAGTCATTTTTATTTTTAGTTCTCAGCCATGCTAGCAGACAGGGATTCTATTTATTTTAGTACCTGTATTTATTTTAGTACATTATTTTAAAATCAAATGCTCTCTTGGAGTATGCTGTTACTAATTTAGAGATAAAAGATTCACACATGATTATCTGTCACTCCACTGTGAACACCTGCAGTCCTAAAACAGGATCATGATATACTTAAGGTAGAATTTTCAAGCCTGCTGATCAGTCCCAATCTTCACTCACCATCTTATTTAGCCTTTGACCAACAGATTGAAGAGAACAGTTGATGTGACTGAACAATGCTGGGATAAACCAACTGTAGTACTGCCTGCTTGCACCATTAAAACTAGTAGTAATATGAAAAAATATAAAAATATAGAATGCAGACAGAAGAATTTTGAAATTACAAGCAATGAATGGTTCCTAAAACCAAAATAGAGCAAGTAGGAAAGAATAAAGTGCTCTTTCAGTACACAAACCAGGAAAAATTATTTAAAAATAACAATTTTACAGGATTTACAGATAATGAAATCACAAAATGTGGTGACTGGGGAGAACATTGCTGTGCTTAATTATCAGTTCTACTGTATCATCAACTTCTTTGTGAGCAGAGTTGAAAACACCAATTTCCAGCTGTTTCAGCACAGGCTGGCAGAGGCTGCAGCTTGCAAGAGCCTGCCTCCTCCCACCTGTGACCAGCAAGGAGACTGGGCCACTGCTTCTCAGGAATGCACCTGGGCACAACTCTCACCTTCATAAGCTCAAGCAAGAACAAGTTGAAGTTTTTTAGCTTACACATCAAAAATAAAAAATGGGGCAAAAAAAGGGGGAAAAAAGAAAAAATGGAGAATGCAGCAGTTTTATTTACACTCTCTGCCACAAGCACATCATCCCCATTTGCTCTGCTCACTACATGGACTCTCCATAGAATATTAGGTCAAATGTAAGGTCCCAATATTAATCTTCATGGCCATCCATGGAAGTGGTTCAAGATATCTCAAGAGTGCCCTTTTCATTATGTTGGTGACCTCTCTGAACAACTGCTGTTAGTTTCAAGGCTCACCACAGCAAGACTGAACTGCCTCTGCAGGAAGGATAGAGGCCCTGGAACTCGTTAGAGGAGCAGATCAAAAATTATCACAAATTTCACATATTTCTGAAGATAGTTTGAACCCAGACCTAGTCAGGCTTTCCCAAGCCATACATTAAAACAAAAGAGAGGAGACAAAAAAAAGTAAACCCATCTAGAGAAGAATGTTAAGCCAGAGGTAAAAAAGAAGGGGGTAGATGAGGAATGAAGAAAAAAAAAAGAGAAAAAGTTAGCTGTGTATGTTTTGGAAGACACTCAGGTACCACTTGCAAAGTATGATTAAGGTACAATATCTCAATTATTTTTTTACCTAATACATTGACACAAATATTGGTTAAAAAATTTCATAGAATGTGCATATCACTTTCCAAAAAAAGAAAAGAAAGAATTTCAGATTGTTTTCAATCCACAAACAGAAGTTTGTGACTCTGAATTCACAGTGTAAGGCAGAACTAAATAAACAACCAATCAACTAAATCTTTCTCCCAGAAATGTTCAATAGGGGTAGCAAATTTAAAAAAAAAAACTTAAATTCCAGACTTTTCCAAGTAAAACTACTCCAAAATGACTATCAACTTGATATTAAAAAAAATAAAATAAAATCAGGTTGCTGACCTAAACTTAGTTATAACTTGATAAATTGCATGGGTTGTATAAAACAAGCTATTTCCAATTTCTGAGGAAGATTTTTGAAGTCAAATCTTTTGGATTTCCATTTTTTTTTAACTTTGGATGCAATATCTTTATAGAATTCTAAATTCAGCACATTTTAAAACCAAATAACTGCAGTAATATCTAATATAGTTAAGGCCAGTCTAGATAGCAATAGTTAGTGATTACCAGATCAAAGGCCTTACTTAAATCAATAAAGATAGCTCCTGTACATTGATTACCATCCAACACTATAAAAATATAATTGCTTACCTTGAGAGAAGCAGTGCAAATGAAATGAAAAGGTCATAATAGGTCAATAATTATTTAAATTAAACTTACATCTTCCTTCGTCTGATGGACCAACTCTAGCACGCACCGAAATGGTGGTGATTTACCAGTTTAAATAGACATATTAACATGTCAGCAAAGGGCTTAGCAGTAATTGGGTCAGCAATTTTAAGCAGTCAAGGTTCCAGGTTGTCAGCTTCTCCATTTATGCTCCCAATTAATCTTAAGGTATTATAGATCTTAAGTCAGTAAGCACAGATCTAACTACTTTAGATCAAACCTCATTTTGGGTATATACAGAGATAGATTACAGTTACTTTTTGCGATCTTTCTACAACAAATATCAGTATATAATTCTCTAGAATAACTTTTAATTAAAAAAAAAATGCAACAATTTGCTATCAAGATTGTGAATTCTACAGAAATTTATTTTATGACACTTCTGTCACTATATTAAAAAGTCCTTAGATCAGAACAGTACTACTTGGCAAGTTTGTGTTTTCATTCTATTGGTTATGCTAAAAGTTGCTTTCTGGATTGTCAGTTATTATAGTGCACAATAACTTTGATGTTGCTCTGTCAATATAATTGTCAATGGACAATTCTGGGTTTTTTAATTTGTTTCTAAAAGTAAGAAAAAGGAATCTTTTCTAACCATATTTCTTCATACCATCTACTTTTTCACAATTACTGGGAAGAATTAATTTACATCACTTTTGTAATTTAAAATAAGGTTGTAAGATTTTTTTATTCCTTCTTTCTATGGATCAGACATATGAATTTTTTAGAGAGTGGGTAACCCAAAATAAAAAAAAAAGTAGAAGTCTAAATTCATCAATGTCAGGTAACTGCTCTTTGCAGGATGCTTATCTAGAGGATGATGATAAAATTCTCAAAGAAAAATTACATTTGTGTGGAGATTTTGCATCTTAGAAATTTAGGGGCTAAAAAGACTCTTCCATGAAATTCACCCTGGACACCAAATCCTGTTCACTAAACAGTAGAAAGGACGGGAAAGAGTCTTTTGCTTGTCCTCTTAATTTTCTGCCACTTTGTAACAGGCAATATAAAAAAAAAAAAAAGAAAAGGAAGAGAACACTTTTAAGAACACAGAAAGAAGACAATCAAGGTGATTACAGTGGTAAAACCAGGAGGGAAAAATAAAGAGTGGAAGAGGGAGAAGCAAGAAACAAATCATGGTTAGTGCAAAAACCATGGGAAAATAATTGAAAAGCAAAAGAAATCAAAAAAAAAGGGGGAGCGAAGAGTAAATAGAAACAGAGGAGAGCCTATAACCACTAATAAGACCTCTCTGCAAAAATCCAATTGCAATATCTGTTGTAGTAAACACAATGCATTAGAAAAGCATTCACTCTATCCTTCACATGCAGATGGGCATCTAGTGCAGCAATGACCCTAATAGTCCAGATCAGAGATTTTACAAATATAAAAGATTTCTTCCCACTGACATATGTATCAGCAATGTTCCAAATGATGGATATGTGTAGGACTCTCCTATCACATTGGAATCTTTTTAATTTCTATTCAGAATAACTATTTGTGCCACATTACATAGATAAAAGTAAACACTCCAAAATTAGGTAATGCAAAACCAAAACTGTCTGCAAGAAATTAATGCATACCAAAATAGAGGATGAGTAATGATACAGTCTACAATTATACAAACACACATTTCCCATAAGATATCTGCCTCAAGGATTTTATGATGTTCAGTAACTAAAACAGAATTCATGTAGCAAATAAGGATTTTGTGCACAGAAGCCTGTCTTTTTTGATGTAGCGCTCTATGGATATTTAATGAAAGAGGAAGGGGAGTATGAAAAGTGAATGGACAGTTTCACAGCTAGCACAGTACAATGTCACTCTGAAGAAATCTGTCCCCACCTCTGCCATGAAGCTCTTATGCAATGTGAGGTAAACCACTTAAATCAAACTTTTCAGAGTTATTCGCTTGTTATGCACTCTTCATTTTCTTGAGTGCTTGCATTCAAACACTCCATCGAGATCTGTAGAAGTGTTAAGTGCTCCTAATTGAAAAGGGATTGATGAAAACACTACTTAAAACATATGAACTAATCTGTATACTCAGGTCCTACAAATGTAAAACTCAAAAATAGCACTAATTCCTCTTTTTTTTCTTTTTTTTTACACCAAGTCCCTATTCATAAAACAAAACTGGTAATGTAAGTGTTGTAAAAATGTATATCAACGATTACAAAGTACTCTGGTACTCCAGTGAAAATAGCACAGGAAAAAAATTAAATCTGCATACACTTAAGAATAGGCATGTATAGTAAAACAGACAGAAAGCCATATACAAAACAGAGAAAGGATTTTCAAAAGGCAACAGCTGGTCCATACTATACATAGAACCTATAGAAAGACAGTTTCCAATCAACTGGTTATATGCCATCATAACATATAAATATAACACAGCTGAATGAAGTTCGTGCCACTTATTTAACTCAATTTCTTAAGCTCTAGGTGCTTAATTTTGCAAACTAATTTTTCCCATATGTACTAATGCAGACAGCTTTTTTTTCCTCCAAATTACCACAGTCTAATCCTGAATGATAGTTTTGCCATAATGGAATTATTCAGTCTATGATCTGATTGATTTTAGACCTTAAATACTGAATCTTAACACACGTAAATTTTTAATCCTTTAATTTCTCTATTCTGCCAGTAATTGATAAGGACAGTCATACTTAGACAAGGTCTTAATTTAATCGCCCTGAAAATCAATTAGAAGGTGAAAAGCTTCCTTATATTATTATTATGAAAATTTCCTGATCAAATTCACAATGCAATCATAATCAATGCATGACACCTCACACACTTTAGTCAATACATAATTCAGTAGTTACATCTTCACCCTTTAAAAATAATATGGGAAAGAATTTGTATCTCAAAAGCAGAAATAATTTAAAGGCTCAGTATTAGTCAAACACAATGTCTGAAGTCATTGGACTAAATAACCCATTATAGAAATAATCTAAATAAGGGCCAGGCATGTACCAGAAAGCATTAATTTCACTTCAAGCATCTCTCCAGCTAATACAATGGTAATTGTCTCTTTCCTGCAACCTTGTTGAAGGAACTCTCCATAGAATCAGAAGGAAAATTTTGGCCTGCTGTTAAGTAGGAGAGGTGAATTAGTAAGCAACAATGGTGAAACACTTTCTTCACCCTCACCTTCACCAGCACAAAAATCAAGGTTGATGCCAACTTAGGCTCACCATCAGTAAAGGGAGAATTTGCATGTGAACTACTACAGGAGCTTGGTCTCTACAAACTGATGGACCTGATAATATCCACTTGAGGATGTTCCAAGAGCTTGTTGACATGGCTGTGAGGTCAGTCTCCACAATCTTTCAGAATCTGTGGAGATCAAGGGAAATCCCAGAAGACTGGAGGAAGGCTAATGTCACTCCTATCTATGAGAAGGGCTTAAAGGATGATGCAGGAAATTACAGGCCCATAACTCTTACTTTAGTCCCTGGCAAAGTTATGGAATGAATTTCCGGGGAGCTGCCACAATTCAAATGAAGCCCAATTGGGAAAACTCAGCATGGATTCACCAAGGGAAATTGTGCATGACCAACGTGACTGCAGTCTATGACAAAGTAACTTCCTCAGTGGATGTGGCACAAGCAGTGGACTTGCTCAATTTCACCACGGCTTCCTATATAGGTTTTCTATATATCCTCTCTATAGGCTTTGCCACTGCCTCCTCCTAGAGAACCTGACATGTGCTGGTCCAGACAAGCGGTCGGTGGGGTGGGTGGGAACTGGCTGTCAGGCAGCACCCAGAGGAGGGTGGTAAATAGCTTCTTTTCAAACTGGCAACCTGTCACAAGAGGAGTCACTCTCAGATACCAATAGCAAGCCTAAAGCTGTTCAGCGTCTTCATAAGTGATCTGGATGATGGGATGTGATGATAACACCAAACTGAACTGGACACGTTGGAAAGGGAGAGCCACCCTGCAGGAAGGCATGGATAGACTGAAAGAATGGGCTAACAAGAACCTTATAAAGTTCAATGAAGACAAATACAACATCTTGTACCTGGGAAAACATAAACCAGGAATGTAGCACAGGCTGGCATCTACCCAGCTGGGGAGCAGTTCTGTGGAAAAGGATCTGGACATCTTGGGGACAAGCAGCTCCATATGAGTGGAGAGTATGCTGCTGTGGCAAACAAAGCCAACAGGATGCTGGATTGCATCGACGAGGACATCTCCAGCAGAGATAAAGTCGTCATTATTCCCCTCTACTCAGTGCTTGTCAGGTCACACCTGGAACACTGTGTTCAGTTTCAGTCCCTGCTGTGTGAAAAAGATGTGGACAGGCTGGAGAGAGACCAGAGAAGGGTGACAAAGATGATCAACGGATTGGGTAGCCTGTCAAATAAGGAAAGACTCAGAAAACTCAGCCTTGAGAAAAGAAGGATCAAGAGAGACCTTATCACCTTGTTCCAGTATTTAAAGAGTGGCTACAAGGAAAATGGAGAGTCTCTTTTTACAAAGAGTCTTTTACCTGGAAAAGACAAGGAGTAATGGGTACAAGTTACTCCCGTGGAGAATCCAACTGGACACGAGATGAACAATTTCACAATGAGCCAGCCATTTGAATAATGTTTCCAAGAAGTGGTTCCCTAGCTCTGAACACTTAAGATTCAGCTGTAATCTAGGCCATCAGCTTCAGCTGATGCTTCCAGATTCAGCTGGAAGCTAGATGATCTTGTCTAGATTATGCTTTACCAAGAAAGGTTGGGCCAAATTATATTTTTCTTTTTGGCTATTATTTCTCATTAAATCCTTTTTTGAAAAAGTACTTTGGGTTATAAGTTTGTTATACCAGCACATGAGAATCTCAGAAAAATCTTAAAAAGCACTGAAGTACTAGTATGGAACACCCACAATTGTTCTAGCATACAAAAACTGTTAGAAATAGTCACTTTTCTTTCACATATCTCTGCATCATCAGGTATTTGAATTTGAGAATTTCCACAAGCATTCATACATTCGCTCCAAAAGTTGACAATCCATTCAACTACTCTTTTCTATATTCAAACCTGCTACAAATTCTTTCTTTGATCTGTACAATTTGCTTTAACTGAAATGAAATCAGTCTCCATTTAACACAGAGTACATGGATCTCTAGCATGCTAAGCTTTAAACAGAGTCTTCATACCTTCCACTCTCTCCTTTATTTTTTAAATTAAATAAACATCATGCCTTTGTGCAGTTTCTATCTTATAGCTGTTTCATTTTGCTTGCTGTTTTCAGCAACTTTCATTTCCCCAAATCTCCCTTAACAAGTCCCTCCGTTCTGCACCCTTTCTTAGTGGTGCACAAGCACAAAAGGAATCCCAGAAGATGTCATGCCTGAAGCAAAACAGCACTTCCATAACTGTTTCTTCTGCTAATTCTTAGGTTTGACACTTGCAGAGAAAATGCCTACCACATTCCAAAAGCAGTGAATCATGTTTGCACAAAATTAGCAAAAGTCCAACTAGAGTTGTGACAAAAGGGAAGAATTGCTCTTTTAAAAAGTACAGTCATCTTGTGTGTTCATGACAATCAAAAGGTCCAATTCTGTAACTGGTTTTTTCACAGACAGATAAAACCATGATCTAGTCTACGAAAGGGTCTTTCCACTGGCAGGTTGATGTAACAATGGGAAAGGTCCTGCTTTTACAACTTCCCTTGTACAACTCTACTGTGTTCTCTAAAAGTTACCATGCTCAAGCAGAAAAAACTGGTTTTAACCATGCAGTGCAGAATGCACAACACTGGCAAAAATCTACTTTGGCACTAAAGGCACAAAAATGCAGAAAAAAACCGCAACATACTGCCCTTGTAAGCCCAAAGTACATGCTGCATAGTTGATCTGTTAAAGTACACGAGGTAAATATGAAAAATAATACACAAGGTGAGATTCTTTTTTCTTCTTCTTTTCTGTGGTGGCTACAATTGAAAAAAAAAGAAAAAGGAAGAGAAAGCAGCGACTTCATACCAACAGAAAGTATGTCTGTGCCTAAAAAACCAGTTCATCTTAGTGAAAATATTACCCCTGTAACACTGGCAAGGTCAGCATCAGCTTGGCTTATTTGTTGCCTAAGTCCCTGTTGTGCATGTTCAAAAATGTTTTAAGTTGTTTTGTTCATAAAGCAGCAGAGTTCACTTTGTTGTGCCAGATCACTCCTTTTTCTCTATATGCAGCTCCTCTCTCCCTCCCTATCTTTAGGCTTCTTGGGATTCAAAAGGAAGAAAGGAAGGAATGTGTTTTTCAAGATGAAACTCTGAATTCATTTTAAGTACTAAGATAAAATTCTACCTAAAATCTCTGTGCAAACAGTTCTCAGGCAGAAAAAAGGATGGTTCCCTTTCTTACTGAAGCCAGCCACTTGACGGTGATATAGATCTTTATCTTTCTTCCACAGCTGAAGATGCAGGTTCAAATCATTCTTTTGTGAAGACAAGAGGAGAAAATATAAGAAGCTGGCATAAAAATTAAAAGCATTTCTAAGGACAAGTCCTGTGGCAACAACCTAGACAGAAAGGACACAATAAAATGCAAGTTCTCCAAGAGCTTTTTAGTGTATGATTTAATATAAAACTCTGAAAAATGATTGGCAATATTAAAGTTTCCCTGACAAAAAGTATGTTCTTCAAGTCCACAAAACAAATGTGGTCTCTTTCTTTCTCTTAGAGTATTCAAAAGCTTGGAGTAAGAATTTCTTTTGCAATAGTTTCTCCCTCAGAAAATCTTGTTTACTTTCTTCAGTTCAATGTAATGAAATAAAAAGGCTGATTGTTCAAAAGCTATGAAAGGAAAAAATGCCAGTAGAGTGACAAAGAATACATAAAGCCAAACTAAGCAAAAAGGTCAGGTTTCTCTCCTCCTCTTCCTTTCTCTCCATCATTTTGGTATAAGACTGAAGCAAACAAATTTAACTGCATTTGCTGTAAAGTTGTGTCTATGGATTAGGGAATCCTTGCCATCAATCTGGAGAAATAGATGGACCACAAGTGGACTATAAAAGTGAGTAAAAAAACTGGCTAAACAGCAGGACTCAAAGGTTTGTGACAAGTGGCACAAAGCCCAGTGGGCAGCATTTACAAGAAACTGCTACTGGGACCAATTCTGTTTAACATTTCTATTCATTAAAATGGATCCCAGGTGATGGGATGAAGTGTGCTGTCAAAAAGTTTGGAGGCAATTAAAAAAATAAAATTAAGGGTTGCAGTGGATACACTGCAACACAGAGAAACCTTAGCAGGCTGGAGAAATGGGCTGACAGAAACCTTGTGAAATCCAGCAGAGGCAAATGCAAGTCTTACAGTATGGTTTTGGGTATGCTGGCATTAAAATAAAAAATAATAAATAAATAATTTTTTAAAAATAAAGAAAACAAAAAATGAAAATAAAAATAAAAATAAAATAAATTAAAAATAAAATAAAATACAAAAAAAAACAAACAAACAAACAAAAAAATACAAAGGTACTTGCAACCTGGAACAAATCCAGTTTGTTCCAGGCACCAAGACATTCAGGGGGTCAAATGACATTGAACAAGAGGCTGAGACAATAGGGTTTGTCTAGTCTTAAGCATGGAAGAATGAAGCCAATTACTGCCTTCTTCAATTACCTCCCCAAAGGATATAAAGAAGACGAAGCTACACTTTTCTGGACCTCTACAGTGACAGAATAAGAGGCAATGGACATGAGTTCATATGCAGAACATTTTGCATAGATATAAGGGAGAAAAATAAACCAAAAGACAGGTCAAACTGGAAACTGGAACAATATTTGGAAACATACTTAGCTACACATGGAGAAAAGAAGCAGACAAAGCCCTAAACAGGTCTAGCTGGACTGAATATGAGCAGGAAGACTAGATTATTTCTCTTCAACACTCACTTATTACCTTATTCTGAATTAGTGATTAAAATTAATTTCTAACGATCTCAAATCATTAGTTGTATAAAGAAATGCTAGAAAATACCTAAAGAAGAAAAAAAAAAAATAGAAGCAATATTTGTTCAACTCATGCAACCTTCTCTCTACAAAGAAAATTGTCAATCAGGAAAAAAAAAGGCATCTCTTTCCTACTAAAAGTTATTTGGTGAAATGAACATCTTTCCCAGTTTCGTTGGGTTAGTCTGAGTTTATAATAGGATATATGTTTGGAAAACATTCTTAGAGGTCACAGAAACAATCCACTTACTCCAAAGCAGAATCAATTTTAGCCAGGTTATTCCTGACAAATGTTCATCCAACTGTTCTTTAAAATCTGCAGTGTCAGGCTTTCATTTCTTTCTCCCAACAATGAATTCTTTTGCTCAGCTAGCTTGAATCTTTTAGAAAAAAAAGACAATCTACCTTGCTGTATTTTAAGCTTATTATGAGTGCATTGCTGCTTTACTCACAGTAAACACAAAAAGTTCATTCTCTTCTTTTAAACTACGCATTTTTATATATTTTAACACCATTATCATTTCTCCTTTTAGTCTTCATTATTCTAAACGACACCATTTTCTTTGGCCTCTCCTCTTACATTGTTTTAGAATATCTAATCCTGTTCATTTTCTTGGTATTCAGTCATAATGTATCCCCCGAAGTTCTGTTGGGATGCTGGGAAAGGTCTGTTTATGTGGCTCCACAAACTAATGAAAATATCTGCCCCTTTGACTAAGTATCAAACGTTTGCTCAAGATCCCGTGGAGTGGAATTTGTTTTACATTACTGCAAAGAGAGTTCACTGTGATGAAGAGCTATGGGGAGATCCAACACTGAATGACCACAGCCATTCTCAGCTCCTCTGCTCAGAACAAATGTAAACGCTGCCTGTGCAGTGTTCCATGGCAAACTCATTAAGAAACATCGTTACTGGAAAGATTCTCCACTCTGAGAAATGCCTGTGTATCCGAGCCAGAATCTGGCAATAAAAACACTAGCACAGATATAAATATTTTTTTAAATACACATTTTTAAGACCACTTTGCAACAATAAAAATATCATTGTAAAAAAAAGTTCTCCTTGTAATGCTTAATATATTAATATCTTACCTCATACAGTTATTTTCTAATTATTACAGAGCTGAACAGGCATCATGTAGAGGTTAGCAAAGATTACATAGTCCAGGCAAGTCATACTTCTTTTTAAGTGTATTATCCTATTTCAGAAAACTGGGAATCAAAGCAAGGCCAAACACAAAATTTTCTGCATTTTTATCAATATTATGTGAATAATTGTCTTTTAAAACAAGTAGCATCAAAGAAGAATGACATTTGAACTCCAAGCTTGCTAGTTCTACACCCTGGATAAAATTGATATTACTTCTCTTGAGGACAAGAGAATCAGAAAGGCAAACACAACAGTGGTACTACAGCATTCTGACTCCAGATTCACAGCCACAGCACACAAGCTGGACCAATAAAAGCAATCCACACAAAATAAATAATTTGTAAAACCTCCTAGCCAATTCTAGAGGTCCTTTTAAGTATAAAGTCCCACATTAAGTAGAATCTGAACTTCAGCTCCCCATTAGTTAAATCACACCACTTGGCTGTCTCATGAAAATATGAAGATAAATACCTAAATACCCCAATTTTCAGAGTGATGGGAGATAGATAAGTTCCTTCACTAAAACAAGAACACTAACACTTACATACAACAAATGCTGTTGTATCTAAGAACTTCAAGGAACGCAAATAACTACTAAAAATCAAGTCTGCATCATTTGGGAAATGACATTATACATGGCTAAAACACTTGACATTTTGAACAGCTGAAAAGTTGCGTGTAGACAGTATGAGCAGAAAAAGTCTTTTTACTTGATTTCCTCTCATCTAATGTGTACTCAGAACACACCTTCCTGTGCAGCTGGAGGCTTTGTTAGAGACAGGACACTGCTTAGTGTAGCCAGTGTTTATTGAATAACTTCTTTTTTTTAAAGATGATTTTGGAAAATTTCCCAGAAAATGCATCTGCCCCTAATACTTGCACCATGGACTGTAAGACCAGCCAGGAAGGTAGTGAGGACAACTGCATTTATTAGCAATGAATCAACTGATCAATCTTTTTCTGGATTAACAGTGGGAGATCCCAGACGCACCAAGAAGTATCTGTCTGCTGACTGACACATACAAGCTGGCACAATTTTGTGTCAAAAATGTACACAGCTCCACGCACACTAAAGCTGTTCCATCCATAAAGCACAATTGCCAGCTGCTTGTCTTCAGAAATGGGTAAGAAGAGAGGGTCTCAACAACGAAACAACTGCAGAGTACAGCTAAAGAATATTTTTCATTCCCTTAAATGTCTGTCTTTCTAAACTCTCCTGGATTTGCCATCATTTTCCCCTCCATCATGTTTTGGAAGAAGGACAGATGACCTACTAAGAAAAACCCAGATATATATTTCTTAAAGTCTTTATTGAGTTACCAAACCTGAACTACACATTTTTAGGTACCAAGTGTACACTGATTTAATCTGATTGTCAGTCATTACTAACAGATGTCTGGACAAATTTCTTAGTGTGTTTTAGTTCTAGGTTGTCTCCAGACACTCTGACTAATAGCTGGTAGAAGAGAACACAATCCAAAGCTATGATGAATTATATTTATCCATACAGCGTTATCAGCCATCAGCTGCCAATATGAAGGGAGCTTTATTTTAAGATCTTCTAACCTTCCTGTCCAAACTCTCTCAAATCATCTCAGCCATCACAATAAACTTTACTCAAGGCATCAGTCTCAGCTTATGGAGTAGAACTAAACCCCAGAGTGAATCAAAACTTGGGTAGATTGGTGTTGGGCTTGCTTGGTTAAAAAAAGACACAACTGACAACAAAAGAAACATATCAAAGGGGTTTTTTTCTAAATATACAGTAAAGGGTGCAAACTGATGTCAGAAAAACCACTGGGCAATTTGGATGAGGAAAGGAGTCTAACAGCTGTTCCTACAGATTCCCACACAGAGACAGGTTGTGCCAGTCAACACAGTGTCAATATTTAACTAACACATTATCACTTTTTGTTATTATTTATCAGTCAAGTAATCACCTAGCTAAAAAAAAATGTGAAGCCATCTTCAACCTTTTTTTTAAGTCAGATTCACCAAGTGATCATAGAGAAGCAAGAAGCTGATTTCTGTTTTATACAAAACCTGAAATTGCACATACACACTTGCAAGTACTGAGTGCTCAAACATTCTTGCCAGAATTACCTGTGGTGAAGACAAGGAATCTCTTCTTTGAAGAGACAGCTGAGTGCTCTTCAAAGCTCCAGCATTCTTTTTTGTGCCAACAGTGCTGCACGGTTTTTGCAGCCCTTCTCTCTCTTAACAAACAAGTACCACATTAAGTTGTGTCACTGCCACTGGTGTGGCCCCCGCGCCATCAGTGTGCTAGCTAATGCTTGCTCTTACAGTCACCCAGATTGCTTTTGGATTTGCCCTTCCTGCTGTCATTCTCATGGCCTGAGATAAATATACATGCACACACGTCTTTCATACTTTTTTTTTAAGTCTTCAGCTCTGTTGTTTCTTCTTTTACACTCGAACTTCATGCAGACAAATGCATGATTTCACTTACAGACCACTACATCATCTCAGATGTGCAATCAGGTTCATTTCTGCAAAAAACATACTGTCTGTATCTTTGCTTTATCCCAGAATTCAAGATATATCAGCAAATGATGAGAATACAGAAACAGGACATAGGTCTGCTTCAATCTGAAAATCTCATAATTCTAAAGTAAAATAACTAATCAAGGAAAAAGAGGGAACACTCAAAGGCCCAGAAACAGCAGAATTCTATCAGAGTAGCAGGCTTTTCTCTTTCCCTAACAAAACAAACAGGATCACAACACAAATGCTCTGAAACTGGAAGACAGAGCTTTTTGAGTGCTTATGCAGCCCCAGGAATCCTCAAAAATGTACTAAACAAAACACATCCTAGCACTCACAGCAAATAATTTACCAAGTTTTTATCCCAGAAGAATAAATAAAATCTTATATTTACAACTCAAAGCCAAGAATAACTTGGCTTTGAGTTGTAAATATAAGATTTTTGTTGCTGCACGAATATGCAGCAACATCACTGTCATGTACATCTCTCTGTCCAAACATGAGGTAATAAAAATCCCGCATGTCCAGTAATTTCCACACCCTTTTTAAGTGAGAATCAAAATAGCCCATACATCACTAATCATTACATTACTTTAATAAATTAGAACCTACCTACTTTAACATACAAGTTTTACATAACATGATACTAAATGGTAAAACGAATGCAGAGTTCAATTAGTACATTTTTAAAGTAATTTAAACGCATTTACCTGTAAAGTAAGTATTGGTGGGGAGAGTGGAACTCGCAAATCTGTAATACCCATTTCCTGGGAAACGGATCCCTTTTGTTACTTCTATATTCATTGCAGCTAAAGATGAATCCATCCTTTCCACCTGGTAGATGGGAGAAGGCCCATTAAGCTCTTCAGGTTCATCCCAAATTATCTTTACTGTTGTGCTGTTTATGCCTTCAACACGAGGGGCACTAAGTTTTCTTGGAGCTGTGGATAAAAAAAGTTATCTAGGTATCATCATCCATAACACTTGGGGAATTATTTGTTGCACATAACAATCTTTGCAAAACATTCTGTTTAATTTTCTGATTTTAAGAATAAACACAGATATCCATAGAAGCTTAATTAGGAGAGGAAAAAAAAAACCTCAAAAAACATTCCTAATCTTTATGAGACACTCACTTTCAGTTGCACAAGAAATACTTTGTTTATTCAGGCCTTAGACATATGTCTCTGTAATTATATCTAAAATATTTTTGATCGTAATCTTTGAGAATATTAATCAACATCTTCATAAAAAGCATATTTGGATTCCTTCCTTCCTTGATGGGTCTCACATGCCAAACTCTCTGTAAATGTGAATCTGTATGACTTTCACAAGGGGATGTAAGCAAAAAAACAGAGGAAAATTTGAGCAGTTATAACTCTTGTTACATCTCAGTGTGGTACATGACAACAGGGGTCTCTTGTCACTGGACTTATCCTCACCAAGAGGAGCAGAACAGCTCTCTCTCCACAGCCCGGCAGACCCTTCAGGTTGTTCTCATGATGTGCACACCAGACAGCAGCTTGTGTTCAGATAATTGCTCACTTCAAGAAAACAACTCTCTCTAATTTTTCTCCACCAATTCTGGCGCACACCAGGACTCCAAACAAGACTGCTTCCACAAAGGTAGCAGCACAAGATAATTTTACGTTATAGGATGATCCTCCTACTGTTAAAACCAATACTTTGATATTCTTTTAAACACTCTGATAGCATTAGCTACTCTATAGCTGAGTTATTAACTACAATTATTCCATTTTTTAATAAAAGGATGTACAGTAAGCCACAGGAGGGCAGCATGACCTGTTTGGATAATGACACAATGGTCCTATAGGTGGAAAGAAATGGACCATCACTGAAACAACAGAAGACATCATCTGGAGAAGTATGAGAACACTTTGCTATGTACAGAATCTATATACATCTTATCCTGCTTTTTTCTCACCCTTCTTTCCCCGATAAAGAGAAGGATTTAACAACAGGAACTTCATTTGTGCCCAGGAAGCGAAATACAATGACAACTTGTAAAAATTACTTGTTCCCATAATGACACAGTAAAGAGCAATAAACGCCTTTCAAGAACAATAAAACCTGAATTAAAATATGGGCCTTCAAAATCTGACACATTACTTCACAGCCCAGCATTGTACATAGCATGGGTTCTTTAGAGAAGGAGAGATTGCTTCGTTTAAAATGAATTAATAACATCTTTTTAAACATTCCTGCATTTCCAAGATCATTAACACATTTTTCATTTTTCCTATTTGCCAGTAGTATATTAGTTCTTTATTTTTTCTTTTTCTTTGTCCCCCACACCCCATAACTTGACAGATAGTCTTCTTGGAGAAAGCAGGGAGTGGGGGAACTGGGAAACTGCCAAAGGCACTATGTGCTGTAAATTCCTGCTTAGGTATCATTTATGACTTCACAATCTAATTAGTATCTCACGCGATGGTAGAAATTTACAATGTCAAAATTGAAGTAATGCAGTGTGAGGTCATAAGCTTGCCTGCATAAGTAGGGCACAGCACTAATGAATTGTGGTATTAATGCACAAGTTTAAATAGAAAACATGGCTTAACAATCAAAACTTCACCTCTGAGGGAACCAGCCTACGTCAGCGTTTTAAATGCGAACCGAAGATGTTGAGCCCTCCAGTTCAGATTACTGATGGCAAAACAGAAATGCTAAAATTCATTATTTTTAAAAGGCATACAGCTGACTAGCATTCATGACAATAACTACATCCTTTAAAGTCTAGTATTAATAAATGGCAGTTACTTGGACCATAATTATGGCATCTCTGATACCCAAACCTGAAGCTTTTATGGGGCTTATGCAATTAACTACTTAAATGCATCGTAACACTTGCTTCTCTGACAGGGAAGTATTGATTTTTTAATCATTTTCCAGTCTCCTCTAGCACAAATAAATGTACTACAGTTACAGTTAATGCACTGTGTACACGCATTAAACACTGGCATGACACAATTTATTATTTTGTGATATATGGAACACAAGACTGCTCTTTCAGAAAGTAACATCCTTGCTATAGCACTAGTATTCAAACTACAGTCTCCTTGATGCTTGAGAATTCTTGTGCATCAAGACAGCACATCAAAACTGTACATAATAGGTTACATAAGTATTTAAAAACAAAAATAACAAAAAAATCCAAACAGAAAACCTAACTGCTCACAAAAACAGAAGGTCTTGAAATAAATCTGTAGCACTAGCCCAGCAGGATACTAAATGCTGAAATTAAAAATATTCCGTATTAAAAGATTCAGTATATATTTTCCTAAAGGTGTCACTGTGGTACCTGTAGCTACCTTCTGAAAGATGAATCAAGTATAATTTTACCTATTTAATTTTTTTTAGTCACATTCTGTTAAGACACATCTGTCAAAATAATGAGCATACTGCATTTTAGTGGATTCAAAGTCACATTTTTGTGTATTTTAAATATGTAGTTTTAATGTCTTGCTATATAATAGATATTTAATATATTATAAGGCTAAAACAGTATTTAAAAGCCCATGATTGCTGCATGCCATTGTGTAGCAGAGGGCACAGAAAAGACCAATAAAGACAGATGGTCTATACAGCTTATGTTGAAGTCATATATCTAAATATAGATGTTGCTACACAGGTCATTACAAACAAGCCTTTCCCATGTGTTTATGCACACACATGTACACAAAAATGAAGTTGGTAAGTAAAGAGCAGTTAATTTTGTTTTGTTTGAAATAATATCATTTTAGTTTTAGGCTCGAAGACAGATGCCAGCATTTCACTCTGAACAGATGGTAATTCCATCTAATAGTGCATCTCTGTATTAGTAAGGTCTGTTGTGTATACAAACAGTAATAAACACTAGGTAAGGATCAAAATAAATTTTAATTGTTGACATTAAATTCTGGCAGCCATGGTTCTAAGGCTACAATATTCCTTTCTCAAGTCTGTCAGGTTTACTAATACAACTGCTAAAGCTTTTCCATACTCTGCCAGATTCTTGTCCCAGGAATAACATATTTACACTGTAGCTAAATTTTACAGGCTTACATATGTTTGAGTAACTTCTGCTCAGCTTACTGTAGGTAGGTATCTGTGTACTCTTCCACCAAAATCCTCAAGTAGACACTGAATTGTTCAGGAAGGTAAAAGCAATAAAAAGTCTACCATTTTTAACTGTTGAATCCCAAATGCATACATACAAAATAAAAGAAAAAAAATGCCAAATTCAAGGAAAACAGTTACAAAAAATATCTTTTTCTTCTCATACTGGAGTTTACCTTGCGGGTAAAGTTGCACACCTCACTATGGCTCATGCATTTCATTTTTTATTCCAGTAATTAGTCCAGAGGACCTTGAGTTTGCCATTGCATTTCAGGTATGTTCTCCTTTTCTGCACTTCACAATGATATCAAGTCATTTCAATAGCAAATGAGTCAAGCAATAATACCTACAATAATATCTTCCGACAATATTTTGAGTTATAAGAAATTCTTTAGAGTCCATTTTGGACTCCTTCCCAAAATAAAAGAATAAAACCCACCCACAATAGACATTAAAAGAAAATTTAGTAACATGGATACGTTGCAATCATATTTCTTTTAAAAAATATGTAATCCACTGTATTTTTTGAAAATCATGAAAAATATATTGCTTCCACCATATGGGACAACCAACGACTCACCAACCGATTTAAGATGCAGCATATTGAGCTGACCATATGTTACAGTGCTGTTGAATGGCTGAGTGATTCATGCCCGTCACATTCTAGTATATCAATTAAAGCTCCTTGAAGTCTGCATGATTTGTGTCTCTGTTATTAAACCCTGCTAATTCATCCCACTTACACATCTGTTATAAATCTCTAGGAGTGCTGCATGATTCATGGCAATCTGTGAGCATGGTACAGCAAATTCTTCTCCTTGTAATTAACAGTAAATTGTTTTACTGCCATGCAATGAATTTTTCAGTTATATTGCAAATGAACTCCTAAATGCACGGTTCTTTCCTAAGAACTGACTTATATTATTAGGCAATTAAAAAGTATTGCTTTGAACCAAAAGCTTTTAATCAAGAGGAATGCAACTTAAACATAGCTTTAAAATGTTGCAAATTTGACAGAGAGGAAAAAAGAACAAACTGAGCTGTTTTGAGCTATTTTATGGCATAATATGTGGTTGGTGGGGGAGAAGAAACAAATAACTTTTAATTCCCTACTGATTCCCTGACACTCAAAGAGCAGTTTAACTGCAGCATGAACACTTGGCAAGACAAGTTTGAGCAGATTCTATTTATCTCAGAAGTTACTTAAGTCATCTGTCATTACGAAATTTCTCAGATTACTTTACACTTTTCTAATTGTAAAACAGCGTCTTTATTCCTGGAATAAATAATTGGATAATTAGCCAAGCTGAATCATCAGAGGATTCCAGTGCTGCTCAAGTGTTCTTGTCAAAGGTGAAGCAAATTCATTTCAGCTTTGCCTCTGTAGCTTTCTGAAGAGGCTTTGATTTTTTTCCTGCTACATTCTTGGCAGCAGCCTCAAATTCATGAGTCCATACATCAAGTCAGTAGTTTAACAACAAATGAAATTAAATTCAAAGAAGGGAAACTAATTGAAGGACAGCAACAAAAGTGTTTGGTAATGTGCTTTTTAATATGGCATGCCACATTTGCATGATAATTTTTCCTTTTTAGCATGGAGCAGAAAGTGACTAGCTTAATGAGGGATTATTCAAGACAGGAATGAACAAAATGCATTCATAACTAAGAACAAAGATTGTATTATGAAACGGAAACAGGCAACTGCCGAGAAGTAACTGGATGATTGGTTTATGCATTATGAATAAAAAGGTAGAAAAATATTTATATTAGTATTCACTAATGACTATATATACAAGATTGTTGTAATTAAAATTATAAATTAACATATTAAGAGTGCTTGTTTAATCACTTTGGGTCCTATTCACAATGAAGAGACTTATGTACATGCATGCAAAACAATCTGTGTTTCCAGGCCAGCAGCAAATGGCCCTCGTATTTCTTTTCTGTAACAAAGGAAACTATACATTTCTTACTACCTGATTAATGGGTATTGGTGATTTTAAAATTGAGGCATAGCCTTTTGTAGAAAAGCCATTTATGACAGACATTAACAAATGAGGCTTTTGAAAAGGGTCTGCACTGGACCTTATTCATGAATGGAAAAAATGGGAAAAAATGGACAAATAACTCAGATTAAAAGGGTAATCAAAAATAAAACAACACAGAGTGTAACACAGCCCAGAATTACCCCAGCAAACCCAGAGGCAACTCCAAAGCCCAAAATACAACTGGTTCAGAAGTCTGCCAAGAAGCCAGATGCAGCTGGTGCTGGAAGAATATCTCCTACAAATTAGCTTCTGAACCTTGTAATAGCCATCAAAAAGCAAAAGATCAGGAATACAGTGTGCTGGGTAAATGGCAGCAATCACAAATCAAATACTTTGCTATGTCTTAAAAAGTGCTTTTTAAATGAATTTTTTTTTTAATTAAGGGCAAAGGAAAGGTGAACTTAATTACTAGAAGTAAGCTTAGTCACACAGCAGCTCATGAAACACAGATGTATAGATTGTTTAAGGCAACCTCTGACTATATGATTTGAGATCAGTAGCGTAAGCAATTGTACTGGTCCAAGCATTCACATGGCTAATTTCATCCTGCTGAAATGACAGAAAACTATAAGAATAAAATGGCATTTCTCTGCCTCTAAAAAATTTTGAAAACATGCATGTTTTGTGTTGGCAATTCATAATTTCATGCAGACACACTGTCACAAAAATTAACTTTCAAAGGATCGGGTCTCTCTGGTACCAGCTAGTAAAGTTCTATAGGTACCATTTCAGAATCCTACATGAGAGAAAACCATGCAACAAAACCTGCTTTTGAAATAAAAAAAAAAAGCCTAAGACCTAGTAAAAACAACAGACTGAATGCCATTCTCAAAAGTAAATATGAATTTGAACATGGCAGAACCCAGAGAGAAGAATAAAGGAAAACTTTGCTTATGTATTGAGTTGAAAAATGTATAATTATTGTCTAATATTGCTCTCAGTTACACACATGCAGATCCACTTGATGATCTTGTGATAGCAGAGACTAAAGCAAAGTTCAAACTGGATTTCAAATTTTCAAATGAAGTTTCAACAATGAACTTCTCCTCATCTATCAGCCAAGGACTTCAGTAGCATGAGCAGAATATTGCAGTGCATAAAAGTGTTTCAAATACCACAAGGATTGTGGAAGCTGCAGCTGCTTAATTTATGATTTAAAAGACTGATTAAAAAGTATGAAACACTTCTTAATTAATTGCATATATAAAAGTCTGCTATTTATGTATTTGAACAGATCAAATTTAGGTTCTCTTTCTGTCCAGTCACCTTCTCTTTGAAGGTAACAGGAATGGGTAATTCTCTTCTTTTACCTTCCTACGCTTATTTTGATCTTTCATCCCAATACTGCATTTATGCTATCACTGATGTTCCAACAATTTTTACCATTCTTGGAGCATCAGGCATAACTGTTCTTTTATTTAGCTCACCCTCCTGGCTTCATATGCATTTGTAACACTCAGCCTATCTATAAGATAACTCCATTCTTAGCAAGTTTACTTTGTTTTCTCACAGTCTCCCCTCCCATTCTTCTGATTTGTCTTCTTTATTACCATTTACAGACATTGTGGGTGTGTGTAATGGTGAGGAGGAGCGATTTTGCCAGTCTGACAGACACAAGGACATATAGCCAATTTGAGCTTTCTTTCACTCTACTCCTGCAAAGCTACACATGAGATATTCCCAGTACAGATGCCTATATTGAACCCCAAGTTAGAATGAATCCACTCATTAAGTTTGCTTCTGGATTTTACCCAATCATAGTTCAAGACACTTCTCACTGAAAAATCAGCAGACTTTTCCTGATGCTTCTGCCCCCTTGGGTGCTATCCTTAAATTCTGCTCCTGTGTGAAGTAGTCTCTTTTCTTTATCATTTCAATCTTATCTCAAAATCTCTTACTTTTCTTCCTCAATAATTTTGTTTCCAGTTATTTCATGCCATGTTTCTACCTTTGTTTTCATTTTCTGTCTTACAATGTATTAAGAAAAAAAAAAACCCACTAAACTAAAAAAAAGAAAAAAAAAACCAAAACACAAGTCTTCAGAGAAAAATATTATCTTTTAAAGAATATATTTTTTATAACTAGGCTTCAAATTACCCTAATGGATCTGAACAAAGCTTAAAAATTACTCTAGACTTCTAGTGCCAAATTTTAGAAGCCATTGGCAATTTCAAAAGAAGCCCCTTCCTAATACACATCTGTTGGACATGCCAAAATCACAGCCATCAAGATGCCCATTGATTGAAATGTTGCATGTGATAAACCTAGACATGCCATACATAAAGGTGAGTGGACATGGTTTTCCATTGTCCTTCTGCTCCTCCTCCTGAGGATCAGAGGAGAAGAATTAGTCCAATTTAGTATAACCTCTAGCCTAACTTGAAACACAATTGAAAGCTCCTGTATGTTGTTACAATGCAAGGGGACCATCATGCTGGAACACATTTCAGTCAAGACTTCCTCCAAAAGGCTGCCTTTGCCAGGGCATGGAGGGGGGACTGGCATCCAGCCAGGTATGCTGGGTCTTTGCCAGGGAGACATTCCTCCATAAAAAAGAACTCCCCAACAGTCCTAGAAAGACAATTTTAGTTTCATTTTGCACATCTCAATGACAAAAAAAGAAAGGATAGAAATGGACTAAGACTTGATTATCTAGTTTTACAAATGCCAGGGATTGGTTTTCCCAATTTTGTTTCAAGTTTTAACTCCCTTTGATTGTCATCACATAAGTAGTGCTTCTTTTAAATTGTCTTTGGAAACACAGTTTTACAGAACCTCATGGAAGGAAACATGCACACACACAAAAAGAAAAGAAAAGAAAAAAACAAATCTCACACAAACAACCAAAAAAACCACACACAAAAAAAAACCTACATGGATAGGATGAAATAAATATCTCCAGGAGCAAAACAAAAAATGTGACTTGTGGGAGACACATGCAAATTACATGCAAAATGTAAGTTTTTCATTTTTCATTTTGCTACAATTTAACACATTGCAATAACATGCTTTAAATACAAAATAAAAGGAACACAATACAGCACTGATTCTTTTCTTTCAAGGCTTTCAACAATAAGTAGGAAAAGGCTTCACCACAAAACAGCTAATAAATGGGGACATGCCTGCTACGCTATTTTGTATTCTCCTGTCTTCTCTAATGTGATAGGTCTCTGAGTATTAACACAACCAGGGAGGAGATGGTCATAAACAAGCTGTCAAGCATAACTAAGCTATTGTTCCTGAATCTTTTAATAAATGTATAAATGCAAAGTTGGATCATTTGTAGTAATAAGGTGTGCTGTTTAGACAATATTTATTTCCAGGGTTATCAGCATAGACTGGAACACCGTTCCTCATGGCTGTGTGGAATGGGATAAAGTCATACTTATACAAGTAGGAGGCTCTGTATATGGCCAGCCTTCCACTTGAAAAAAAAAAATGGAAAGGCAATGAAATAAATAGACATGAAGAACAGAGGACAGACTAGAGGCAATATCCCAACACCTTAAATAGCACAGCAGAAAATTTCCGATATTTTCCTACGTGAAACAAAATTATGTGAGAGAGATAATTGCAAAGATCATCATCACAACATCCATATGACAACACCACTAATTGCTTAACATTTTTAGTTCTAATTGTTTAACATTTTTAGTTAAGCATTTTAGCTAATATTGTGACATTAAATGTGTTTTAAATTGTAATTTGTAAATTACAATTTAAAATTGTAAATTGTAAATGGTGTTTTAAATGCCTATACTAAAGGAAACCACAATGTTAAGTGGTCAGCTCTCTTCAGTATGTCACATATCATGGGTTTGAGCTGGTATTTATAGTATTAAAGAACCATACTGACTACCTCATTCCATGAATAAAGAGACTTGTAAAGCTGATATCCTAAAAATTTCTCTCTTAAAACCCTCTTGAACCCCTGCTGTCCAATAAGTGAGTTTAGGCCAGTCCTTTCTTCAAAGGAAATACAGGCTTTCTCCATCTCTGTTCTGGACTGATGTGTATTTTCCCCTAAATTTGTAGACAGTACCTTAGAAATCCATGACAATGGTACTGAAATTAACTTGAAGACTGAAAATGCATTAAGGTGCACAGGAACGTATATGCAGTTTCTTTAGCAGTGTTCCCATATATATGTAGATACATACCTACAAAGCAAAATCTCAAATCTCAGGGGCTAAATAAACAAACATTTTCAAAAAAGCAGACCCAAAGCACGTATGTTGCTTCTGACAAGACACTATGTACTTATGTTACTCTTAAAGCCATACAACTTGTCCTGCATGTGAAAAGCAAGGCATTGGCACAGCTGGAACATTTCATATTTCTTGTTATGCAAACACACTCTGAAAAACCCCCAACAACAAATTAACAACTTCTTAGCATCCTGAATGAATGAGTGGATGCAGACACATTTATGTGCCTTCACTTTAAAACAAACATGAATAAAAACCATACATATCATAACTTGCAACTAAGAGAGCAGTACACAAATCCTACTGCCATAGTAGAATACCTTAAACCTCCACTGAAAACATTTTGGGTTTAATCTGTCAAAACAAACAAATAATAATTAAGCAAGTTACTGTGTATTAATACAACACCTACCCCTGCCACTGTGCATCAAACTAGGACCATCATCATGGTATTCATTAGTAAACCATGTGTCAGCTTTGCACTTTGCTACAGATTGTTTCCTTACCAGCTGCCAAGGTTTGCCCCATGCCTGGCTCACTGGTTACACAACCAATTTGATTGCAGAGAGTAACAGTGAAGTTGTACGTCCTGTAAGGTTTTAATCCCGTTGCTACGTAGGAGAGCTCGTGAGCCTCAGCTATATGCAAAACCTGCAAAGCAAACAGATTGGAAGACAACAGTTGGTTAATAATATTTTCATTCCTGTCATTTGATGACATGATCACTAATAAGAAACTTGTCTCTGAACTTGCAGGTTCCTTCACTCAGATGTGAGAAAGCCTGGATAGACCAACTGAGGGAGAGGATTATTTTGGAGAGTCTGAACAAGCTGGGATTTAGGTGATAATACTTCCCATCACACTGTTTTATGAGGTAATAAGCCAGTTCCTGAGTGGATAAATGAGGAAACAAAGTTATTGCCTCATAAAAGTGTGTGGTGGTGCAGTTATCACTACAAACAGTGCAGCGACAATTGAGATGACGAAAATGACACTATTAAGTTGTGAAATCTGACCACTATTGAAGGAGTGACATGATTAGGAGGCATTAGGAGGGAGGAGAATAACAAATACCTACAAACACTTGCATCTGCTTTACTTTACCTTCAGTATAAGCTATCAATGGGAGGGGAACTGAATAAACTGTAGCATTTTAGATAGCTTTGTTTTCAGATGTTTTTTTGCCTGAAGAATCTTGCAAGCCAGTGACCAGAAGCAACTGGCATTTATGTATTGTTATAACAGCCCCGAGAACAGTAGCATCCCCAGCTGATAAACAAATAAACTGAGGCCCATCTGTGGTAATACCAAAAGACAAAATCAGCTCTGAATGAGAAATACAATATGAGAGCACCAGATCCACTCCCATATTCTGATTATGTATCATATTTCTGTTCATTCCTCAGCTTTCAGCTTACGACTAATGCCATGATATGTCTGTCAAACCCAGTCACTCAAACATTACAACAGTATGCTAAATTCACGTATTTTGACTTTTTAAATCTGTTTCTTTCCAGTATTTTAGGTTTCCTCACTTCAAAAACTCATCCAGACAAGTACCTTTTTAAGGAAAACGTAGATACCCACAATACAATATGGCTTTAAGCATATTAGCAAATACAGCAACAATATAGAACCAGTATATACAAATATTAAGGGAATTTAAATTTTGCAGCACAAGCTCCTCTGTCTTAATTTTGACTCTGAACTGCTACTGAACACAAGTCAGATGAGAAAGACAGCTTAAAATGCAAATGTAGTACATAGCATTGCATCAAACCTGTAGGTGATCAGAGAACACACAACAAACCAGAGAAAAAAATTCATCACAACACCTCAGAGGACATCAGGCTTTATCAATATTATTATTAACAGTTAGGAAAGACTTAATGTAACTAACAAGAATACCTGGGAAAATGGTGGCAAAGACCTTTGTTCATTCATCAAACTGATGCTGTACCCCATCACTTCTCCTCTTGATATATCATCTTCAGGTTTTTCCCATGACACATTAAGGGAATATGGGGAAAGAGGGAATACTGATGGGGATGGCATGAATGCTGGGGCTGAAATAAAGTTAAATTAATAATATTAATAAAGTAAGTGAGCAATATGTATAATGCAAGCTTCCTCATTGTACTTGCAAAACACCATTTCAGACAATCATTTCCCATTCTAACCTTATTTTCAAGACTAGCTGGAATTTTCACCTTATTTTGTTAAGTACTTCACTCACCATTCTCCTGTTTTCTACTCTGGCTGTGAATGCAGATTAAAACTCTGCCTGTGTCTTCAAAGAAATACTAATCAACACTACAGTCCTATCCCCTGTAGCAGGTAGGAAAGTACATACAAATGAAAAGGCCTTGAAGAAGAACTTCATGCAACATGGGAAAAAACTGATAAAAGCAAAAAGTGTTCAATACTTCAGCATCTTAAAAGCAATTCTGTTTGCTAGGCCAGTTTGAAATTAACATGTCTCTCACTTCTTACAAAACAGTTCCCCTGTCTTCCATAGTAAATCTGTTAAAGGATTGTTTGCACTGCAGTTAAATCCCCACCTGATTCCTCTGTAATAATAGGATACCAACTCACAGCACTTCTGCTACGTACAAGCAAGTGCACTAATGGAACTCTTCCCAAATACAATTTAACACTTTTATAACATATAATATTTAGGAACAGATAAGGAAAAAGGCTCATTTTGAAGGAGGAATTAGTTTAGCCTGCTGTTTTGCTGGAGCAAATGACTGAGGACATGATTTTCAAGCGAGCACCAAACAAGAGCATAAGTAACATAAGAGAGATGTTTAATTGTTAACCATAGGCTTTCTCAATCTGAAAACCATAGATTTCTACTGAAAGCATTGAAATAAATTGCTGATATTTGACATAATATGTCATGTGGCAAAGCCCTTTTGAAAATCTGAAGGGTCATAATACAAGAGGCTGAGAACTGGTTACACTTTGATAAAAAGGGGCCATATTATGACACTTGGCCTCTATAAAAGCCCATGAAGAGTTGTAAGGAGTTAAAGAGCACAGTTGGCTGTCTCAAATACAAAAGACTTAGCCATGAGATAAGCACCAAAGCAGTGACATGATGGTGTTAGCTCCAGGCCTGGGGCATGAGAGATCTGCTTTGCTCCTTCTGGTTAAAAGCACCCAGATAAGGATTCCCATTTCGGCAAACTGTGTGAATAAGCAACTGCCCGCCCACATATCACCAGTCAAACAAAGATCACCCCAAGTCTTGGGACAGATGGCTTTTGCAAAAACTAAGAATCACTGAAGCTCCCCTGAATATGCTTCTCTGGATACCTGGAACCTGGACTGCAAGATAAGCCACCATCGCAAGAACTTGAGATAAGATAAAGATGGTACTATTGTCCAGATGTTATCTCAGACCCAGCTGGAGGTTTAAAAACCTTGGGAAGAAGAATGTATCACTGATAGTGGACACAAAGAATGCAAGATTTATGGGCCACAACAAATGCCAACTTGGCAACTGCGCTGAAATCAGCTCTGACTGGGTAAAAGGTAAATCCATCAGGAGAGATTGTGACCACCAACCCACAGCCCATCAACCCAAGAAACCCACTGACACCAAAAAAAAGAGAAAGACTGAGACTAATTAGTATTAGAAGCAAGGGAATCCTCTAACCAATAGAATAAGAGAACCCTGTAGCCAATGAGAATTAGTTCTTTTATTTGCTAAAAAGTATAAATAGTGAAAATTTTTGAATGATCTCAGAATCACCACTGAGAAGACCAGAGTGAAGAAGGACCAACAGGACACTGCTGGATCCATGGGGGGTAACTATCTTCTGTTGATCACTCTCTCTCCCCACTGTTTTCTCTTTGTTTCTATCTCTACACCTCACATTTCCTGTTAAATAAAATCCATGTAATTGACTTGGGCATATGGTCTCATTTGAACCCTAATTTGGATAGAGGCATCTCTCACTGGGGTCTCAGAAGAAGTTTCAAGCACTATACTCCTGAAAAGGAAACCCTCTCAAGGTCTTCAAATTAAAACACTGCTTGGTATATTTTGCAATCTTGTAGTTTAAATATAGGGTTAATTGACATGGATTATTTTCCTCAACAACATGATATTATGGTGAAGAAAATTATTTTGCTTTTCATGCTCAGCTCTGAGATCATCTGACCTATCTTTAATTAGTTAAAAATGTGAATTTGTCCCTAGTTAACCATTATTAAACACTTTTATGGAAAATTAAGAATACATGCTAATTACATTTTCCTTTCATTTCTGTCAAATAAATTCAAACCAGTGCTTACCAGCCTCTCCTGTTCGTCCTGATATCCAATCTGAAGATATGCTACCTGCCATGTTTACTGCTAGCACATAAAATTCATACTCTGTGAATGGCTCCAGATCAATGACTGTGGTACTGGTCTGCGGTGGAGCCAAGGCATTTTCATTCTGAGATTCCACAACTGGTTGAGGACTGAGCCATCCACTGCTTTGGAAAATACGAATTTCAGGAGGAAGAAAGTTCCCAGCTGATTTTAATTTTTTCCTCATGTAAAGTTCATATCTTATAATTATACCTAGAGGAAAAGGCCAGGAAAAAAAAGTGAATTTAAATGATATCTGGAGTTCTACTAAAATACCAAATTCTTTTTACTTTTCTTTTTTTTTAAGATAAAGAGAACTTTTGAGTGACATTTTAATTATTTTAATGCCAATCTTTTAAAACATATTACTGGATATGTACATGTATCTCCTACTGGATAGGAGATACATGTACATCAGTTTTATATCAATGCAAAATTATTATATAGACAGGAAAGCCTCACCACTCTGGAGTAAAAAAACCAATCAGTGTTGTGGCATGAAGCAATACATTATTTAGGCTGGATGGTGAAAGTAGTTTAACTATAAGATCTTAAGAAATCTTACCAGAGATTTCTTGTAAAGCCAAGAGATAACGGCCATAAAATGTATGCATTTGGGTCTGTATTCATGCACTAAACTGGAGAGGTTGCTTGGGAGAAAGAGCTTTTCTCTTTGTCTTTGGAGAGAACAGGAAATCTGACAAGACATCGAGGCAATATGAGAATATTGCTTAAATCTGCTTGTGCTGGCCACCAGATGCATGTCATGGCTATGGACTATGAAGAGTGTATGACACAGGTTGAGGTGCCAACAGTAAACATCATGACCTGCATTGTAGAAACTGCCCCTCTAAACACACAGTTATTCTTGTGTGGGCATTCTTCCTATCCAGTCTGGAAAGACGTGGAAAATTAGATGCTCAAAGTGAAAGCCGAGCTCCCCAAAGACAGACACCCATTCTGTGAACAGATAAAAATGCTTGTTTTCACATGCATAAATACTTGTGCATGTTAGTGCAAGTTCACAAAATTCCATTGCTCACATATTAAAAGATAGTTTTACCAACAAAATTAGTGGTATCACAGAAATATCCTACAACAGCTGTGTTCTCAGTTTCAAAAACCTAAAATATTATTACACAAGTTAGACCAGCAACTCTTGGCAATCACCTAATCCCTAACAAAGTTATACTGGTAATAGAATTGGCTACTGCACATGACGGATGGTTTCAAAAACAGACTTCTCTGTTAATTCTTAGATTTTTTTCCATAACTGTTATCTGCTTATTTATCTTTTGTCAGGCAATACTACCACATCTGTCTGAACTAAGCAATCTGGCAAATTAGGAAAAAATTCATTTTACTGTAAATGTTTGATTATAAATGTGATTTTTGCTGCAGCAGATGCCACTGAGTGCTAAATCTGGGACCAAACAGTCAGTGGATTTCTGGACTCTGGAAGAATAAAACACAGACTCTGAGGATACACTTAATAGCATATAGGCAAATTAGGAAAATGCCTTACTTCATTTCTCAGTGCATGGTGCATGGATAGGGATATTCTAATGAGATTTGAGGAAATGTTGCTTTTCCCTTGCAAAGACTTTGACTGACAAAAGTAAAGACAATATCCTACCATTTGGCTTCTCAGGTGGTGACCATTCCACAGCCAGTTCTGTTGAGCTGATGGTTTCCACAGTCGGTGGGTGTAGCCCTTCTGGAGGAGCCTGTGCAGTAACTACAGTTACTGGCTGGCTCTTTAAGCAGCCTCCACTAGTACAAGCTTGCACAGAAAAAACATATTTTGTAAATGGAATGAGATTCCAAATAATTGCTGAAGTCTTTAAGCCTTCATACTGACCACAAGGCTGCAGATCAACCGAGCTAGTACAAGTCAAAATGTATTTCTCTATGGGCCCAGAGTCATTGGAGACACTTGTCCAGTAAAGTAAAACAGAGTGGTGACTAACAGGAAAGACAGGATTTAAATCCAAGCTTCCCACAGGTGTCCCAGATTTCGTTCTGTATGTCACTGAGTCACTTCTTGTAAAACCATGAACATTGCTGGCTTGGATATAATAGGAGTAGAAGGTATATGGAGCTAACATGACATCGGTGAAGGTCTGAACACCTGAAACAAACAGGTGAGAAGAAAATTGTATCAATCTAACACATTAAAAATAATCTTAATTGCTATACCTAAATTCTGTCCAGCTCTAATCCAATACATATTTATGCCTGTCCACATGACCTTCTTGAGATTATAAACATTGCAACTTCTCAGGTTTTTTTAGCAGGAAAAAAGGTCCCCTTTATCCTTTATAATCTTCCCCTGCACATTAGCATCATTAGAGAAATTATTTTTCCAGTGAACTTCTAGTTCCTGCTTTAATCATGAAAATTAATACAATTATCTTCTCATTCCTCTTTTTCTTCAAAATAATTATTTCAAATGTAAATCAGCATCAATATTAGAGAATATAATTAAGGAAAAAACCCCAAACCATTGTGCAAACTTTCAGACCTCTTTTTTTGATTAATTTGATGGCATAAGACCAAATATTTCAACTTTGTGTGCTTTCACTTCCTCATTTCTACAACAATGCCTAAAACCTCATTTGAAAAGCATTTGATCTTGGATAAGGAGTGAAACAAAAGTGCAAAGAATTATTAAAAAGGTATATACAAAGCTTATATTTACCTTCCTCCCCCCAGCTTGTCCCAGAAAATGGGCCCCTGGCCAGGTAATAATTGGCATGGACTCCATGATTCACGGAAGGTGGATCATATATATCATTATTAGAAACCCATTGCTCTTTTACAAACAGTTATGATACAGCTGGACCTTATTGGTCCTCCAATCCAAGCACCATCACCATTGGCTAATTAGGAAACCACCCTTTGATAAACAAATCTCCATAACACATTCCACATGTTGACAATACCAGCAAGTGAAGATTAAGAATTGTTTTCCATTATTTTCTCTGATCTCCTCACAGACTTTTCCCAGCACTATGCCTGAGAAAGTTATCTGTTGCTCTCTGTGACCAGAGAGCTGCTGCCACACCTACTTTCCATTATTCTTAGTTAGTAGTTTTTTTAGCATCTTTATAGTACCACTTGCCATTAATTGCTCCTGTGCATATCCCAGAAGCAGTTACACATCTTAGTCATCACAGCACAGTATGAATTTATGTACAACCACAACACCCTACATTCTTTGGCCTTAAGAAATAGTTAGCATTGACTAATATATTATGTGTCAGAGCACAGATACGCATAAACTTTTGCAAAGCAAATGAAGTGGCGGCCGAAGCTATTTCTGCATTCTCTCTGTACATCCACACTGGCAAGCCAGCACTGCCCTGATTACAACTTAAAGAAGAGAACCACAAAACTCTGAGTATTGCTAGATATTCAACCTTTGACATTGTAGCACAAAAGCAGCAGAGTCAGCCCAGTAATTGCCTACAGTACTTAACTCCTTATAGCAATCACAACATTATCACTTGAGTCCAGCAATAATGAGACCACGTTACGTCATCTTCAGACCTTGCAAACCATGGTACTTCAGGCAGGGCTGGGGAACAGCTGCCAGCTGAACAGTGGGCTGCTGAGACCTCCTTGAGTGCTAGTAATGAGCAGCAGAAGATGCAGCAGGATCTCCCCTGCACTTGGCACTGGTGAGGCCCCACCTCAAATCCTGTGCCCCGTTCTGAGCCCCCACTACAAGGAAGTCATTGAGGTGCTGGAGCATGTCCAGAGAAGGGCAGTGGAGCTGGTGAAGAGTCAGGAGACAAGTCCTGTGAGGAGCTGCTGAGGGAGTTTGGGTTGTTCAGTCTGAAGAAAAGGAGACTCAGGAGAGACCTTATCCCTCTCTAAAACTTCCTGAAAGGAGGTTGTAGCCTGAGGGTCAGGCTCTTCTCTCGAGTAAGAGGATGACAGGAAATGACCTCAAATTGTGCTAGAGAAGGTTGGGTATTTGGTATAAGGAGATTAGATATTAGGAAAAAATTATTCATGGTAAGGGTGGTCAGGCTTTGGAATGAACTGTCTAGCAGTCTGGTAGACTCAAGATGTCTGGAAGTATTCAAAAAAAAGATGTAGTACTTGAAGACATGGCTTAGAGGTGACATGGCAGTGCTGGATTCATCACTTGACTTAATGATCTTAGAGGTCTTTTCCATCCTTAATGAGTTTATGATTTTGTATTTAGTTACATTTATAAGTAATTAGAAAAAAACTTAATTTGGAGTTAAAATTGTTAGTAACTTTGGGGTTTTTTTCACATTTTAGAGCGAGTAGTTAATTTTATCCTCAAGACAAAGACTGTCTGGGAAACCTGAGGCTGAGGTTTTCCAGAGCAGTTAAGAAAACACTGTTTTAATTGGGCACTCTGCAATACTATCATCCAGGTCACCAGGCTGATTATTATTAATTTTCCTTGGGAAGTTCAATTTTTTTATAAAGCCCTAATTTATCCATAAGATAATGTTAATCCAGTTGTACACTCACCTCATGAGCATTACAAATTCCAAACTATACTAAGAAAAAAATAGCATTAGGAAACATTCTGTCAGCATTACCAATGTATTTTTTTAATATCTAAACATGAGCAGATGATTTAATATCACTAATCAGGGGGATTTCCAGGAAATGTCAAAAATGCCTTTTGAAACTTTTAAGAAGATAATGTTTTGTTAAATTGAAACATGTTAATGTCTCTTTATCCAGTTAATTACGTCCACAATTTTTTTGCTTTCTGCAAAGTAGAGGGAAAGAAATGTAGGTAGAATAATGAAATAACATCCTCAACAATGCACTGTTTCAAATACATTACTAAATAGATGTATAACAATGAAGTATCATAGCTTTTCTTTTAAAATTCATTTTTTTTACTAAACTTAGACCTTTAAACCAAATTAAGGTGTTGGAATATTCTCTATTAGTTCTCTACACTTTTTAATATTTCTTTCTCTCAATCACTTCATCTCGTGCTTACATGGGGTCACATACCTTTCCTCACAGTATGTACTGCAGAGTGCCCAAAGTCACAACATAAGCCACACAGTAATGAACTGTAACACTGCAGCATGAACCATAACATAGAAATGTGAGGTGCATTCCAAAGGTTCTTGGCTTCCACTGAAAAACAGCTTTTTTTTTTTTTTTCTCTCCCCTCCAGGGTACACACCAACAACTAGAGAGACTCAACTTCTGCAAAACATTAATGCTGCATTGGTAAGAAACTGCAACAAACTAAAGAGGCTCCTAGAACAGAGGTCAAACCTTAGTGGCATTAAACCACACTCGTCCTCTTAAAAAACCACTTGTGTGCCATGTATACATACAAACAGTATCCAAATCCATCTCCTTTCCTTTGATAAGTGGATCAATATTAGCACAAAATGGCCTTTTCAGCTTGGACAGAGTGTCGAATCCTTTAGGACTGCCTTCTGAGGATCCCTTGGCAAGCCTCAACATGAGAGAAGTGGTGCTGCTAAAGACAAATCAGGAGCTACAGTGATAGCTAAACAGAAGGTGCTAAAAGTTAGAGGCCACAAAAAGCTTTCCTATCTGTTAACAGTTTAAAACCAAGAAGATGAAAAAAGAAGTTTAAGCATATTATGGTCTCTTCTGTTCACCCTAATTCTTTATATGTGACATTGACTCACAGGTTTTGGCATCTGTGTTTATTTTCAATAAATACTTTTGGTAAGTCAATTTTAAAGTTTTTCAGATTAAAAAGTAAAATAGTTATCATCCATTTTGGGTGATTCCATTTGCCAGGTTTTAGACTAAGTTATTCATTCCTTTCAAGCAAAACTAGTAACACAGAACAATAACTCATTAAAGGGAAACAGGATAATATATTCAAAACAACTGAGAATGATTACGACAGGAATGAGAAATAGCCAAGAAGCACCACACATAGATACAGATATATACACACAAATACAAAATCTTTGATGCAGCCTTACTTACTATAAGGATGGTAGTCTTCAGTAGTATAAATTTCTTCCTCATCCCTATACAGCTGGTAAATAAGCCGGTTAGAATTTGGAGAGTCAGGGGAACTCCATGAAAGATTGATAGCAGAGGAATTGAGAACTTCTCCTGTAGGAGGAGGTTGCTGGAAAGGAGCTAAAACATACACAAAAACTGAGGATGTAAAAATCAAGGTAATCAATAATCACACAAATTTAGAGAAAAATGCAAAGAAACTGCTGAGCATTCTTCACCCAAAAAACCCTTTGAGTAAATGTACAGTCACCAGGGCAAGACACTAGTCCATCTAAATGCTAAGACTACACCAATCCATCCAAATGCTCTTCAACAACACTTTTTATCCATGAAAAAAGTGTATATATTTAAACAAATTATGAATAAACTTAATCCCCCTTTCCACCCCAAAATAAAGCAAGTGTTTTCCAAACAGGTGGGGTTTCTTTTAAATGTATTTCAAGATCTTTATAAAATGAGAACTTATTTATATGGTTGTTTTATTGAAGTTTCTACTTCAATTAGGATCTATTTTTTCAGAGGATTCATTCCATTTTAGCACAGACCAGGCATAAACTCCTCAAGTAAAATACAAATGGAAAGTCCAACTAAGTCCAGATTTTACTGAAGTGTTAAAATAAGCTTACTTCATATAATGAAATCACAAAAACATAAAGGGCAAAATTTTTAAGTTTATTTAGGTAATTGGCTTCCATTTGTTTCCAGTGAAATTCAAATCCATGAGACTAAGGTATCTAACATTTTAAGAAATCAGCTTGACATGTTAATTTGCCAAAATTTGACTCTCCTACTACCTCTATTGACTTTGAAACATGTGTTACTTTATTGCACTAGGATCAATAAAGAGAAAAACAAACTTGAAGTTCAAAAGCCAAGTGCCTCACATTTTAAGGAAGAGCATTCAAAATCTCTCCTATGGCTCTTTTGTCATCCAAATGTGTAATCATGGTCCTACCTAAGATAATAGCTAATACTCAGAAATTAAACTTTATATACATATATACACACATGTTAACATAAACATATGTTTTGATGGATGGACTCTATTGTCTCAAAGGTCCCTTCCAACCTAGATGATTCCATGATTCTATATTTATGTTATTATTCAGGTCAAAGCATGAGTCCACAGCTTGCTGTAGGACCTCCAGTAATCCAGTTACACTGAGGAAAGCCCTACTCTCTGTCCCTACACCATGCATCAGCACAGACCAAGACAGGTCTGTTTTGGCAGATAGTAACTGCTATCAAAGGCAGACTGTGCCATTTCCCTATCCTCTTCACCAAGGGAGTGTGGATGTAGAGGAAAACATTTTTCTCAAGGAATGAGAATAGTCCAGGGCAGCACAGAACAGCGCATGGAGTAAGGTACCAGGAGCTAGATTCAGAACCACCCAATTAACTTTCTTCCCCTACATTAAGTATTATAGGAGAACATCAAGATTTGAAGCATGGATTTTATTCTCTTCTTTTATAAACTATCATCCTCTTCATTATGTGGATATTTGCTTTGTACCACCAAAAGTTAATTACTAAAATCTGTTCAGCCAAGCTAACAAGAGACAAGAAGCAAAGAATGAAGCTGCAGACAGAAAATGTCATGAGGACCTCAAGCCACACAAGTGATAGATGTAGAGACTTAGACCAAAATCAGTGGGCACACTATATACAGGTTTTTAATACAAATCTGGAAAGTGAGATGAAGCTTTTTATTTAGAGGAAGATAACAAAAAGCCATGCTTCTACTGCAGTCTCTCAGCCAAGAAATAGCACAAAATATTTCTAGAATTCATTGGATTGAACTGAACATAATCATCATCTCCCCTTAAAATGCATAGGTTGTTCTGATGCCAATCTACAACTTTTGAGTTCATCTCACTTAGGAAGTAAATGTATGCTTAAGTTTCTACAGGAGTAAAGTTTGAGAATCAGAGGAAACAAGTGCTCCTAAATTCCTTTGGCATTTAAAAGAATTTCTCTCCATGTAATATATACTTACAAGACCTGAGAAATTACAGCAATTTACCAGCATCACCTTCATTCTCCACTGGCAGTCTCACACTATTGCATATTGCTTCCAGAGGTTTACTGGTTTAAATTTTAAATAGTAAGCAAAGTACTTTATTGTACATTTTTGTGCAGCATCTAAGATACTGTTAAGTAGAAAAATTGCTGAAGAAAAAAGTCTTTTTCTTAAAGAACACTGATGGACAGTAACAGCAACTTCCTTTTGCTTCCCTTGGCAAAGACTTATAACCAGTAATGAATGTGTCAACAAAATACTGTTCTGCAATGAAAATAACTACAAATGCCAAGCCAGGCAAAGCTCCACATGTGTGCAACAAGTTCAAATATTTTGGTATGAATAACCAAAAGACTCCAATTGCTATATCCTCTATGTCCAGAAGAGGACTCCGCTTGTCATTTAGAATACTGCCTGATGTACTTTTGTCTAACTAAAATCTATTATATTATTTCTCTATGTAATACTATTATTAATCAATTTTATAGTTAAATTGCTATTGACCTTTATCCAATGTGTATCTCAACACAAATAAGTAGGGTGCCTTATGTTTGTAAAGCACTTTGAAGATGAACAGCATCATAAAAGTGCCATGTATTATTATTATTACACATTCAGTTGAAACATCTTACATTTTTTAAAGAAACAACGAGCTAATCAACTGCCTGAACAATGAATAGATACTGTACTTTTTACAGAAGAGTATGGGGAAAAAGGAATCAAAACTATTTAAATACTTCCAAACTTTGAGAAAAGCTAAAAAAAAATTGTCTTTGGAAATAAATCATTCTCTACAGGATATTTATGACCATTTTTAATGCCATGCATTCTACAATGTATATTATTTGAAATTTAAAGTGATTTACAATTAAATAAAAATACAAACTGATAGCTGTCTCTACCTGTAATTACTTTGTGCATTTACATCTCTGCTTGCAAATATATGATTTTCACATATCACAGTTATGAATATCATATAAATATCCATGTAGAACACACAAAGAAATATTTTGTTGAGGGAAGATCCAGAAGCATATTCCAGAGATAACTTGGGAATGTCTAACCCTGTTGTTGCATTACACATGGCTACCTGAGCTAGCTCTCACAGTATGACCAGTGTGACCATTATTAATTAGGCCTGCTGACAAAAACGTCCAGCTAGCACCTGCAGAGTTCCTCACTCATTGCTTTCAGGACTTCCAAGGCTGGGCTGTTAACTGTGTTTGGCAGTAAGGTGTGCCACACAGCTTTTCCAGAGTGACCTGAGCTCCTTCCCACATGGTTTGGCATTGCATAGCATGATGCCCTCAAAACCCATGTCTGAACATTGACCCAAAGACAACTTAAGTACTGAATTTTCTTATGACATATACTTTTGCCTTTTCTTCTTTAATAACTCTGCCAGCTTGGAGACTGTGTGCTGGTGATCTTGATATCCAGATGTTCCACTGCAATTTGTTTCATTACAATTCATGATTTGACCCTCAATATAGCATTGACCCCACTTCACACATGCCAATTTATGATGCTTTGTTTACATCACATCACATATTTTCCCAAAGTGACTGAAAAAGTGCCCCAAGAGGAGAAAGGCAAAGCTACAATGCACTGAGGAGAACATTTGGAATTAATCACATGGGGAAGTTTTTCAAAAGACCTTCTGTTCTTCAGACCTTCTGAAGGCAGGTATCCTGCCTCCTGTCAGTGGCAGGAAAGGGGGCTAAGCTGTAAGTTGTACAAATGCTGTTGCATTCTTGACTAAAAGATGAACTCTAGATTAGTCACTACAAAGAAAATGTGCAAGGAAACTATGGGCTGTCGCTTGTAGTTTAACCCTTATCCCCTGGGTTAAACTACAAGCCTAAGGTGTGTATGACACAAAGGATTCTGCACATCTCTCTAGAAAACAATCCTACAATACAGTAAAAATCACTCAAACTTCAGTCACCCTATATTTGGGGGTGGGGAGGGAATAATTTACTGCTGACCTAATTCAATACTCACTAAATCAATTAAAAACTTTAATTTGAAAGACATGCTTTTAAGACCTAACATCCACTTACTTTTACTGCAGCCAAAGAGGTTGTGGACATCCAAATTACTGGCGTCGGGAACACAGTTGTCACATTTCAAACCAGTTACAAATTGTTTACAAACACACTGTCCAGTAACAAGATGACAAGTCCCACTAATGGCTCCTGCAGGATGACAATTACAGTGCTGACATCTATAAACAAAAACAAATCAAGGAAGTCATCAACACACATCAACACTTCAGTTAAGCACAGTAGGGTTTTGTTAAAAGATTCTTGGGCAACATAATTAAAACATCATAAACAGTTCAGTAGTCTGAAACAGAGCATAAAACCTATTAGTCTGATTAAAAAAAACTTACAAAAAAGTATTTCTGGCAGTGAAATGTTTATAAAAATAAATATCTCACTGCCAGAATAATATTCTAATTTATATAAAAATGGCTTAGAATTAAAGAGCTTTTATATATATTGATCCATACACAAACTGGACAAAAATGTTCAGTAATAACCACATTATGCACTCAATCTTACATTCTTACTCACACAACCCTTCTTGAGAGCTGCAGAGTTCAGTGATACATACGTAACCAGCTGAAGAGGCTCCTGCACAAAAGAGGCAACCTTCTACCTCAGGGAAAACTATGCTTTAGTTGGAAAAAAGAAATCAACTGATAATTTCTTGCCCCCAAAGGCAACTTAAGGTTGAAAAAAATTACATGCTGTGAATAAAGGAGAATGAATGGTGACCAAAACTGAGAGGAAAAAAACTCAGACTAAAACAGTGACAGGAAACAAAACAGCAAAAATACTAATATTCTAACAGAAAGCACAATGTTTTTGGAGCCTGAAGGACAAAATTTGAAATAATTACACTGAATAATTAATTAAATCTACAAGTAAATTATTTTTAAATTAAAAAGAACAAAAAAAATAAAAGCACTGGCATCACACAAATGCCACGCTTCAATTCTGTAAATCTCTCTAGCACCAGTAAAATACTTTCAGGATTAATTTATCCTTTGGCTTTTGCATGTGAAACCTCTTGTGATCAATTCACTCTTCACCTGATACACCATTTCCCCACTGACACTCATTTATAGCATGGATACCGATGTCAGATTGTACAAATATTCAAAGAGTTTGAACACATCAGAAATTAAGCAAAGCAAATTACTACAAATGCTGTAATGCTACCCCTTGCAATACAGCCTGCCATTATTACTCATAACAAAGTCAACAATGGCAAATTAAACTTCCCACTTTAGATTCTAATTTCACTATATTTTAATTGCTGCAGACTAAAAGAGATCTGAAAAGCCATGGTCGGGGAAACAGGTGGGAAGGTACACTGCAGCTAAAACATGCTGGGAAGTTTGCACTTCCCTCCCCTTGTACTGAGCTGCAAAACTCCAGTCCTCAGGGCATAAGCAACATCAGTCTCAAGGGAATTTTAAATTACTCCAGATGCCAGGTCCCAAGGTGATGAAGCAGCAAAAAGAAGACTCCAGAGAAGTCCAAGGCAGTCACGTTCTGCCCCCTTTATTCTGCTAACCCTAAGACCAAACAAGAGTCAATTTATATTTGGCTGATCTTTCCTTGGCCAATTTCACCAGACCTAAGGAAATATGTGGTGATGCCCTTACACAAGTTACTTTGCCATCTTCCCAGTCACCATCATCACACCTTGGTCTGTGTCTCCTACTATTTTCATGAAAGCAGAAAAAAACTGAGTTCAATCATGCTTTAGGTATCAGCTTTTTAAGGCAAGGGAGAGAGGAGGGGAAGGTGGAAACTGTTTTCACATTAGGACACTAAAATTCAGGTCAATAATCAGTGAAATAGGCATTAAATGTGACAGATTTTTAAACAAGCTTAAGGAAACTCTTCACATACATTTTCTGCCTATCGCAGAGCTCTCTGTATTAGAGTTCCTTTACTCCACAGCAGCTCGTGCTGTGTGATCTCCTGGGGAATCATTCAACACCCTTAAAAAGGCTGATAAAAGCTAAAGCTGCAAAATAAGCTGCAAATTTGTTTTATGGACTAATATCCTTTTGAGAATAAATAAAATACATTCTCTCTTGGAAGCCACTATACTGCAGTTCGCTCTCTTTTACAGTCAAGAAAAAAGGGCAATTTTTTCAAAAGTCTTTTCATCTACAGACAGTGCAACCAAATCCCCCTTTAAATAGAGGTTTTGTTTAGAGTACTTTAACTAAACCCAGTTAAGTTACAAAAAAAAAATTGCTCAGTAAGACAGTATTTTATTATTATTTCATAATTTCATTTCATACTGATTATTTAGTAGGGGGAGATGTTAACAAAAGTTTCTTGATAGATAAACAGAGAAAGACAAGCTTCTCCTATTGCTCCTGTATATTGTTGCACCTCTTATGAATAAGGGTCTCCTGATTATTCTAGTTTTGATTACCATTCACACATGACAATCACACTCAACACCCATATAGTCACAGTGATAGTTCTCAGCCTGGCAGGGTGGGACCGTTCCTTTCTCCTTGTTGCATTTTTCTTCTAGGAAAAGTGTAGGCTCCCTACCTTCACCTATACTGAATGAAGCTCCTCATCCTGCAAATAACAGCAGATATTTCACCATATTCTGCTCCACGGGATTACACATTATTTCTGTGTAATCACATGCATCATGTTCTTTAACTGCAAAAAACTAGAACTGGATTTATTGTTAGGCATAGTTCATGCTTTTCAGTCAGAATTAAGGATTCAGTCAATTATGGATTTTCAAGAAAAAATCCAATTCTTTTAAAAGATAAGTAACTTTTAATCATATGAAAAATATTTGCAGTATTCTTGTCAAATGCTACTTTTTCCAGGTACTCTATGTCAAACATATTTGAGTTTTATTAAAACAGAATTATATATAATCAAGGAAAACAGACTTTTAAAACATGGAAAGAGAAATGTCATGCCAAGATGAATCGTGATATTGATTTTCTGAGGATAAATGGTTTTTGTAATATTAATATAGAGAAACCTTTATTACATTGACTCTCTAGGTGCAGTTAGAGCCTCTCCAGCAATCTGTTTAAAATCTTCATTTTTCATCCTTATGGGAAAACCTCACTTGCTAAATGGATTTCATAAACAGTAATCTGTCAAGATATATATATAAATAGATAAACAATTTGTGATGTTCATTGACCAGTTCATTATAGTAAACAATACAGAGGTAAAGCATTTCAAATGTGTACAGATGCTCACAACCATTACAGACCTGCTCAGATTGCTGCAAACACTCAGTATTCCTAATTTCTTAAAAGCCAAGAAATTTTTCCTGCTTCATAACCTGAAATGCATTAAAGAATATGGAGTTCCTGTTTTATCTCAAAAACAGCACAAAAGAAATCAGCTCACATATGCATTCAGAGTGGGAGAATTTTAAAGCCTCACAATCTCTGTGTATCACAGTTTCTGCTTCTTTTGTGCTACTGTGCAAAGACAGATATGTCTTTGCCACTACAGATAGCTCACATCCTTTTCTGTCCTTAAAAGACACTTGGAGCAAGGATGGCTTAAATGACCTGGCAACTTTATGGAGAAACAAAAAGCATATTACTCTTTTTATGAAGATATTAACAGTTAAAGAAATGGAATAAAATAGATTAACAAATAAAGACCTGCATTATCATTGTCAGTGGATAAAAGTTTCTGCCTGAGGAACAGAGGTACACTGCCTAAGAAGACAACAATGAAAAGAGACCCAAGAAAATGCAATGTAAGTTCATCACGTTAATATACAACCAAAGTAGTCTTCAATACTGCCATGAGGATTAACTAGTATTAAGGAATTAAAGCCAATTCAGATTCAAATCCCAGAACTCTTAAAAACTTTCTATCCTTACAAGGTCTGGATCTAGATAATTATATTTCCACATTTTGAATCGCAAAACACAGGTTAAAATGCAGGTATTTGAAAGCCATTATCTAGCTCAGAAAAGCTACTGCTTAGCACAAATGTGCTAAAACTGAGGGGTGAAGGGAGAATCTATTCCACGTAACTAAAATAAAAAGGTATCATTAATATTAAGGAAAACATATTTCAAAGGGAACTTTAATATTACACAGTCTTTATTTCTCACCATTAGAAATTACAGGAAGTGAAAATAGGAAGTCCTTATTCCTACAGATTACTTTATGGCTATTAGCAGATGCCTCTGTGACCCGAAACAGTAAAAAATAATTTAAAAAAATCTCCTAATGAGTGACAGTAACATAAAAGTTAAAGTGAAAAATCTGCAGAATAATGTCAAATATATGCAGGATGACATTACTAATCACTGCCTAAAAGCTTGTCTACCCCAAACTAGTTAGGGGAGAGGAGAAGAGGGAGGGGAACATTGTACAGATTTTGCTTTTGCCTGTGGTATGTGAGTTTGGTTTTTTAAAAGGCAAAAATACCAAATATAACAAAACAATTTGCATGAACAATTATATGTTCATGCATCAATCTGCATGAACATATGATAGCATAAGAGCTGTGCAATCTTTCTGGACAATATTTTAAAAGGAAATTGAGATTGTGAGGACTAAGCAAGAAAGATGATCCTGGAAAAAAAAAAAGATAGCACAGTTGTTGAAATAACAGTGCACTACACTAAATATATGGTTTCCCCTTATAATCCAGGGAATCCATGTACCTAAAGACATCAGGCTGCACTAGAAATACAATTTACCTTGTGGCACATAAGAAAATGTTGAAAAAGAATGCACTTCTTCAGAAAAACAAATTTTTAAGAGTCAAGGTGCAGTGAATATTTGTACTGCTTTTACCAAAAGAAATTTGGGAAGTCAGGGATATCTGTAGTTTTCCCCTTCTCTCCCTGCCACCCCCCATTAAATCTTCATGAAATCTTCAATAGCAATCACCAGTTGTAAGAATGGCAAATTACCTGCATTTCAATAGTCAATGTTAAACATGTCAGAAAACACACTTTACTGAAGATGCATAGAAAACATAGGGAAACAATTAACAAATTGCTATAACTTAGCCTTATACACCTTTCATGCTGTTACTACTTAAATCCGTAGCAAAATTTCTATTTCCTTCATCTCATGGGAGCACAGGGGATTGTGTAATATATCACATGTAAATCAGAGTGCACACATGAACTCGTAGAAGGATTAACCTACCTAGAACACATCTTTCCATTGTCACTAAACCCTTGACTGAGCCATGAGGAAAAATGTGACAATGAGGTTATAAGTGACCTGTAGAAAAAGAAACACTCACCTCCCTGTGACAGTGTCAAATCCAAAATAAAGGTCTTTGCAACGTTCACAAGTCCGTCCTGTTACAGAGGCATCTTGGCAACTACATTGGCCAGTGAGTTTATCACAGATCTGATTCACAGAACCAGCTGTGTGGCACAGGCACGGCAGACAGCCAGTGGCGCTGGATGGAGAAAAATAAAAACCTGCAAAAGACAGAGATTTTGAGAATGTTGGTTCTCTCTCTTCATACTCTTAGCCAGTGCAAATGCAAAACAGGGGGAGTACATTAACATTTCTGTGGGGAAAGACCCAAGGACATGAGAAATACTCATGAACGCAGCCACAAGTGAAGAGACATTCGTCCATTCCAGTCTGAGAGCTCAGCTCTGAAAATGGCCAGCTGCAAACCATAAGAAATGCACGTATCTTCTTAAGAATGTCTCTTCATTTTTCTCAACCAGTGCTTGACTTAATCCTTGAAATAAGATACAGTTTCTTTGGAAAAACAACATTTGATGAGCATTTCTTATTTATATTTTACTCCTCTTTAACATAGAGCTTGTAACCTACACAAATACTTTCACAGAAACTAAGAAACTGATAAAAGAAAGTTACTGATCTGGTATTAAACAGCTTTCACCCTCAACCCTGTCCTGTTCCTGTATTATTTCAAATTATGAATTTGAGCATTCATTTCACATTTCCCACAGTATGTTCGGTATGATTCTGCTATGCCATATTTCATCCTATTGCACTTACAAGCAATCTTTATTTATGCTGATATTTATCTGTTACTGAAAAATACAGTTAGATACAGTTTATACACCTCTAATCTGGCCATTCAAGAATTTATCCATTATCCACAACCTTACCTGAAGTTCCTAATGAAAGAGCTTTTACATACATTCTCTTAATGATGCTGTTCCACTTGCATAATCTATTTCACAATGTATGGATTTATTTCACTGTAATAATTTCTTTCTGATCAGAAGACAATTCAAGTAATGGCACACTAGTAAAAACATAATTACATAAGTTTCCAAAACATTTTCTATTTTTACCTGATTATTAAGAAATATTAACTGTTTTGTTCACACAAGTTGGTCTTCTCTTTATTTTTTTTCTCTCCCCCCTCGGAGGAGTACAGTTTATTTAAAATGTAGCAATGCTTGACAGCTCGGCAAAAGATCCTGGTGCCACAGTATTAAGAGACACTAGACAACAACAATGACCTATCTTGGAACATGAATCCTAAAACAGGGCCCTTGATATGAGTTTCTATCTCCCTTAGCTGGTTGCTATTAGTTATTATTGTACAACTTCAATAGAAAAATTTCATCTGCTACTGAGATATGCAGCATTTGCACAGACTTCTCAGACACTTGCCCTCTCTTCACATCAAGTTCAATCAGTAGTTTCTTAGCCATGTTCTCAGCTACTGAATATTTTTTGCTGTCCAATAACTTCCCGATGTCCTGCTTTATAATAAGTAGCCCAAAATTATACTGTAATATGTCATATAGCCCAAGGCCTTATTATTTGTCTTACAAGAGATAGCTCTATATATACACCCCTAGGGTGGTATTCTCTGTCTTTGCAGCAGTGCTGCACTGTGAGTTCATATCCAAATAGCAGAGAAACTAAACAAATTGAAAACATTAGAATTTTACTGCTCAAATCTTTGTTCAAGTTTAGCCTCTGGTCCTCGGTGAGATAAATCTCAAGTGGACAGTGAAGTGATATCAGTCTCCAGTTAACATACATTCGCATCATAAAAAACCACGCTGCTGGCACTTTATTCCAGAGAGGCCCCGAACTGAGGCAGCACAGAGAGCAAATAGCCTGAAGTTATTAGTGAGGCAGCATGTATTATCTCCTGCTGCACTTCTCTGCGCTCTGCAGTGCCCATCCTGTGCATAAATACAGGAGACCATTTCCCAGCAATGTCACTCCTGAGCACAATGAACGACTCCACTCCAAGAACTGAACAGGAAGGATGGAAACAAGTTGAAGCCTTGGACTCGTGCAGAAGGTCAAAGCACTTCTTCAGGACCCACTTTACAGTTGCAGTAAGTGATAAGCACTCAGGCTAAACCAGGTCCTTGTCCATCTGAAATTTTGCATAGAACTATGATTCCATGATTCCTTTGTATATAGTAACATCTAAGAGAAGTCTATAATGGACAAATTAGCACATCTCTAGAAAATAAATTTGTTTTCCCTGAGCAGGATTACAGCATATACTGCTTTTATCATAGCAGTGAAATCACTAATTATAATTTATACCTTAGTGTTAAACATCCTGGCTCTCCTACAGCCACACTGCCTAAACCACTGCAGAGCAGTGAAGGATTTGGTAGGATGTTTTTTATTATAATATTTTAGAAATGCTCTAAAAGTTTCTGGACACTACCACAATTACTTTCTTTTACCCAGAAGTAGCAGATAAAGGCAAAATTTTTTTTTTAAAGTGAGGGATAGGAAAATGAGAAAAATTTCTTTCCCCAACTAATTTGTAAGTAAATTACCATGATCAAATGTAGAGGAAAAAGAGGAAATACAAGATTACAAATTCATACTGTTTGTCATAATTATTATTATTTACTTTCACCACCTAGAATTTGACTCCACCTAGGAAAGATAATAACTTAATGCAAGCTTAATTTACAGCAAGGTTAGAAGGGCTCATAAAAGTTGCTTTATGAAGGATCCACTGTTGTATAATAGAGCCAATTTCCAATTTTAAGACAGCCACCACAAATCTCTCTGAGATCTATGTATGTAACTAGTATTATGCTTATTCTTTTGCAGATTTTTTTCCAATTCAACCATAATTGATCACATTTGTCAATCAAACACACTTTTCAAAAGGAAGAATGAAAGTCATAGCAAAGTATTCCGCTTCTCTTTTTTAATCATCCTCTTAGCATTTCTCCCGCTGTATAGAGAAGGAACACATGACCAATTCCTTAGCACTTTTACATCCTTACCATCTATGGCAGTAATACTCATTTCTTAACCACAGGCTGGGCTTCAAAACGCAGTTACCCACAGCAGCAATGCTGTCACAAGACAATTCACATTCTTCTGGCCATGAGAGGCAGTATGTGCACAAAGCCTCAGTACTGGTGCACAGACACACATTCTACATGTTCCATTACATCTTTTCCCTACTATGTAGCATTCTATGCAAACCTGTGGCTATGGAGTAAAGAACTTACAAAACAAAATGTCTTTTTACAGCTTTGCTGCTCTTGTAACAAAATCCAAGACCTGTGTTGAACAGGATTTGTATGGCACAAATCCCACTCAGCCACACTGTTCCAGAATGAGGCATGGACAAAATGCTCACAACAATTTGGGGGTTGAAGAGAACCTGTGTTTTGACCACTGCAGCCTAGGACATCTCAAAAGCAAGTTTCTGTACAAGGTAAAGCTGCTCTTTCATTTTGTTTCAAGCTAGAATCAAGTATTCCTTTCTTTGCATACACTATAAGTTTAAAGAAAAAATAAATGTACAGCAATCTACCAAAATGTTACTTGTATGAAAACAAAACAGAAAACAGGAGGTCATGGATACAGCCTAACAGATGAAACATATGGCTGAATGTGCCAAAAAGTGCTTTAAGAAAAACAATCTCCTTATAAAATAATTTCCAAAAGCTACAACCAGTCTGATCTTTTCTCAATTGGCAACTCTTTCTGCATTAAGATTTTGGTAACTGCTGAAAACTTCTCGGATTTTATCAAAGCACATAAAAGATATGCTGCACTGGGACATTATTTTAAATGCCACTTACCTTCTGTCATAAATTTGAAATGTCCCAACAGATGCAGAAATCCTCAGTATGTTTTCAGGGCTGCCAATATTAACTAATTTGTGTGTGCTTTAATTAGGCTGTGTTGGCTACATATACATTTGGAGTACATTTTCTTATACATCTGGAGTACCTTTTCTTATCTTTGTCCCAAAGATAAGGAAAAAAAAGCCATAGGACATGTCTAAATACTTGAAACCAATTAAAATCTTCTATATTTCTATATAGAAGACTTTTTATTGTCTTCCCTGTTCAGGAGAAAAATCTCTTTTGGCACATTCTAACAAAGACTATTTACATAAAAGTTAGAAATATTAAACATCTAAATAAGCTCTGACTAAAACAGCAAAAATATCACAGCTCACTGTGCTCTACTAAGAGCAATACAGTACTTCTACAAAAATAGGAATTTACACTTTCACCTGCAGCAGAGAGCTCAGTGCTCAGCACATACATGCTTAAAGCTATTAGTTAGAAAATTCAAAAATAATACTTACACAAATACTTTTTTTAATTATTTCTCTTTTTACCAGGAACTATTGTGGGACTATTCCTCTGAGTGCCATGTAAGCTTTTCTACAAACCAGCCTGTTCACACTATCAATTAAACCTTTTTAAACCATTTAGTTCTGCATAAACCCTGGCCTTTCTTTTCCAAGGACAAGGGCGGTCACTGACTCAGGGAGCCTTGACATCACTCCTCTGCCGATCTCTGATTAAGTGGCTGCTACAGAGGGTTAGCAGGTCAAATAGCACTGGAGGAGGAACTAAGAAAAACAGAATGCTGCCTTATTTATTAGTATATGTACCTAAAATAATTTAAATGAAAGCATTTTAAAAAATACTTAATGGAGGTTAAGCAGCTTTTTTAACCTCTGTTCAAATTATTGAATGGCATATTAAAACCAATGGAGCTATAATGTACCTTTTAATGTGAGCTGCTACTTGAATAAATTGCGTATGTATTTAATTTGAACTAAATCTATCTGCTTAATATTATGATGAAGGGTAGGTTAACGTTACCTATAGTTTCACTTTACCCACCTACTTTTTAAAAAAAACCCATTGAAATATAACTACAGAGCTCCCCACTTACCATGAACTTTTAAACTCTGTTTAAAAATATGGCACAAAATCTTGAACAAATACGTAGCAAACAGCAAATATCACCTTCTTGTAGGGCCAAACTGTAAGCAGTCCTTGTGCAAGCCAGAACAACCCCAACACAGCAAGGCAGGTGAATGCTTTCTAAGTGGCATGTTTGCCAGCCTCATCAAAGTTTAAGCAACCATCTCTGTGCCCCCTGCCATGCTCAGCTTTATGCATGAAGTGCCCTTCCTGAAGAGCATGCACTCTGCCTTCCAAATCCACATTTTTCATTATGAGGATAGCTGCTGTTCATTAGATTATGCCAATTTACTTCTTATTCAGGGACTGGGACATGATTATTCGTATATTTTCTCAATATCTAGAAGTAGCCTAACCTTATTTTGGACATGTTGAAACTGAAACACAAATTATACAAATTATATCTGAAAATAGAATAAATATTTGGTGGTGATTAGGAAAATAATGCTTCCTTCTCACTCACACAGTTAGGAAGAAACAGAAAAATAATTATATGACATATATATATATATATATATATATATATATATATATATTATATGACATATAAATATATGTCAGAGACATGTCAGACATGAAGCTGTCCAAACACATACTAAAAACTGTAAAAAATGATAAATAACAAAGCAAAACTTACTACATCAAATTGATTGTCTTCTGTTCCCTTACCTGGTTTACACTCATCACACCTCCTCCCCTGGCGCTGAGGCAGACAGACACACTGCCCAGAAAGGTGGTCACAAGCTGTTCCTGCCAACGTGCCCAGAGCGTCACAGTGGCAGGGCTGGCAGCCGCGGGCGTTGCTCATGCTGAGGTTGTACGTCTGCAGCATGCACTGACTGCACCGAGGGCCAGTCACACCAGCTTTGCAAGGACATTGTCCTGTCGCTTTGTCACAAAGCAGAGAGCCATTTACTGTCCCTGCCTTCTCGCAGTTACATGGCAGACAAAGGAAGGAGTGACCTTTCTGCACTCTGTGGTACCCATCCAGGCACTCATCGCAGCGCCTGCCCCCGATATTTGGTTTACACGCACATTGCCCCGTCCTCGCGTCGCACGTGGTTCCCGAAATGGACCCTGCGGCATCACATTCACAAGCCTTACAACCAGTTACATCCAGCCCATAAAAGTTGTCCATGCAGGTGTCACAGAGAAGCCCTTTCACTCGTTCTTTACAATTGCACTGTCCGGAGAGAGGGTTGCAGAATTGGCTCACTGAGCCGTGGCTGTTGCACCAACAAGGCTCACATCCATCTTCATTAGAATATCTGAGAGCTTTAAATCCAAAATTGCAACTATCACACCTCAGGCCTGGAAAAAGAAAAGGAATTAATAAAAAAACCCCAAATCTTAAAAGCTATTAATTTCATTTTTTAAAAGTGTAAGTATACTACAATGAAATAAAATAAAAGAAAGGGAGGATTGATTCTTCGCCAGCATAATTAACAGGAGTGACGAGGCTGCACAGATCAATTGAATAACTGTGGCATCCCAAAAATCTGTTTACTTTCCCAATCTTCAGAAGCAATGCATATCTGCTGGCATCTTACTACAATTTAAGATAGTTCTGCAAGAGATGCTTTGTAACATTTCTAAGACAAAGCAGAATTAATCTCTTTGTCCCCCAGAACAGCACCTGTTGCACAATCAATGCCTATGTGAACTCTTCACCCTATACTGCAGAAATGCAATACACAGAGAATTGCACTAGGCTCACAATCTGTTCTTATAATAGATTTATATATTGTCTTAAAAACATTAAATATACACTGAGACAGCACAAGTTAGACTAACTATAACAAATTATTTGCTTAACACCATACTTCAGTTTTATCATTGATTGCATTTATGTTAGTCTTTATTGTTAGCCCTTACAGAAAGCAGAAAATGTTTTCCATAATCCAAAATGAAATATTTTTATCTAAATGTATGATTTAGTTAACTCCTGCAGTACATTAAAATATAAACTGTTTTCTTCATGCTTCATCCTGTAGTTTTATTAGCTTTGTTTTCAAAGTCAATGCTTGCTTTATCCCTGCCCCAAGGGAAGGCATTTATATGTTAGTTTATATAATGTACATTACAAGAAAGCAAACTAGATTATTATACGAAAAATGCAAATTCAGTTACATATTTTTCCCTTACAGAGGGAAAATCCTTCACTATGAAGCTGTGACTTAATTGTTTCATATAGGAAAATATAAATACAATCCTCTAGCAAAATACTGTCATCATCTTAAAAAAATACAAAACCATACAAAAATACACCTAGAAACTTACATGTAGAAAAATAAAACTAAAAATGGTAGGGAATGAATTATATATATATGGATAAAAACTCAAAATCTCCAACAGAAGGCGAGTTCCTTTAACAGTGATGAATGACTCACCTAAGGCATATCATTTAATTTCAATAAGGAAAATAAAAAAGGACCACTATTGCTGCAAATTTTAAAAATAACTGTATTGTTAACAAGAATTATGACTCATTTTGAACTATTAAAATTGGTCTACATGGATTCATATCATATCAGTTTTTAAAATATGCGCAGTGCTTATTTGAATATGCCATACATATTCCTGACAGGTAATCTATTCCTAACGATACTGAGGAAGGCCTACAGGGCATCACATTCAATGTTAACAAGTACAGGGGAGTTAGCACGCTTGGCATTTAATTCACATTCTTCTACCTTTTTATTCTAGATGAATGACCTACTTTAATAAAATTATTGGTGCTAATGTATTTTACTGGTGATAGAATCATTAGTAAGATTTAACAGTTGTGTTAACTCTAACAGTTCATGTTTCATAACATTGCAGTCCATAGTTGCATTTTTCTGTTATTGTGTTTGTTTAAATAGATGAAAATGGCAACAGACAGATTGCTCTAAAAACCAATTTAGAAATCCAAAGAGGAAAGTCCCCTGGTAAAGTTTGCTGCACGTTTCAATATGCAGAAGCTTATTTACAATTGGTTTGGAAAACAAAACAAAACAAAAAAATAGAATCTAGTCTGGAAAGAATTAGATCTTTATCCTGCAAACAAACACTTGCATAAGTAAAACCCCCCATCATAGCTACAGATAAGTACAGAAAGCATAGATCCACACTTGCCTTTTTTTTTTTTAACAACTATTTCAGTGAAAATAAAAACAGTTCTTAATGTTTTCATCAAGGGGAGAAAATATAATATGTAGATAACCAAACACATGAGAACCAGACTGTGAATTTCTTGTCTGCCAAACTGCCACCGAATTAAGAAGTGTTTTCACAGGTTCAAACATAAAATGCGGGCAATGAATATATAATTAAGAATGCTCTGAAGTCCTTTTTCTTGAAGGTAGAAAAAGGGTTTAAGATGCACAGAGGTTTTCTACTCTTGGCATCCTTTCTTTGTATGAAAAATACAGCATTCCGCAGGAAAAAGGACTGAAACTGTTCAGGCTTCAATCTGTTTAGAGCTATTTTCATTATTTGTTGTTATTCTACATTTTCTTCTAATTTCCAAAAGCAACAAAGACAACATTACAAATGAGTCAACATTCACAAGTGAGGGTATATATAATATCAAATACATTAACATGTACTTGAACATTATTAATGCAACCCAGAACCTGGTTAGGGTGAGGAAAAAATAGATTACTAATTCTGTTAATAACAAAGCAGAAGAGGAATTTTTCTTTTTGCGACATATGTATAGTCTGAGACATGTACAGTTCCCATGCAAGGCTCACTTTATCAGGAAATTCTCCTTGCATAATATTCCCATACATCAACATTTCAAAGTGTATTATATATACTGTGTATTTTGGGCACTTGATAAATTTTGTCCTTATGTGGCTGTGGCTCCCCTCAAATATGCTGGAAGTAATAAATTGCTATAATCAAATCTAATTTCTGAAAAATACCTGTGGGAGTAACAAACAAAAAAGCACGTCTTGTAAAAAAAATGATAAATAACACAGAAGGTAGCAGTTTATTATAATCAGCTTGGCATTGAATTACAAAATTAAAATTATGTGGCCCTTGATAACTAACCCTAGCTATGTACATGATCTGTGGAATTATGTTGACTTATTTTGCATTTCATAGGAACAGTTCAAAGAAATATAATAGAAAAAAATTGATAGATTTATCACAAAGGACCCTGTAGCACAGAATATTTTGAGAAAAAAATCCATTTATTTTGGTCTATTAAGAAAACTAGCATGGAAGCGGTTTGCTTAGAACTCATTAAGTACAAAACATGTTGAAAAAGTGCTAATTTCCTAAAAGAAACATCTACACAGTAAGCAAATTACATTATTTCTGTGACTTATTAGTATGGAGCTATGTAAGCTAACATAGCTATGCCATAAAGAAACTTCTAAAGGGTTGATTAAACTAAGCTTCAAGCTGTAGTTTGACAGAATTATTAAATTAATAATTTTTCAACAGTTAATTTCATTAATTTTTGCAATCTGCCTTCAGCAAAGAAGCTTTCTATACCTTTCATTTAGAAACCAAGTGTGTTTTATTTCCAGAGAAAACAAGAAAAATGGCTCTGAACTCTCGCATTACACATACCAATAACATTTGCTTTGCACTTGCACTGTCCTGAATTTTGGTGACAGGTAATATCTCCATTGACTGTCCCAGAGGTATTACAGTTACAGGGACTGCAGCCATCAGGGTTTGACTGTTGCAGATTGTAGAATCCTTCCTGGCACTGATTGCATTGTCTGCCAGACACATGTCTCTTACAATTACACTGGCCTCCAATCTAGAAAGATACAAAATATTATAGAATGATGAACATATCTATTTTTAGATGATACATTCATTAGCAACAAGAATGGGAGTGCGAGTTGGGGGGAGAAAAAATTTTAAATGGAACAGAAAGAAGAAATAGGCCTGTGAGCATTTTTTATTCGTTAAGAGAGAGGAAAAAAGAGAAATATTGAACAAAGCGTAACTATTCGACTTTTAAATAGAGTTTAAAAGCCCTGTTCTTTCAAAACAGAAGGGAAAAAGAAGTGAGCAAACAATGCAGCCGTATTTACAATCTGGACAGAGAACCTGAAAAAAATATTTACAAAATTGCATTGTAGATATGGTGACTTCTATTAAAAGGAATAATTTTTTCAATCACAGTTACCATAAAGAACTACCATCTTTCAAAGCTCAAGTTCTTCCTTTTTTGTTCTGACCACATGCTTATTTATTTTAGTGAAAATGTTAGTTAAATAAGAATGAAGCAAAATTGAAGGTTTTCTTTTTTTATTACTCATCCAAGGTACATTTCCTCTCCCTGTAGTGAAGGATGTCATCCAACAGTTCAACAGCTGAAACCCTCTCCCTCTTTTCTTGGTTCAGCTGGGATCCAAACCATTCCACTTCAGTGGGGGTATGTAAAGGTTCTCACCCTCTCCCTAAAAGTGTAGCTTTGCTATTCAGAAAGAGTTGACACGTCCTTTGTTATGCCTGGACCTAGTCTGGGAGTACTCATAATTTAGAGTCCTGATTAAAGGGGTCCTGAAAAGCTACCTCAGTTTCAAACCTCTGAAAGCCAGGGAAAAGCTCTCTACATTCATCACTTTCCAATATGGTGGGGAAGCCAACCACAGGGAAAGGGCAACACCACAGGGATGGAGAAACAGAGACATCGGTTAATGCACAAAATAAAAACAATCCTAGGGAGTCAAAGCAACACAGACGTGGGAATTGGCAAAAGGTTTGGGATTTATGATCAAGGAACAAAAACTAACTTTCCTAACTGAAGTGTTCTAGGAAATGCAGAAATAAAGAAACTGTGTTATAAGGAATTTTTTTTGGCTCAGTCCAAATTTTCTTTGGGTCAGTTTATGTTTTTCAGTGCAAATATTTAAAATACATAAAAGCACAATAATTCAAAACCAGTATTCACCTATGACATCAACAACTGTAGTTCAATGTACTTTGCTTTTAATTAGCTACTGAAACAAAAATTTCTGTTAACAGCTGCCTTTTTCATCTTTAATCCATGAGTCAAGCAAAGCTGAAACAACAGGAGAGACAAAGCTACTGGCAAGTTCCAATTAAATACTATCATCATACCCTCAAATCTAAAATGAAGTTCTAAGCTTTATTAATACTAAATAGAGTATTTCAACATCTAAAAGTAAATTCTCAGTGCAGGAACTATTGAATAAAAGTTAAGAGAAGTATATACTACAACCCTTTCCTCATAAAAGGATTCTGTAGTCCATAAAATCTCTTTAATATGACTTCTTGATAGAGATCTATTACTGATGTATCAGCCTTATTTTTCAGGAAGATGTAGATATTAGAAAGGCAGGACAACAGCAAGTATGAGAAGAGTTAAAAGACCACAATAGCAGAAAACACAGCAACAAGGATTTTCAAGTTAATTCCCTTTTAGACTAGATTTGATCTAGATATTTAGTGTATTATAAGAGACCAAGTCATGCATCACAGCCATTCATCAGAGAACTCACATGTGAAAAGCAACTCTGAGTTTAATCCTAAATGAAGAAAAATACCCAACTTAATGCCTAACTGTAAAAGAAAAATTTTTGTGCTCATGATCGCAGCATACACAGGTTACACAACAGCACTCAACTCATACACAAAAAAAACTTTGAAGTTACTCCAAAAGCTACTACAGGAAGGAAAGCATTACATGTGAAATTTCATCTTAAATAAGTGAAAGAAAGATGAAACTAGGATAGCTAAATAAGAGAGGATAGCCACCACCAAATGTTACAAACTAGAATAAGGCAACACAAAAATAAGCATTTAACAAGCAACATGCCTAAAGCATGAAGGAAAAAAAATAGAATTTCAGAAACAAAGGAAGACTACCTGAGAATCAGGGCAATAAATAATTAAGTGGTATGATTAGCAGATTCACAGTCCACATTGGAACACTTCACTAAAAAGAGAAATGCAACATCAGTAACAGGCTATCCAGAGGGGATGTGGAATCTTTATTCCTAGAGGTATCAAGATTTATCCAGACAAAATCATGACTGACTGGATATAGCACTGACAACAATTCTGCTTGGAGGAGAGCAGATGACCAACTAATGCTTTTATGATTATGTGTAGCATTCAGGAAAGAGAACCACAGCAGAGATCACAGAGGAAATCTTCCACAGCTCTTCACTATGAAAGAGGTGCTACCTTTCTATATCAGGAATGATTTTTAAGACTGATTAAAAACCAAGAGGTCAGAAGAAAAATATTTTAGCAAAATCTCATCTGTTGAAAAGTGACTGCACATAAGACTCAAGTTCTAGATGAAACAAAACATAACATTACTGAAATACCTAATAATTGCTTAAATCAACACCAGTAAAAGAGGAATAAAATTATGTCATTCTCCTTAAAAGGCTGTAAGGAAGTTTCTGAGATCTACATTCTAGTAGGCTTTTTTTTATTATTACTGTACATTCTATTAGAAATTTAAATTCTATATTGGAAAAGATTGGTACTTTTTTCCCAAAAGGAAATCATGCTACATGATACTACTGCATTTCTTTAAGTCAGCAATATCTTAATATATCACATACATTGAACCAAACGCATGATCAAAAACTCAAATTAATTTCTACATCAAGAGGTACAAACTTAATGCCTGGGAAAAACCAACACTGACTACAGGTAGACAGTGATACGTCCAAAATTAGCTATTACCACTCAAGAAAGAAGCTGTTAAAGCTGCTCCATTTCCCCTACAAATCATTTGGAAGCTCTGAAGCAGTTAAAAAGGCAATAGGAATACTGTGATTATCAATAAAAGAACTGAAAATTACACAGGAAATCTCATTTTGTCATAAAAATCTGTTTTGTATCAACATTTTACATAATTTGTGTATCTGGTTACCCTCTGTAAAATAAAAAGAGGTCACAGAGTGAGTAGAATAAGCAAAGATAAAAATGAAAAGAGACTAAAAACTATACCATTTGGAAATAAGGGACCGAAATGAAGGAGGGAATACGTGGCTACAGAATCATGAGTCTCTTACTGAATGAATACTCTTTTTTTTCCTCGAGTTATAAGACAGAACACCAAGGAAATTCTAAGGAAGTAAACTTAAAGGAGTTACTTGCTTAAAAAATTTAGTTAGATTAATACCATACGTGGACACCAAACATGTGGCTACTCAGATGAAAATCCTGAGTATAGCTCAGGTAGCCCTAAACCCATAAATAATTGAACTCTAAAAAAGCACATCACTGCAGGATCACACTTCTGGAAATCAGAGAAGATACTGTGCTTGATTAGTCTTATATCATACAGCAGAGCTGTCCTGATCCTGAATACCTGGAAGCCCAGGGCTAATTGTGACAAAGCTTAGGTATTTCCAGATGCCACAAGTGAAACATGTAGATTACTAAGTGCTAAAAGAAGCAAAGAATACCAGGATCTTCAGCATAATTGGGTGTCAAGCTATTAGAAGGAGCAGTAATTTTCATCACACACACTTGCATAAAATGTACATCCCCAAACTTTATTATAACAGGGTGGAAAAACTGATGCTTGAAAAATAACTATAAATCTTCAAATGAGTGACAAATATCTGGCCAACTTAAAAAATTTAAATTTTTTCCAGGAACCAGCCAACAAAACCATTTGCAGATCTCCCTGTAAAAAGAGTATTTGGGCTTAATCTGAGAAGAATTTTATTTAAAAATTAGAAATATAGAAAAACAGTATATTTAATTTCTCTGTACAGACAGAGAAGCACCAAAATAATTTGTGAAATGCTTGGCAATGAATACTGTTTCAAAGAAGCTGAACAAGCTGATAAATGTTTGTAATGCTGCAGAAATAGGTGTACCACAGGTTATAACATGGAAATCTACATCAAAATGAGGAGAACAAACTATTTCAATAGCTACATAAAAATCCAAGTAAATTACAAAGGAAAAAGGCTTTTTTTGTATCATTATTATTTCTGTAAATCTAGCTTACTCCAGAAACTATGGAATCATTGAAAATATTGGTAGCAATGAATATCTAAAGAGTTTGTTAACCAGAATTTCACCAGTTGGTCACTGGAAATATTACTGAAACTTCCCCCCTTCCCCAATTCAAGTGTTATCTGCCATTTAAAGAAAAGTATTTCAATTTTCTATGACCAATGCTGGTTACAGAAGAGCAGAAACGAATCTATTCTACTGTTACTTATGCCTGAGAAGTCTGGTTCTGACCCAAATAGTCAGCAGACACAAACAGACTGTGTATTAACGTGACCATCTTGGTACTAAATCACTGATGGAAAATATCTGACTGGATTGTTCACTCTGGAAATTAACCTGGCTGAGCATTACTACCAAGTGGTGGTGTTTCTTGGGACCTCATAATTACAATTCTTATTTGATACAGAAAATCACTGATGCTGAGTTCACATGTATCCCTTGTGTCATTTATAATTTACGTGCAAAATACACATTATTCTTATATCCTCGAGTGTAAACAGTTACAAACAGAATGCCAGCAACCTTCTCCTGCCTAAACCACAGCTGCAGACTTGTCCTTAATCAGGAATCCAACTACTTAATGTTTCTAAATTTTATGTATACTGAGCAGTTCACTGCTTTAGACTCTTACGATACCACTCTTCAACTGGGGGACACTTTAACACATTACATCTAGAATGACAAATTCAAAGTGAAGCCTGTTCAGCAACCCTCCTGCTACTAGACTGATAGGCTGACTTAAAAAGAGATTTAAACACCCAGGACAAAGGGTGACATATTCCAAAGAATTGCCTTAATTGTTCACTAGATTACAGCAAACTGTTTAACCATAGCACTCACCTAGTAGATATTCAACATGTACATATCATAGTATCAGAAATGTAACTTCTGACTATTTGAACTCTTGTTGGCCATACATATTCTTACACAATAAAATGCAATTTGCTGGAAAAATCATTTGCCTAAGCCTTTCTGAAAGTTAAAATCAACTCCTTTGTCTTGGATATGCTTGTAATTTCAAATTGCTATCCTTTGGTGCCTGTAACAGAAGCAATATAGTGTCAAAAACATATAATCAGACAGTCTCTCCAATTCTGGACAATAATGCACTATGAGGCTGGATATTAATAAAGAAAAAAAGCTGACATTTGAAGTTTCTTTTTCCAAAGTTAACTTCTGGTTTTGAAGCCCAAAAACTCCTGAAAAAAAATAACATTTTATAATTAGCCAAGTCATTACTAATTTCAATTATTTACTCTCTACCACAACAGAAGTACCTTCCCTTGACCCTCTGCAAGTTTCAGGGTGTTCCAAGACTCAGCAGTATATTGGTCTGGCATGAAATTCTGCCATCACCAATTTTGCAATTGACTGGTACCAGTCTCAATGTTCTGCCTTTCTGATATAAATGGTAATCATGTATTTCTCACTATCTTCTTACTTGAGGCAAATCTGGCAAGGACCCCAGCATCCAGTTGTCTGCAGTCTCAGGAAGGGGAAGCAAGGGGCTTGAGGTTTTCTTTTCCTTTCCTCCAGTTTAGGAAATGAGAACAGTACAGTGTGCCTGCTCACACACATAGGTTAATGGTCTGACACCAAATACCTGAGAGTATTCTCGGGATGTCGTCTTTGGGAACTGAAAATTGAATAAGCAGCAATAATGAAGTTCCTTTGCATTCCCCTGGTATCTCTTCTTGTCATCACATATGATGACTTTCAAAAGTCAGTAGCTTTCTACTACTTTTGCTCAAAACATAAAATGAGGCATTTACCCTCTGCCCACAACACTCCATGGGGTGGGAGTGGACCAAATCCCATGAATAAACTCTCGCTGAAAACCAGCATTTCCACTTTATAAAATTCATCCAAAATTAAGCCATAGGATTACTGAACATAAAAAAGCTAATTTTTCCTCATTTTAGCTATCAGGTTAAAGGCCTCCCATTAAGGGACACCCAGATTCAGAATACACAGTGTTTGATAAAGCGATTTTTTATGGACTCCACTATGCACAATATTTTTCATTGACACATTTGCATTCTTTACATGCCTTATTCTCTTTGGTAAATCTGTTGACTAAAATCCCCTTAATGAACTACTTTAACCTGTGTTCTTTCCCTTGCAACACATATTCCATTTATTTATTTACTGTCAATCACAATAAACAAGTTGAAATCCATGTAGATAGATAAATGAAGATGGGAAGGCTCATCCTAATTTTAGACAGAAGAATTAACTCAGAAGCAAAAATAGAAACAGAAATATGATTTTCATTTTGTGCATATATATAAAATTTTTTAAAAACAGTATTTAGTGAGTATGCAGCAAGGTGAAACCTGAAGTCTGTTCAGATAGTTACTCAGAAGTACTGGAATATGTTTTCATGTGACTCTTCAGAGAAAACACTAAGTAACATTTTGTTCATTTTCTTGCCTTTGAGTTTTCTTGTAAGATGAGACAATAGAGCTGCCACCTTGACAGAAGAAAATCAAGTCTTTACTACTCTGAACAATATCCTCTGCAGAAAAATACAATTTCCTCACAACAACAAGTACATGATACATATTTATTTGGATGTTAAGGGTAAATTTTTAAAAATCAGCAAAAGCTGAGTGAGATAGCTAAAGGTAACTAAATTCACTGAGACCAGAATGTTACTTCCAAAGACTAGATAAAGGCAATAGCAGCACTTTCAGGTTTCTCTAAAAAGAAATGACCAGGAGAAGAGTACTTTTTCCCCTAGCATTATATATGACATGCCATAAGAGAATCACAAAAGGACCACAAGCTGCCATGCCTGATAGAATACGTAAGCATTTGTAGAGCAGTCTGGGTAAAAAGCAGTACAGGAAAAGAGTAAAGGATTTTGGTATGAGAGCCAGAAAACATTAATCTCCAACTAGAACAAGAATGATCACGTCAGCAGTATTCTGGTAGAACTTTCTCAGGTGTGAATTGTTAGGGAGAAAGGAGGAAGGCAGCCAATTCTTTCACTCTCCTAAGGCTCAAGCACCACTAACAGTTCATCTGGACTTTCTAATTGTTTGAAATATTTCATGAAAAATGCTCACAAAGACAATGTAACCATCTTTTCTACAATGACTTAACATCAATAACCAGCACAGAAGTGGACAAATTTTATCAGGCTGCAGCAATTCTCACTTGTACTCACCAGTCTCAAAGGAAAACCTCACTCTGCAACAATACCTAACAAACTGCCTGTGGGTGCACTGCTACACCACTCCTAAAATTCCACCAGTTACCATAAGCCATAAAGTTACAAGTTTGAAGTTTAACTATGATAGTTTGCACTTTAAAATACAAAGCCTCTATTTTAAAATACAAAGTCTACCCGGGTCTGTAAGTGGATGTGATCTTTGGAGGTATGATAAGTGAGAAAGGCTGCAAGGGAGAAATTCTCTATACCTTCATTTCTCACCAATGGCAGAGTGCATAGGTAACAGAAGAGGCATAAAGTTTTCAAGATCAGTCCAAAGAACTGAGATGGGAGCAACTGTGTTGCAGTCAGCTCTTCTACACATCTTGCAAACTATCGGCCCGAATAATACTTCATTTGATGAGTGAATGTTCTTTCTGCGTGATTCAATAGATGAGACTGTTTTGTGATTCAAGGGATTAATTTTGGAACTCTGTACCTCTGGGAACTTAGTGACTAAAGTGGCACTTTGCAAAAGGAAAAAAATGTTGATGATCTGAAGAAAGTGATGATTTATGCAGTAAAAGTGTATTCTGCCCCATTTTTGGCAAATTTCCTTGAAAATTATCAATGGGATGTGACAATTAATTTTCATGAGTAAGGTCCTTATTCCTTATGATTCCATCTTCCACAGATCAAATTTGGAAACACTTCCTTCAATGATGCCTTCCTATTTCATGTAATTCATTTCAGCCTTTAGTCCCCAGCCTTACTAATCTATTCTTTAATGCCTCTCAATCATTTCTCCCTGCTCTGCTTCTACTGCAGCAATTGATGCTTTATTGAGCAATACAGTCTCCCCCATTTTTCCCATTTTATCTCCCCGCTCATACTTTCATAGTCCGGCATCATCAACATTCTTGTATATGTACGTATAAAGCACTGATTTCTGTAAACTATTGTTGCTCTAATCACAGTTAAAGCTGACTTAGGTTAACATTTCACCACAAACCCTGGATACATAAATTAACATTTCTTTTCATTCCTCTTCTGTCTTGAAAAATAATCCTAACATGATACCTGTGTTTTGCAAGCTTTTTTTTCCCCACTTCTGTGTTACTGGCAGAGTGTGTTACTTCAGAAGACTGAAAATTATAAAATAATTTCTCTTTATAATTCAGCACACTATTTTAAAAAACATATTTTGCTGTATTTGCATGTCACACAGAATATGTACAAATGCATGAGTCCTCACAGTGCACCTGTGAGGTGCACTGAGCCAAACTGGGCACATATCTGTACATCTATGATGGTAACTGAGGACAAAAATACAATAGGATCCACAAGAGTTCATTGTTAAATAAAATTCAGTGACAAGAGACATATGATGAAAAAAGCCAGAGATTACTTTACAAATAAAAGTGTGGAAAAAAGAAGAGATAGGAAAAGTGGCAACAACCTGAAGAAGTTCTATCACATTTATCCACAGAATAAGATCTACCTTTACAATAAATTTCAAAACAATTATTTCTTCCCTGTTCCTAACAAAATTTACATTTTGGCAATGGACAGGAACCAAGTGAATAGAACACAAACCACACTATACCTTTAGTATATATTCAAGATTTTAATCACTTTTCCTGGGTTTTTTTCCAACATGCATGTTTTAAAAGTTACAGATAGATTAATTATTGGACTAGACAGCTTGCATGACAATGAGGTCCATTGACTTTAAAAGCATAGCTGACGGTGTTCTCTTCTCAGCATCACTTTGTGGGTTTCTTTTATTTTTAATGGACTTCATAAATTAAAAGGGAGATCAATCCTTGTCTTATTATAGGGAAAAGTACCTTAATTTTAGTTCCATTTCAGGCTCAGCTTATTGCCTGAATTTTCAAAACCTTTTAGAAACTTTAAGACAGTACCAAGACCTTCAAAAACACTCAAAACCTAGATGTTTTAACATAACTGAGTGCAGAGGTAGCCTCCCAAAACTACTATTCATACCACACCTTTTATGTCTGTTGTTGATCTAGATGAGTAAGTCTTCAGCAGTACATCTCAAATTCCTCTCCGTTTTCTCAGCTTTCAAATGTCTGGTGTAAGTCAATTATCATTTCGAAAAGGCTGGATTTCAGCATTTTTTTAATATGGACTAGTTACCATCTGAATATACTTTGTAAAATCTTATGGCTGTATACCCAGCTGATTAAAACATTTTCTCCTTTTTCTCTATTAAGGCTACTTACATTATCACACAGGAGGCTCTTATTTTTGGTGCCTGTTGCATTACAGTCGCAGGGTTTGCAAACATCAGTGACTGAAAGATCTGCACCTGCTTGTCTGTAATGGAAATCCTTGCACAGCTCACAGTTCCTTCCTGCATGAAAGAAAGGTTATGCATTATGGCTTCCAATTCATTAAAATTAGCTGTATAATTCAAAATTAAAGACTATTCCTTTGAGAGAATTCTATAATTTTCAGGACGTCCATTTTAATGCACCTTTCATCTCTACCTGCCAATTTAGTGATCCAGAGCATATGAAACAATGAACCTGTTACAAACTATGTTTTACTCCATTAAACTTCCATCTGTTATATAATACCACACTTATATAAAAGCTGTGCCATGCAAATGCTTATACATTTTTTTTTAAAATTGAACCTGAAACTTCTTTATCTTTACTAGATAAAGCCAAGAAAACTGAAATAGAAGAGAATTTTTAAAGTATTCAAATGTACTACCAACATTGAATAAAGAGATTTATTCAATAAGCAAGAAACTGATATTAGAGAGAAATTTGACAACCTTTTTAGATATTGTCTGTTAAACCGGTCCAATAAGATTATATTTTGAATTTAAATGCTCTAGCACATGTAATGGGAATAGCCTTGAAACCACATATTTTAATTATTTATTTGAATGTGTTTTGCATGAAAGTTTTTATACAAGATTGGATTAAATTTTACAGTATTTTCCCATGGCTTAAGAGTTGACACCACTGTTGTTATTGCACTATCTGAATGGTTTAAAAATACATATACATGAGAATTTATTGGACTGTCAGCCATAGAGCATTACTAATTTCAGCTGACACAAGATTTAGTCAAAAAGGAACTGTAAAATAAACAGTCCATTCTCTTTGACTTACCAGCTGTGTTGTGCTGACAGTTATCACAAACTCCACCACCGCCTCGGTGGTGCTCCTGAGGAAAAGGATCCATTGCTAAGTCATAGTGGCAGCTTTCTGCATGGCCATAACACTGACATGGTTTGCAATTATAGGCATGGACTTGGTCACCTGGACGGAAAGGCTTGTCATTGTACAGTGGCAAACAGCGATCACACTGAAATGAATCAGAAGTAAAAGAAAATGCTGCTTCTTAGACATGAATATTTCTTCACCTCACGAGTTTACTAATATAATCTTTATGTTCATATTTTTGTCTATGTGTTTTCCCCAATTTAAATGTTAAAAATATTTTGCTTGGAAAAAAAAGTGAAAAAGTACAAAGGGAAATAACAAACCCAACATTTTAATTATTATTTTGACATTTTGAAGTAACTTTAAAAACAGAGTACCAAGGAAAGTGAGCAGAAGAACAACATTTTAAGAATTTAGGTACTCAACACAGGCTAATGTCCTGAGATTCCAATTCACTTACACCTTTAAAGATGCAAAACGGTGCTTGCTATGCTTATGGCACAGAAGACATTCACTTAATCCATACATTTGGATGCATTTTAAACAATGAGTCTTCTTGAAGTTTCTAACATTGTAATAACTGTAGCTTGTATTACTACTATTTGACCTTGAGAGTGAATCAAAAGAAACAAAATATATTGCAATCATAATTTCTGTCTTTCAGAAGGAATTTAAATGCTTCAAAATAAGTTGCTTCTGTTACATATTTGGGCACCTATTTTCTTTTTCAGGGTAACTTCCTTCTTAATCTTGAGAAGCATGCTCATCTTTCTTTAGGGTTGTTATTCCAAGTAGTATTATAACTATTTGTTACTTTTTAGTATGTCTATATCACCTATACACTGAAAACTAGGAAACTGCATTAAGTATCTAAACTGTTTCACTCACAGCTGGTGCTGGGAAAGCATCATTTGTGTGTAAAACAATCTGAATTAAAAACCATAAGATTAAGATAGTCTAACAATTGCAGAGCAGTCACAAACAATAACAAAAGACACTTGGGAGAGAAAATGAAACCACAAGAATTTATCTATTGAAATTTCGTTTGAATACACTAAATAAAAAGTAAGCAATAAGACAGCAATAATAACTGCACCTTTTTCTAATCTGTTAAAAACAAACCAAAACCATGCAATATCACCACAGTGAGAGAAAAAAGGAGTTTTCAGGATGAAAATTAGCAGGGTTTCACTTGAGACCTTGAACTCAGGGCTTTGTTTATCAGAGCAATCGGTGCCTAATTGTGATTATCTCACTTTAAGCGCACTAAGGGCAACAGCTTGATCATAACTCTTCACAAGTTACACATCTCTAACCTTCAAGTCCTTCCCTCATTTACATCCATGTCCCCTCTCTCCCCTCATTGAGAAAAATCAGCATTACACAGCACCCAGCAACACGAGACAAGAGGGTTCATTCAGGCATGGCACAACTTGGGAAGCACAACAAAGAAACGAGCTACCAGCCAAGCTATCCAGCTCATGCAGCTCTCTCCTCCCAGCATGCCTATGGAAATATGTCCTCCTTGAAAGGAAAACAGTGCAGGAATAGCTATCAACCTGCCAGCCCTGAGTTTCCATTTGTGCATGGCCAGCCACACAGCAGCTGAAAGCATTCATCATCTCATTTCAGATTTAATCTTGGATCAGTTACTTATGCACACCTGTGCTTGCACCTATTGTTAAATGACACACAGGCACGAAGGAGTATGAGAAAAAGATGGCATCTGATTACATAGCAAGAAGCCTCTTTGAAACATCTCTTGTTGTGTGACTTTTAAAACTTTGACAAAACTTTTAAAAATCATAGAATTACTAGGTTTGGAAAGGATCTTTTGGAAAACATCATCAAGTTCAACTATTAACCCAACACTGCCAGGTTCACCACTAAACCACATCCCCGAAAGCCACATCTACACACTTTTAAAGATTTCCAGAGACAGGGATTCCATCACTTTCCCTGGGTAGCCTGTTCCAATCCCTGGCAACCCTTTCAACTGAAGAAATTTTTCATAATATCCAATCTAAACCTTCTCTAGCCCAATTTGAGATTCTTTCCTCTTGTTCTTCACTTGTTACTTGGGAGAAGAGATTGACTTGCCCTGTCTACAACCTCCTTGGCAAAAAAGCAGTCATTCAGAAGCTGGCAATGAGTGTGAAATGTTTGTTTTTCTAGCAGTTGTCACACCTGCATGCAATAAAAATGGGCACTGTACCCCCACATCACCCTGCTGTTTGTCACACCTTTATTAGGTTAAGAATTGCATTTAACTTCCAGACCTCCAGGGCTGAACTTTCATGTTTGGTTGCACTATGATGTACATGTTGCCATCTTCAGATCTTCATTCACCAAATCTAAACTCTGCATTTACCCCAAACATAGTAGTTGAGAATTGCAAATCAAGAGATATAGGGATTGGTTCTTGGCTACCACATGGAAAATGAATTAAGTACATTTCCAAAAAGCCCGTGGCAAGGTCTAGCAGTAGATTTACAAAAGATGTTAATGCGTAACAAAACCAACATTTCTCTGTAACTGTAACACACAGAAACAAGCAGATGTCCCTATTCTCAGTTACACCTAGGCTCTTCAGAAAACATCTTAACTATATGGTTTTCCTTATGGCAAATAACAGACATGCCTTCTTATATATAGTATCTGAACTTCTCACCATCTGTGAAAAGTTTTCTGAGAAAACATAACATGGAGCCAAGTGGCCAAAATACCAAGCCTAATTTGGCCCAATTCATTTGTCTAAAACTATGATTAAAAACCGATTTCCAGCAATGCATTCAAGATGGTTTTTTTACTAAACTTATTATTAAAATTTTAAAAGCACACTCCTATAAGCACTGTTTTTTCTCTCTTAATATTTATACTGGAAGAAGAAAAACAACCATTATGCTAAAATTTACAACAGAGAATCCTGTATATAACTAGTGTCAAAAAAGGAAAAATGTATCACTTGAAGCATACTTATGGTACCACCAGTGACTTGATCCTAAGCCTTTATATACCAAGTTCATTTTCAGGCCCTAAGAATTCTGTGGACAGTACCTCTGAAGAAACAGTTAACAAATATCCAAAGAAATACTTCAGACAGCAACAGTAAAAATACTTTTAAACTTGCAATAAGTCATTATTAACTCGAACTTTTTATTCCAACACTTTTTAAATATCCTGCTGCTTGCCTCTCAGTGGCATTCTTTTATATATATGATTTTATGTGGAATAAATTCCTTTTTTTCCTTTTGTAACCTATGTAGGAGTTTACAGCCCACTCTGAAAGCTCAGTTGCAATAAACAGTGTACATACACACCTATAGTACTTACACATATGCTTCTGTAAAGCACATTATCGAAAGCACACAATTTTAAAATCTGATAAAGTGACACTGAGGCTAGAATGGCACCTTCTCAGGCATTTTGAAATGCTGACTTGTCTTTGAAAAGCTTTATTATGTATACCGCCCGTGTTTATTTATGCTGCCCTCTAAGTGTTGACTGAAATGGGATAATTAATCATAGACAATTCTTTCCTTCCTACGAGATCCTCTTCTGTATCCATCCACTATGCTTTCACTCCATTTCATTTCCTTAGCCAAATAAATATGGCTTCTAGGGAATATCTATTCCAGATAGCTTTGCCATGCTCTAAAGACAGTTTTGATTTCCTCCTGGCTTTCACCAGCACCCTCACTACAGTATTTGAATATCTACCAAGACTATACATGAACTACATCTGTCTCCTGTCAACTCCCCAGTGATCAAAGAGCTTTTAAACTTAAAAGCCAGGTTTTACTAGGGGAAGGAAAAAAAAAACCAAAAAACCACACAACCAAAATTAGAACACTAAGTGACTCCAAGGGACCAAAGAAGACAAAATAGAAATGAAAGGTGTCTTATGGGGCTCCATCCCAAAGCTCCATGTATCAAAAATTGCATTTTTTGCTGGCTTACTTGTTTCTGCGAGCGAGAACTCTGTTATTGAGTGTACTGTAGTTAATATTTACAGCTCCTCATGTACTATTTATGATTAATTCCAACATCTAACATGATATAGATTGACCTTTAACTAAGGTTTACATAGATTCTTCTGTAACAATATGAAACATCTTACTTATTCAATTCTTGATAAAACAACATATGCCATATCCAGTTTTCAGACCTCAGATGTTTAAAACCATTATGGAAAACTCTGAAGACCTGAAACCTTTACTGAATCCAGTCATTCTCTCACTTCCATTCATATCTTCTCAAGCATTTCTCAGAGTGGCTTTATTTATTTTAAATTTTCTTTTCTATTACGATTTCTACACTTCTTCCTATATATTTGCCATTACCTTTCTCTATTAAGTTCTATACAGTTGATTTAAAAGAGGCCCTGAGCTTGCAATGTAAGGCTAACCTTGCTTGACTCTCTTGTTCTTTCATGGGCTGTTTCCAGCTCGTCATGTGACAGCTTGGGAAGTTTTTGAACATGCTTTTCCTCAAGTCTAAAAGCTAATCTTTGCATACAAACATTACCAAAATCTGGACTCCACTCTCAGCCCCTCAGTTTCCATTTGTGAAAGGAAGAGCTATCTTCCAAAGCTGGAGCCAAGGCATTTAGAGAACAATTTGTAAATGAAGAAGCTAAACATTTTTTTCAGAAAATGAGAGACAAGCTTTGTAAGGATTAATTTCCTCTTTTTTCATAATCTAGCCCCTCAACATCCACAAATCATTCTTAAGCAACCCCTTCTTCCCATCATCTCAGATTTCATAGGAACATATTTCACCATTATTCTTCACCAAAATGGAACTCAGGAAAAAAAAAATCCATTTGGTATGTCAGATTTCATAACACAGTGATGCAAATACCTAAACTAAGATTTCTATTTGTAATACTTATGCAGATTTTTCATTTCTGGTATTGCTTTGCTGCCCAACAGCTAGCCAGATGCATATGCCAGATAAATTGAAGACAGTAATTTTAGCTGTATTAAGTGTAAATCTGACAAGGACATACTCTGCCATATGTAAAAAGCTTTTCAAGGATCTCTGATTTCTAGTAAAAGACATTGAAAAAAACCCACCCTAAAGCCAAAAATTTTCTTATAGCCCCTCAGTTGTGCTGACTTACTCTGCTAATACAGAACTTAAATTAAAAAAAAACCTGCTTGCTGATAGTGCTATTTCTTCTCAAAAATATTTTCTTTTTCTCAACCAAAAAAGTTGTATTTGGAAATTTGCTTCACCAAATGCTTACTTAAACCAAATAAATAAATAAATAAATAAATTTATTTTTACAGTTCCTAATTCACTGCGGTGGGAGCCAAAGAAACAGGTGTAAATCTATCAGACAGAGTTTTACCATTGCCAGTGATAGTCAAAAATCAAGATGGACTTTTGTTTTGCTTTTAAGTGTTAGCCTTACCAAAAAAAAAAAAAATTAAAATCTTTAGGCTGTTTGGATTCCATGTAAATCTTTGATAAAATTCAAAGTAGTTAGAGATATATTTCCAAATACTAATTCTATTTTATTACTACTGCTATTTTATTTCATATTTAATAGATACTGACATGGTTATTAAAGAATGAGAAAAATAATTAAACAACATCCTTATTGTACTCTGAATTAATACAGTTAATTCAAGCACTTCAATTATAGTTACAATGCACATATGCCAAATCAAAGATGTGACACTCAGTGGAACAACCCATTACCATTGACAGGAAATATCTGATAAGGCAGATACATCATTAAAATGTATTTGGTTTGTTTTCACAAAGTAGCATAAGTCTTGCAAGAGTGCTTGGTGAACTTCCAGATCTTATTAAATATTTATAATTAATCCTTACAAAGTAACATTTCACAATGTGTGTTCTAATTAAAGGGACACTGTCGGCTTGAATTTTTTTTCTGATTTGACCCATCTAAAAACTTGCAATTTCGGTTCAAGTCCCATTTAGACTGTATATCCTACACTTCTGCTTAAGAAATGGGAAAACTTAGAACCCCTATGAAATTTTACAAGAATCTTTCACACAATCATGAGCACAGTATCAAATGCTCTGAGGTTACCTCTCCTCACTCTGTTCCTGCAAGCACAGACTGCTTGGGGTTTTTTTGATGTGTGATTAGTCTCCCAGTTGCTACTGCTGTTGCTACTCCACATAACCCCTTCTTAATTTTTATAAAGGCTACTTCCAAAAGGAATAAATGTAGCAAGGAGTACAGTGAAATTGAGGGATTAATTCCTTTGATGTAGCTCATTTTTTCTTAACCTTAACTTTTTTTCCTTTTTTTTTCTTTTGAGATAAATAATTAATCTAGGGAATCCTTTCTTTGAGCAAGTTTTTTTTACTCATACATCACACTTCTGCTTTTCTTAAGTTGTATGCAAACAGCTTCCAAGAAAAGCAAAGGCTGCATGAAATTAGTGAAAAGTGGTACCATTGAGCTCACCTCCACATATTTTTCTAGAATACTATGACTTACAGTAATCAAACCCATTTTGGTTCTTCCATGGCCAAGAATTATGAAACTGTTAGAATCACAAATGAAAATTATAATTTTGCATTTGCGGTGCTTTCAATTACATTATCGACCACTTGAACTCTTTGTTTCCTTTCAAATGAAACTAAATTGGAAGCTGAAGTCCAGGATTTTGCTTACTGGATTCCACCTATTGAATGGGTCTGGAGTCCACAGGAGGAGACTAAAATTACCATGGAGTAGTACCTTCACCCTACTCTTGCTAGTTGCTACAGCAGGCAGAGACAATCTTTATCAGATGCTCACAGTCTAATCTCAGGTTTGCATCTAATGTTTGAAAGTGGCATCATTTCTAATAAGAAATCAAATCCCTGAACACAACACTCCTGATGGTCTGTGGTGGAATGGCTTTTGGTGAGGGTGGAGAGTGGAATACATCTTTTTCCTTAATTGATACAAATCTGTGACAGAAAGTTTCCCTCTGAAGGACAGGCCTACACTAACACACATATACACACTCTCCCAGGACTGAAATCCCAGTGCTGAGGCTGTTCAGAAGTGGCACAGACAGACAAAGGTGAGACTCACATTATTTCCTTCCGTATAGCTTTCCTTGACACACAGGCACCTGTATGGTTTCACAGCTGTGTCACAATCATCAGCATGGCCATGGCAATTACACCTGAAAGAACAATAGGTGGAGTCAAAAGTTAGAACATGAAACACATCTGTGCAAAAACATATTACACAGTCAATTTTGTGTATTACATAGCCTGGTTCTTTATTAAGAACAAATAAATGTCACCGAAGAGAATGTTCTTAGGTGCAGTAAACTACAAAAGATTACTTTATTCAATATATTTTTAAGCATCAACAATTTCTTTTCAAGAAAGTAAAAACCAGCATGTAGTAGAGCTACTCTTGCCTTATATGATATGTGATGAAAACTGTATTTCAGTATGTAACATTGATATGTAAGTTTTTATTAAATAAATTACAATTATTCATCAATAATAAAACTTCCACTGTGACTCTAGTTTTTCAAGAAATCTTAACCACAACAGGAGTAATTTTGAATTTTAACCCATTTTATCTCCATTAAAATTTCCAATTCTTACTAAAATAAAATCTGTATAGGGTCTTAATTAATAGTCAATAACCATACCACTCTACCTGAAAGGCTGCGCTTCTGGAGGCATGACACAGCTTTGTAAACTACAGCTGAAATTATTTTACTGTTACATCATCACCAATGTAAAGCTGTTTTAGTAAATGCATTATCATAAATACATCTAAATCAATAATCAAAATATATTAATAGGCTAGAAAATTTTAAAGTAAACAAGACTTCTAACAGGGTGCTTTCTCTCAAAATGAGAGCTACCAATACAATTTCAGGAATAACAATACTTACAAATCTGCACCATATGCTTCTTGGAAACTATTTCATTGCCAAATTTGCATATTATTTCCAGGGCATAATTAGTCCCTTCACAAGACAGCCCACTTATCATATACAATAAAGTTGTCAGTCAGTCAGCTACCCTATTTTGAAAGGAAAACTCCAACTAAAACAAAGAAAGAGCTCTGCATTGACTGTTAAAATTGCCATGTCTCAGAATCTATAGCTTGGAAGAGTTACTGAAATAAAGCAAAAGCCATTGTTTCAGTCATAAGCCTTTGCTTAGAGGCATAGGTAATTCCAAGGAAAGGACTGCTTTTGACAGATTTGTGTAATAAGTATAATTAATTGTAAAATAAAATGTGAGCAAACAGTTTTATAAAACAGTACACCAGTCATTTCCAACTTGATACACTGCTTCAGACCAAATTCCTTTCTCAATCATACATGTAAAAGCAAAACAAGTTGATCAAATTTTAGGCAGGTCCCTATATGCCATGCAGAGCTGTAACAGTCAGAGACAGTGCTGGATGTGGGAAGAGTCACGTAACACTCACCTTCCACTGACTGTAACTTCATTAACTCCATAGTACCTATGCCTAAAATTTACCCAAGGTTCCCTAGTGTGATACTGGCCACGGAGATGAATCCTCACTTGTGTAGCTTTTACAAATTCTTGAAGAGATGGAGTATTATAAAAATCATTGTAACCAGGTCGGTGGTTTGGTTCCGGGGTAAGAACACTGAAAGTTAGATTACCACGAGAATACGGTGTAAAGCTGTTTAAATAGAGAGGAAAACAAATTAAACTCAAAATATTACATATTTTACAGATTCTAGCCCCTAACATACTGTTTCTCAGAGAGGGTCTCAACTGCAAATGGTAGTTTCATGCTTTCTGAGTAAAAATTCTTATGTCAGTGGATTCCCAGACACCAGAATTCAAGACAGGGAAAAGAAATGTCCTCTATATGTCTGTTTTGTCTGTTAAACTACCATGCTCTTCTCCAGACCCAAAATTTCCAATTAAAAGTAAAGCCTTTACCAGGCAACTTCAAAATATTATTAAAGTGTGATTGATACAGTGTCACCTGCACACATTTTCAAGAGATTTAACACACTGTCCTTGAGAAACACGAAGTAGGCTCAAACCACATCAGGAAAACATTCAGATGACTAACACAATAATTAATAGGCTTACATTGTTAGTAATACACCTGCTAAACACAAAAAAAACATACAGCAACAATTGTTATATTTTGAATTCCAAACTCACAGGACCATATCATCTGCTCCTCTGAGTGAGCAGAGTTAGAAACACATGCTACCTTCCAGCAAGTGAAGTACAAGATAATGTAATGGAAAGCAGTAAGATTGAGAGTAAAACCACATATTTAAGCCCAGGAAGGGGAAGGACTGAGTAAACAAGTAGATACAAAGTACACAACTTGGTATGAATCATGTCATGTTGGTCTATGTACTAGGCAGAGTTTAGTCCCTGGAAGAGAAAAGAGTGTCTGCTTATTTGCACACCTACATGGGATCATTAAAAATAGGTATTACATTATCATGTAATCACCTGGCACCTGACATGCAACACTCAAAAAATGTCACTTGAAAATATGTCAGTTTTTGAAAGATGAGATTTCTAGTTAGGCTAGGTCTGCTGAGTCAAGCTCTTCTGTCTTCGTGAAGGATCTTTGAATTTCCCGTGCTCCTAATCCAGGTCAGTGCTTCACAAAAATCTCAGTGGAATATATCTGCTTCTCTGGGTGATTATGCCTTCTCTTTCCCTCCACAGAAAACTAAATAAAGTATATTTCTTCCATGTTATATAAAACTGTAATGGAAATGTTTAGACAGGTACAAATGGCAGATAAACAATACCATGTTGGTATAGAAACATCAGAGGGAACAGCAGAAAGACTGTAAGGCTGATGGCAACTAGATAAGCAGGTCATCAAGATTTTAGGGCATCTACATGCAGTTTCTCAGGAAAACAAAGGAGATTCTAAAATAAGGGGCAGCCAATATTCAGACTAAGCAAAGATTCAAGCCTCTGATAGGGGGATAAAGGACAGTGAGCAACTCCTAACTTACATAGGTGGTACAGGATGGAGAAACAAAAACCTTAATCACTTTCATTTCCTAAAGGACACAAAAGAGAGTCCATTCAGTACTAGCATGTGATCACCAAAACAAGAACCATCAAGTTACAGTAAGGATTTCAAAACCAAGGTCGTTTGTCTTCCATGTAAATCCAGGCAATCCTGGATAGGCCACTAGGACATGAGGACACTGGTGTCTAAATCCTGGACAGACAATCTGGACATGTCTTGGCAGGTACAAGTTTGTGGGTATGAAAGAAAGAGAGAGAAAGAAGTTTTGTTTTACAATAAAATCCTCCAGGGAACTCTGTTACACTGCTGACATAAATCTGGGGCTTTGTTTCAACAGCAGCTCCTCTTTGAGCACACAGAATATTCACCAATATATGTCTTATCACTTAAAGCTTTCTGTACATCAGCTGTACCCAAAAATTATTCATTCATATCATCTCCTATCATCATTTACATTTTAATTGAAGGGGAGAAACTGTGCTGCTTAGAAAAACATGGACTGTTTCCATAAATGTTAACTCCTCGACTCTTTCTTAAAATTATACAAATTCATATTTTGGGGCTGAAAAAGGTATTGCACCTCACTTATTTATCCAAAAACATTTGTCTTACTTAAGATATTTCCCCTCTCCTCTACCCTCTGCTTCAAAGATCAGCAATAAAGCTCAGATTCCTTTTCAGAAGAGTGGTGTAACTCAAATGACCTTATGCTCCTCTCCACAGAATACTGAACTCCTGGAGAATAGACAAAGATGCTGGCACTTGAAAAGTCTTAGAAAGGTAGCAAAAGTGGGGGGGAAAAAAGGCAAAATACCTACAGCACCTGGAAAAGTATTTTCTCACCGATTTCCAGCCAAGTACTAAACAAGTCTAATACTGACTGGCATCTGAACTCAGGCAAGAGATAATGCAGTTGAATGCATGCAGTGGCAAAAGTTCAATTACATATATGTGTGTGTACATACATGGATATATGTGTGTACTAAGGTAACATATTAACTATTATATACGTTATATGCTATGTTTTTTAAATGTATATTTTATATATTATAAAGCTTTAAATGTTCACATGTTAATTGACAGTAAAAGGGCTTGCAACATATTTCTAAATGGCAGTAATCCCTCTTGCCCCTCTTCCCACAGTTTTATATCGCTTCTTGTTTAGAAAGATGAGAAAACTTCAAGACAACATTTTCAACTCATTTCTTACATGTGTTGCATAACACTAGCAGGGTTGAATAACTGGCTTTTGTACTTCAGTCTGGCCTCTTTCCTAAGCTTCAGAACAAGCTGCCCTCCCAGAGATCAGAAGGTAGACTTTCATATTCACTAGCCTGTTTAGAACAATGTTATATTAGTACCTTCCTCCACTTATCCTCTCAGTGTTCTGAAATTCTACTGACAATAGCCATCAAAACACTAACACGTAACATTTTGAAACTCTACCTCAAAAAGAACAAGAGGAATCAATTGACTCAGACTCATAAATTATTAAAATATTATAAAAATTACAGAAAACTTTTTGGCAATTTTGAGTTGAAAGGTCATGTTTAGGATCTTTGATATATTCAGCAGTCCATAATAAATTAGTGTACCAAATTAAAAGATTCTATCTCATTGGGACATAGCAGTGAATCGTGTCAGGATGTTACCTGTTCAAACCATCTGTATTATGCACATAATACCCACTCATACCTATGCATCTGGAGACAGTTGACAGAATCTGGGTTTTCCAGAGATCCATTGTTCTCCATTTCAAAAATACTGCAATTTCTAGCAAAATATTGCCAGTCTTCCCATTCTAGATCATCTCTTTTTTTCCTCTCAATTTTTATTGCTTCAGGGTGTGGGCTAAAGAACTGCAGTATAATATAGAATACCTACAAGAAGATAACAAATTTATGAACTGATATTAATGGCTAAGCTGTAAAACAATGAGAATTTAAACCTTTTTCTTAATGTAACTATACAGTCTGCTTTACCACTCATAGACAGAAGCAGCCATATTTCACCCCACATATTCCTACCTAAAGCCAGAGGGAACCTTTTTTGTTGAACAAGCTCTTTGATTTCCCAGACACTATCAGACAACTACTGAACTACTGCATCAGAACTTCACTTTTTCTCAAAGACCGTTTGAAAATGCACTGCAAAGTCCATGATTTGTTACAGCCATGTCATTTTGGTAAAAATTAAAGTTGTAACTTTGTGGTACCAAATATTCAACAAGTTATTTGTCGGACAGCAGGTAATTTTTTTTTTTAAGTCTACATATTTTTAGCTCAGAATCTCATCAAATACCTGTGTTGTTTCAAACACTTCCCTCAGCATGCTGCTTAAGCAGACTTGTGTGTATCAAATCAGCAAAAGTCAAGAATTTCACATTCATTTAAAATCACTTTTAACTAAACGACTAATGTTTACATATGTAGCCAAAGCCTGTCATCATATTCTTTCCACACTCACCATTAATTAAAAAAGAATAGGCCAGAAAGAATATACAGAAATTTGGTGAATTCCCTATTGTGAATGCAGCCCCACTTCTGGTATGTCCCTCTTTCCAAGACATCCTGACATTCTTCAAGAGCCTAGTGGACGGTTAGGAGCAATATGGCCTCTTCAATAACTACACCTGCTTATTTTCTCCTTTCATATTCCTTGGGAAGCTAATCTATCACCTCCAGAACATCTACAAACAGAAACACCTTCTAATATGTCAGTGTGTATTTGATACATTAAATTTCATTCGTCTGCAGTCAGTTTTCTACCAGCAGGTACAAAACAAGCAGCTTACATTTTAATAGAAATTAAAATAAAAGTTGAAATTTACAAAAGTGCAGTTAAGAGACAACAATCAGTTTCCAAATACTGGTGCCTTCACACAGGATCTACTCTTGTATATCTACTCTAGATTACTGCTGGTTAAAACAGGCACATCAAAAGAGAATGCTGAAAACCACAATGCATTTTGTTGCCTTTTGCACTGTTATATGCCAATAAAAGAAACTTTCTTCCTGGTCCTCTAAGGATAACATTTTAAAGCATAAGGTTTGAATATCCTCAAAATTGCAATGCGATATCTATAAAAATCTTTTCTTAGTTTTGTTTTAATAAATGGCAAATGGCATCTTCCCATTACCTGATACTGTCCATTTTGTAAATCTATTGTGATTGAAACACCACGATCCAGACCTGCAGTATTAGCAAACACAGATGAAATCCAAGTGGTCCCAATGTCATTATCATTGATGTAGTGGAGAGGGTGGGCTTCTGCATCCAGCCTCAGCACCCTGTCATTAGTGGTATCATCTGCACCATTAGGGATGCAGTACCTCTGTATCAAAGGGTGTACTCGCGGATGACTTCCAGGACAGCGGCACTCAGACTGGGTATGAAGATGAGGGAATTTTCCAGAGAATACTTCCAAAATGTCTCTGTCACAGCATAGAGAATAGTATTAGATACATGACAACAAGAACAAACGTCACTTTGTGCACCTAGGCTCATAGATTAAACAAAATTCAGGTTAGATCATAGTAGAAGCCCTAAACTCCTGATGTAAACTCAAGAATGGGACACTCAGGAGTGAAGGCTCCCCCCAAGGTCTCTACATTATCAATGGTAGCAGTATGCATCTTCAGAAAATATCTGTGAAGAACCACTCTGGAGCTCCTTTCATTGCTCCAGACATATGGAGTTCTTCAGACACCAAGAGAAAGGAGTTCTTTGGTGAGAGGCCTAAAGCTAAATAGATGCGAGGAGAAAAACTCTTTACATTTTATTGCAGCATTATGTCTGACTCCAATCAGCAGTCTGGATCCTGTTCTTAAACACACCATAGTGCCAATATACTGCCCGTAACCACTGTGAAGTTCAAACCCTCCCAAAAGACCAGCTTGAACAATATCATATTGTACCTTAGGAAATCTGGATAGAAGTATTTTCACTTTTAACTAATTTTTATCAAGATGTCCCCTTTTTTAACTGCAATCAACCTAGTCACGCCAAATCATTGACATACTTCAGTCCACTCTGACATCAGCAACTGCAATAAATACAAAGGTAGGTAGGCAGGCAAGCAAGCAGATATATGGATGACATGGACAGTTCTTTATCTGCTTATCACTGATACAAAGGAAGGATTTTGTGAGTCAAGAAGAGACCGAATTTTTATATTTAAACCTTGTAACTTTTCCCATTTTCCTACTTTATCAGTAAGAACATAATTTTGGGTGCTTAATAAGCAAATAAATACTTGCTAACTGTCACTACAGCTTCCACAGAACCAGAGTTGCAGGACTTCTTACATATCTATAGCCTAAATTAATTGGTATGCAGGCAAGACTTCCCCTCCCAGTTTATCCCAGAGAAACATTTTGCACCATGCTATTTGTGGATATAAAATCAAATCTAGAAAGACATCAGTAGGTGAAAACAGTCTGTAAAATACCTTAATTTTCAATTGTTAAGCTTTATTCATTTTACTGACCTAAACTGTAGTTCAAAAGATTTGACAAGCATTGCTCTGAGAAATACAACCACTGTGATTTTCATAAAACTTGGAATTCAGATTCACATTAATGCTTCCAATTCACAGGAGCTCAGTTCATCATAATGTCCTGCAGACAGCTGAGCTCTGAGGAAACTGCTCTCCATCTTATTGAAAGACTATCATTAAGTAGCCTGAAGGTCTGCAGTTCTGAGTGTCATTGTGTGCAGCCTCCCTGGAAGCACTACACAGACAAATAGGACCTGACTAATTCTGGCCAGCCTGAAATGACTGGATTAATCCAGCATGAGCTGGATAACAAAGGTAACATCTCTTTGTAATGTGCTAGGAAGGGAGGCTGGAGGGCAACAGAAATTGCAGTGGCAACAGTAATTTGGCCTCAGGAACACAGGAAGTCAAAGCAATTGTCCAGGGCTCTGTGGGCTGAGGGAACCAAGTCATTGGTGGCTTATGGTGACAACTTCATCTGAAGAGCAAGGGACTGCGGCACCTCAGGGCAGGGGTGTGTGCGTGGGGCAGGCGAGCACCAAGACTACCTGACATGGATACTGTGGGGAAGTGAAACCAGAGGAAAGCAACAGCTAAGCACGGGGAGCCCACCTTCCAGCCACAAAGCCAGCATGCCAATCACTTGGAATGCCTGTCCTCCTCATCAGACTGGTATCTGAGTGGTCCAGTTTTGACCCTGTAGCTCCCTTCCTTGCCCTACAGTTTACACACGGCTCGGAGGAAGCTTAGCAAGTCTTATCCACCAGGACTAAGCTTATCAGCACACACTATTATGACAGAATTATGATGAGTAGGTAACACCTAGACAGTTTATAAGCATTGAAATCTAGCAACTGGATCTACTCTCTGCAAAATACATACTAAGTCAGGTTGTAGCAAGGACAACAATAACAAGGAGAGCACATATTTATTACAGTGTTTTGTTTCACTACATATACACTACATACACCACTACATACATCAAGCCTATTTAAGCAACAGTTCAAAAGCAAAACGCATTCAGTTGTTGAATTTATTTTAACTCAAGATTTTTTAGATTAAAGGTAATCTTTGAAATGAGGCTCAGGGAACTACATCGTCACAAGCAATTATCTAAAGGAAACATCTGAAAAGCACTACACTTTGGGAAATAAGCATATTGTTATCTACACTTCTTTCTCACCACACTCTTATTTTGCTACAAAAGTAAAAGTTCTTTACCTGTTTGTAAGCGCCACTGAGTAAAATCGAAAATCTTGCATTCTTCCAACAAATTGCTCTAAACCTAAGGAAATATACTATAAATAATCCATTGAGCAGAAGGCAGCTTTGCACTGCATGAGAGCACCTTTAATTCAGCACTCAGAAATCTCTCTTGCACAATTACCCCTCCTGAATGAAACCATCTTGGGCCTGGACAAAACTATAGAGGGCAGTGACTTAATTTTTTTGATAAAAAAGAATGATTTATAATAACTTTATAAGAACATTTTGTACCTATCTCTTTTCTGATTAGAGAGGTGGCACAGGGACCGGCTCATTAGACAGAAGTAATGAGCCAGTCCATGTGCCACCTCTAATTAGAGAAGAGATACAGTAGGTACAACTGTACCTATCAATTTATACAATAAAGATAAAAAGCATTTTAAAATATTCCTTTCTTTTACATGATTATTAGCTATCCAGAATTCAGAATCAAAACCACAACAAAATACATTTCCAAATACAAGCTTTAAGAAATGGGGCATAGACTACTTTCTTGCCCAAAGCCACAATAAAACTGTTTATGTGACATATTTTTAGAAGTTAACTTCAAATTATGCATGTTTCTGAAGAGCAATAGTTAGTGTTCTTATACCTGCAGAGCCAAGAATTAGTGAAAAGTAACCAAACATCCCCCACACTCCTTCAATGATCATGTCATGATATAGAACATATAAAACTCTAGATGTAGATGAAGAGTAAAACTTTCAGGCATTACTAGAGGCTAAAAGATTCTCATTCTGCCATGGTTTACATGAGTATTGATAAAACTGAAGAACACAGCCAGCCAGAAACCTTCAGCTCTCTTCCTGACTCTGCAGAGAGAGTAGTCTAGTGGCCATGCAAATTTCCATTCTGAAACAGAATATATATTCCCTATATTTACCCTGAAAAACTACAGGCAGAAATTAGTGGAATAAGTCACTTTACATACATGTTTTAGAGAATTCAGGAAAACCTATCATATAAATTATGATCATCTACCAAACATCAATCTATTCCTATACATAGATGTTGGTAGATGACCATAATTTATTCTATCTTCAAGCCAATCTTTTGAGAAAGATAATTGAAAAATAGGAATTTTCTTCTGCAGTAAGGTATTACTTCTCACCATATAGATAACTTAAATTACTCACACTTCTTTTAACCACATCATGTATATTTTGACTATTCCAGTGCATTCCACTAAAGTACTACAAGATTTACCTGTGAAGCTTTGTCCAATTTGCAGAGTACCATCAGCATCAGTATCTGCAACTGTTCCCATAAGAGTCCTTGAATCAAAAGCTGTGTTATCATCTTCCCAACCATTCAAGAAGAAACTAATTCGGCTGTGATGCACCTATAGAATCAACGTAAAGGGGCAAACACATGCTTTATCATGCAATCATTTTGATTTCTCTACATTTTTTTGTCTATCACTGATTAACTGATAACATTACCTCAGGCCATTTGTTCCCTGTCTTTATTTTTGGTGCCTACTGAAAGCAGTTACCTCTTTTTCATTAACATATCACCACTCAGATGCAGAGAGTATAAAATTTCTACAGGGGTTAAATCAAAGAAGGAACTACAGCACAAGGATCTGGTGGAGATGGAGGGGAAGAAAGGAAAAGGAGGGTGGGTGTGTTTCACAAGGTACAAGGCTGGTTACAGCTCCATCACCACTCTGGGCCATGGGCACATGTTACAGCTGTCACAGCTCTTCTCATACATCACTTCAAACAGGCCTCAAGGGGCTGCACACCATGCTCAGGATAATCAAACACAGGCCTCCAAGAGCCCACAAAATGCCTCCCTAACCCAAGCATGCTCCTTCTACAAGGGCTGAAGGGAACAGTATAGGAACTGCCTACATCTGCTTTACACCCACCGGGTAATTCCCTTTCATCCAGGGAACCCTTGGCTAGGAATATGCACTCAGCCAGCACCCCAGGGTACTGTTTTCTGCAAGTGCTCCCTTTCCTGCCAATTCATTTTAAATCTGAGCTAACGTTCATAGAAATCCTTTATGGCATTCTCCCAGCTCCACAAAGTCACAAGATGCTGAGCTTTGACAAAGTTGGGGGGTTTTTTGCATTAGCAATGCTTAGATTTAGGTTACCCAAAATTAGAAAAAGTTTAATAATATGGGAGTGCCTTTCAGCCTTACATTATATGAAATTCAGTACTCTCATTTAAAAAATCCAGGCTCACACAAAATGAAAACCAGAAGTATTATGGCTATAGTCAGGTTCCCATTAATGAAATTAATTATAGAAACTAAGTTGGACTTATTGAAAATTTTTATTTCAGAAAGTTTATTTGCAAAAAAAATTAAATTACTTGGGTTTTAGCAATGTTTAGCTTGCATAAAGTATTTTTCACATGAAAACTTGGTAGCTTTAAACTTTTGAAACACCATTTTGCTGCTGCCAATTAACAGAGCATTATTTTAACTTTGCAGGTACAGATGCCTGGTGAATCACGTCTATCAAGGCAAATAAAACTAGAGTGCTTTAGCCCCTCTTGACAGTCACGCCAGTCAAAAGAAAATAAACCTGAAATTACTGCTTCCATAAGAACAATACCTATGTGAGGACACAGAAGGCTTACAAGCCAGAATAATTTGTTGCAAAAAAAGGAAAGACAGAACTTATTTACCAGTTAACAAAATACCAGCTTGAAAACCACAATATAAGCACACACAATACTACTCTGACAATAAAATCTTTCAAATTTCAGACCAAGATAAATGGACACAATTATCTATAAATCTGAGCTCAGATGATCAGCATCTGTGCCTTGAGCAACAAGAGCCTATCAGCATTTTAAGAAAGAAAACATGAAATAAGATGGAGGGGTTTGTTTGGCCTTTTTTCTTTTGGCTTCACAGGAGATTGTACAAATGAATTTTTCCTCCTTAAACTGTACTTTCAAACATAAACATGTATGCTGAGCTTTATTGCCATTTCCAGATTCAGTCAATATTTCCCAAATTTAGACAGGAATATTTATTGCCCTTCCACTGATGGAAATTTGAAGGCTATTATCATAATTACTAAGCCTTGAGATTTGTTCAAAAAGTTATTGCTTATGAGTTTCACCGCTCAAAATACATCTCTCCATTTTAAATTATCTTTTGTGTTGACATATCAATGACCTAAATACAACAATTTCTTTATTTAATTTTAATACAAAGCCCTCTAAACATCTGATGCCCTATTTGCAAGAGCCTAAGCATACGTATATATTGTGGTTACATTGCATTTTTTTCTGCATCACATTTTTTACAGCCTGTTACTGTCATTTGGCGTTTGACTGTTATCATCATAAAAGATACAGGCTTTTCTACTTTGTTATTTGTAGCATTATCTCATGTTTTACAACATCTTTGCACAACATGCCTGCACATGAAATATAACTAGTGAAAAGTTCTCAGTGGTATTAATGCATAAAAAAGAATGTGGTTCCATCTCTACTGTCTTTACCCAGCCAAAAGCTGATGAACAGCCAATTTTCCTTTATCACATTAGCACAGCCATGAGGGAAACACATTTGTTCTAGTCAGCTACACTAAAGATACTATTACCAATCTAACATATACATGTTTTATATCAGCAGTATTCTCAGAGTATGAGGGAGCCAACAATATATTAACACTAGCATGACAGTTTATTTAAGAAAAGAAAATTGTCTCTGTAGAGGGACAGAAGTTAGAAATGTATGGCTAAAGCTCAGTGTCACTGGTCTAATAAAGGTAATAATTCTTAAGCTTTCTTTATAGCAGGTAACACTCCTGTGGCAGCTCTGTCATATCATTCAAATAAAAATGTTGCCTTTTACAAGTTTAAGAGTACCTTTATTTTTAGTCAGATATGAAGCATGTTTCCGCTTTCCTGTTTCCACTGTAAAACATTTCTGAGGGGAATTCAGAAATGGGCACGCTCACCCCCATCAGCTTCTTGAAAACTTACTGTCTCAGGCACAGCTTTATAGGACCTAATTCTGCCTCCCCCTGTGGCAAGCACAGTGTTCACCTCCATGCACCCCATACTAAAATCAGGGGGTCCATTCATGACTTAAGAGTGACAGAATTGGGCCCTAAGTGACCAGGTATTTTTACTTGTTGAAAATAGGTGACTAATGACAATTTTAAATCTCCCTCCCCCCTCCCCCACCACCAATCTCTTTGTATTAAATAGGATTTAGAATAGTTGGGTTTAATATAGCACATCCCCAAGGTAGCCCTAAGCACTTTACAATGCTGAATTGGATATCAGTAGTGCAGTGACTGTGTAAGGCAAAGGCAGCAGTCATTATGCATTTGGCAGTAGCTCAATGTAATGATCCCCCTGCTGGTTATTAAAGGGGGTATGAATATCTGACATGGGAGGAAAATGTAGGAGGGAAACCATGTGTGGTATAAAAAATCCCAGTGGCTCTCCACAGTGGGAGGAGAGGAGGTCTCAAAGTTTGGTGTCAGTTTAGACTACACTAAATAAGAAAAGGCTGGCACCAATTGGGCTGTTTGATGTAGTTATTTAAGGTCTCCTGACCATTAGCATTAAATTCCATACAATAGCACAGAACTAAAAGAAGACTTTCTCTCCTGACTAGGACAACAGGATTATTCCCCAGTTGTCCTTATTAATAACGTTCAATATGAATTTTCCCCAAGAGAGTAACAAGAGATGGGTAGGAAAGGTTGGCTTTGTGGTTGTGCAGAGCACAGGACCAGAAGCCTGGGACATCAGCACTCTAATCCCAGCTCTGCAACCACCTCTCAGTCCTGTGCTTTCCCATCTGTCAGATACAGCAAATCACCTCTCAAGGAGGTGGCAAGGATTAGTTACTAAGATCCATTTGCTCTGAAACTACATCAGCATCTGCCAACATAGAACCTAATACCAACTCCAAGCAATGGAAAATCCATTTGATGGTGAACTGAGGTGGTGAAAGATATCAATACTCTTTCCTCTAATAGCACTCTTGGTATGACCTGGAAGAGTTTCAAAGATGAGAGGTACAGGGCCAAAAGAGCTGACAGGCAAATTCCTTCAGTGCATCCCAAGTTAAGCTTATAGTTCTCTAGCACAAACAAATTGTGCATCAGAGACAGCAATACCAAATAAAACCACTTCCTAGCAAGGAAAGCTTCCCTGCCATATGGGTCACAGTACTGCAGAATCACAAAATCACAGATTGGGTAAGGTTGGAAGGGACCACAGTGGATCATGTGGTACAACCTCCCTGTTCAAGAAAGGGTCATTCCAGATAACATGTGGCACAGGATTGTGCCCATGTTATTGCTAATGAGACAGGTACAGGAAATTTATTATAATTTTATTTTCTTACCTAAAGATCTGTGCTCTTCAGATCCTACCCACAAAAACACAACAATGAAATTTAACATGAATTTTGCCACTTGGATCAGGCAGAACTGTCATTCAAACAAAAGCCAGTATTTTCACATATTAAGTGCTAACAGAACTGCTAACTTCCACTACATTGCAGTAATCTGTGTGGCAAAAAAGAAACATCACAACCAAATACTCCAGAGCAGTTGCACTGGTTAAGGGACTATGGCAAAAAGCAGAAGCTCCTTGACTGAAGAATACCATGGGTTCTTTCTTTCTCTTTTTTTTATATAAGCCTTGTATTGTACTGATATTTATAGGTATAATGCATATTGGTATACCAACATATAAATAAAAAAACAGTCCAACAGTTACAAGTAAAGAGTATAATAGGTAGAGTAAAAATATGTATTAGTACAATAAAAATTAACAATATTTTTTTTCAAAAAACCAAAAAAAGCTTAATATTCCTCATTATCAAAACAGAGGCAGAAGACATTTTGATACCAAGTAGAAGACACAGTTATACTGACTCCACTTTTTTGAACTACAATGACCCTTTCGAAGCCAAAGCCAGTTTGGGGGAGTTCTGAGACTACAATCTACAAAGTTTTGGCTGTCACATAATAACACCCACATTTATTACCTTGCAATGTACATGTGTGATAGCTGGCCCACTTAAGCAACATACACTTTTTCTTCACGCACATTAATCATCCTGTCATCAAAATGTCCTCTTACATATATATATAAAGGCAACTGAGACAATTTTAGTTTCTTCCTTGTGGAATTGAATTGCACCATTTCAGCCAAAATAAATGAAGTTAATGGAACCTTTTTTCAGTGAACACTATGATCTTTTTGCATTAGTAAGATTTTTCCATTACAACTTGGTCCTAATATTAATACCCCCCAAATACCTTATGGAAAATGATTTCTAATAAATAAGATAGGAAGGAGAGACATAGAAAAGTATTCTTTATAGTTGATTAAAAAAAATCCCTAAGAATCCTTAAATGTATCACAGCAGAGCTAAAGATCACTAACCAGAGATCAAAGCCTTTACAGGCACTAAATGACACACAACCAACAGAGGCAGTAGCCTCATTCCCAAATATTTTAATTTGTAATTAGTATAGGCTTCAAAGACACCTGTTTTCCAGTTAGTACAACCTTATCCTTTATGTTATCTTTCCTATTCCAATATTTATTGGCATGGGAAAGATTTATTAAAATATTACAGATAAATTATAGGGAGTTATTTCAAGACAACATTAATCTTCTCCACTGGTTGAATATACATTCTTTTTACCCTTACTAATAAGAGCTTCTAGCAACCATAAAATACATTTTAATCCTAACATTTCCTTTCATCATCTTTTGTTCTAATAACTAGATCACAATGTCTGGCAAGACAGATTATTAGAACAGAAGGATTGCTTCCCAGATTTGCAGGCCATAAATGAGGAGTTCCACAACAGAGGGAACTCTGGCACCAAAAATGAAAGGAATAGAAAAAAAATCTTTTCCAGTCATTTAAGCCAAATGATACCAACCTTGGCCTACTTAGTTTTCCAGCCAACTTAGTGAAGGCAACCACTTCAACTGCAACTTCAGCTCTTACAGCTATTCAGACCATCACACAGAGTCTCAGATGGAGGGGCAGGACTGACCGACACAGACAAAACAAGGACCAAAAACGCATCTCTCAATACTAGGAAATTACTACATTCCAGTACATGTCATGGACACCACTGTTTTCAAATAAGATTAAAAAGAAGCAGTTCAGGGATATGCAATATATAACTGACATGAACAAGATTATTCAAAAAACCATTTATCTGTATACTAAAAAATTTTAAAGCAAATTTTTAAGTTAAAGATGCAAATTTAGCTAGTTTGCAAATGCAAGTTAAATTTAAAAACTTAATACAAACTAAAACACAATGTCAGTTTCTGAAATACAAGAAAAATAACCAAATACTCCCCAAATAAGAGAACAGAAAATAAGCTGTAAGAAAACGCAAGTCTGTTTTCATTTTCCTTAAAATACGCCCTATTTGCACAGCAGGCAGTTACTCAGAACTAGAAACAACTATTATAAAGAAGATGATACACAATATGAAGAATTTAAAAATGTTTTATGAGAAGCAGTTAGGTAGCTATACCATTTATCTGTAAGGCAGAAAAAAATGGGGAGGTGGGGGGGAAGCTCAATTTATTTTCCAAATCAGCAAGCTAGCAGGAATGACCCCTCCCTTTACTTGTATTAAAAACTAAAGCAACTCCAGAATCAATAAAGTTACACAGGCTTTACAGAGATGTACATTAAAGCAGAAGTTAGCATAAATGATTTGCCTAATCATTCAGAAATAACAAGGAATCAGAGATTATGAGAAATGAGGAGGAGCTGCAACTCACCCAGCTCAAAAATTACTACACAACATACCATTACAATCGCTTACTGTTACTTAATTTGGTGTGGTTCTTATAAAAATTTCCAGCTAAATATGGCTTGCTATCTGTTAAACTAATCAAGATTCAGAAAACCTTTTTTCCTTCTAAATGTATTGCAGATTTGTGTCAGGAACTTTCTCAATGAGTCCATTCTATAGAAACAGACAGTGTATTAACACATTTTCTCCCAAGGTGAGAAAACAGATTAAGGTTATGACCAAAATGACAGGCCTGTGGCTTCCTTGAATACTTTAATAGAGTCAACAAATCAACAGTGGCCACTGATGACAACAGAGGAAAGAAGACAATAGGTGGAAGGAGGGGAATTAGTGATGCTACTATAATGGTGTAATCAGAAACTTGAGCATAAAAATCTTTTTCACCTTCAACCTGTCTCAATATGCTCCTTTTGCCTGCTCATATAAAGACCTACAGCATATTTACCACTGGGGGACATGTGGTTTCATGTATTTCCTCTGCAAAAGCAGGTGAGAAACAGAAATGTAACAGCTAATAAAGCAAGAGTAAAGGGCTTTTGCATATCAAAGAGAGGAGATGCACACAGGTATGTATTTCAGTATTTTCTTGCATAATTGCAAATCCTGCTGAAGCTGCAATCACAAAGGCTTCCACACAGCTTTAATATTTCATAAATGATTTTTCTGTAAAGAGGAAAGATCAGTGATATGGACTAAGCAAAAGAATTTTGGGGGAAAAACCAGGATGAAACCACTAGCATGAATCCAGGCTTACTTTCAGCTGTCATTTAAGCAGAGCTAGTGACCAAAAACCTTATTGTAGCATTTCATATATTTTTTTTTTAATCTGAGCACCTATGCATCCCTAAATTGATGAATCAGAAACAGCAGACAACTTTCTGCCACAATTCAACACCTTTCCTCACTGAATAAATTGCAGAATTTACATACCTTGAACATTCATTTTAAAGGAACCTTCCCTAGCCCTCATTTTTGTCTTATTCTCATTTTGCATTATTCGACTAATTTTCACTTCCTCTTTTTTGTCTATATATTTACATTTAGCTTTAAAAAGAATAACCAAACAAAAAAGAAAAAAACAACAGCAACAAAAACCCCAAACAACGTGATAAATGCAGTGAATACAGGTAGGACCAGATTCTTGCCCCCAAGTATTATTTTTCTCAAACACTAATACAAACAGGGAACAAATCAGGTTAACCTGGAAAAGAGAGGGGCAGGCACTGATCTCTTCTCTGGTGATCAGAGAGAGGGCCCAAGAGAATGGCATGAAGCTGTGTCAGGGGAGACGAAGGCCAGACACAGACAAGGTTCATCACCCAAGGTTCATCACCACCCAGGGTGGTTGGGCTCTGGAACAGGATGCCCAGCGAAGTGGTCACAGGCCAAGCCTGACAGAGATCAAGAAGTGTTTGGGCAATGCTCTCAGGCACTCTTGGGGCTGGTGCTATGCAGGGCCAAGAGTTGGACTTCTATGATCTGTGTGGGTCTGGTCCAACTCAGGATATTCTATAGTTTTATGACCCCAAGACCCCAAAACTCCTCTACTCTTCCCAACCCTGAAGGTAATCTATCACCCACCTTATGACTGCTTCAAAAACTAAAGAGGTTCCCACAGTTTAACCTCTGCAGATGAGTCAGGATACCACATCACTCTTAGCCATCTTCTACTCCACACATTACTCACCAGCACTAGTAAAGAGCCTGCTTCTACAGTCCCATCTGGCTTAGCCATCCTTAAAAAGTACAAAATGAAGCCTAACCAAATTTAAAACCTTAGCTGAATGGATAAGTCAAGAATAAGAACTATCACTGTGATGGCGTTATTGCTAGAGATGTTTGGGCAGATGTTTTACATACATCAAAGTCTCCTGTGGTCTTTTTTTTATTTTTCCCTCTCTCAGAGATAAAGCTTACAACCTTTACAATAAAAATAGTTCATTTTTAGTGTTTTGTGCTTTGCATTTAATTTTTTTTTTATCTGGAATGAAAATTGAGACAACAGAGGGAACTTGGCAGATCTAAAGCTTGGCAAGAGATAATGAATTTATGTAGCAAACATATGAGAACAAGGATATGTCAGGAGGAATTTGTCTATGAACTTGTTCTCAAACAGACCAGCAAAGACACTAATAACCATGTTAATAGGGACAAGGGGTTTGGGGGAGGGAGGGCTGTGGAAACTAAAGAATAATATCCAAGAGGACAAGCCAGCTCAGACAATTTATCTGCATAACACTGACAGACAAATGGCACCTTCTGCACCAGCAAAAGAACTGCCTGACGAGTTTGCCAGTGAAGCTTGTGCTGCTCCAGCTACAATCCTGTCACAATTTCAAATCTTCAGTCCGTTTTTAGTTGGTTTGCCCAATAGCAAATGCAAAAGCTATAAACAAAATAAAATCAATTTTATCTGCTCTTATTAAATTATTTGCTCACATTTCTAAATTCCTCTCCTTCCACATTCAAATACTATACTAGCTTCAGATGGCAAAAACATAGTTTTTGAGCTGTAAGAACTCCATGTCCCCAGGCAAACCCAAATTCACGCCTCTGTACTTCAGACCTTGGAAGCAACTTAGCTGCAAGTCTGAAGGAAAAGAACAGAAGGTGACAGAGGCAAGGTGCAACCCTGGCTACTATGGAGGTTTCAATGTGATGTTTTTCGCACATATTTAGTTCTCAGGACAAACAGCATTTTACAGGAAGGAAACAAAGAGGGCTCAAAGCTTTTCATTGCCACCACTAACATAAGTAACAACATGGCGTGGGACTTTATTATGATGATTTTCAAAAAGAAGGTGCTTAAGTTACCATCCAGGGTTAGGGGAAATTCCTTCACTTCTAACCACTCTGTCATTTTTAGAAGGAAGACCTGCCAATATAGTTCTAGGCCGTGATTCATTATCTAACTCTTGCCAAAACTACAGAGTCAATTCTGTCCTCTCACCAGAACACATCAGTCTACCTGAAATATGAAACTAGAAACATTTTATTTCAAGTATTTTATTTTGGGTTGATTCATATCAAAACTCAAGGATGCTGCAATCCTATTATGCACTGAGAGGCGGAATTTAAAAAATCTCCCTTTCAGAACCTCCTTAAGCTCTATAGGAAAATCACCCTTGCCTTTAAGAACAGAAACTGAATTTGTGAGTGGAAACAATATATGTACAAGGCATTTGGTGTTAAATCACTGATTTTTACTTCAAAAATCAGGATGGTGCTTTAAGCTGACTAGAAACCCACAGAGAGAAATGGTTTGAAATAATTCAAAACTTTGATTCTTCAGTATGTTCCAAATGAAGTTTCAATGCAAGCAAGTTCACCATAAACAGGATCAACTAACTGAATCAAGGATTGAAACTATTTTAACCCAGACTATTTTAGAACTGTTATGAGAAATTACAAGAAAAGATGCCTTTCTTTGGAAAATTTATAGGGAATGCTAACACACATGAGTATTTGATGACACTGTGCACAATTTTGTTGCAGAATCCAGACAATTTTAACTTTCACTAACATAATAGGGTAAGAACACCTGTGCTGACTATATTTCCCTGCAGGCCAGAAAACTGATAGAATACCAGAAAAACATTCCAAAGAGAATAATGCTTTTTCATCTTTGCGCATATCCTCTACCTCTTCTTTTTCTTATCCTCTTCTTGTTAGACTTTGACAGACACTTTTCCAGAAGTTCCCGATAAAATAAAATCTTTCATTAGATAGCTTTTGAAATTAAAACTGCCTAAATGGGAAAAAACCACCATTTCTTAAATACCAAAATTGACTCATCACAACATTCTGTCCAGAGATAACAAGTGGAGTGACTAGTACTTCAGCTGTGAGTTTATTTAAATGTAGACATACACATGCAGTATTAGGAAGGCAAAAACAGGATATGAAATAAACATAAGGCATCAGCTCTAAGCTCACTGTCAAGAATATACCAAGGATTCTAACCACAGAGTTCAGCTGAAGGTAACTATCTGTCAAATGTAATCTGTGCAAGTGAATATGCTTAAGCTGGTGCTATGAATCAACCAAAATTGCTTTGGTCTTATTGACATTCAATTGCAAGAAGTTGCAGCTCATCCAGTCCAATAGACATCTGACAACACCAAGAGTGCTTCAGTGACAGAAAGCTTTAAATATAGATGCAACTATCATCACAATACACATGGAACTAAACTTTATGATCCCTCATACCATGTTCAGAAACAGGGCATCAGCTGAATGCTGTAAGACCACATGGTCATCCTCTCTGCCTGTTGCGAATTCCTACAGTTAACAAATCACTGCAATTTAAAAAAGAAAAAAGAGAGATTACAGATTGACAGAAATAGACCATTTAATCTTCCACTAATGTCCCATTAAATCTCTCCCCAAAATGTGCTTCTGCCATTATAATCTTTGTTCACCTTTTAAAAATAAAATTCGAGATCAAAATTTGTTCAAACTGTTTGCATTAGTTAAGGGGCAGATCTTCAGCTACTACAAATTGCCTTCAGCTTCAGCAATGTCCTTTTACACCTGCCCGGATTCAGACCTCAAATAAGTTAAATATACTTTCTTCCTCACATTTGTTCTTTGAAACAAGATGTCTGATAATGCGTGTATGTGGGAGATTGAACAATAAAGCAACTCTCACAAAGGATCCCAAAAGCAGAGACAATTTGTGTCCTAACTTTACACAAAAGAAAGGAATACCACTTGCAACCATGTTTGTGTTTGTTTCACTCTTGTCTCTCAGAGAAATCCTGCCAGCACAACACAGTGTCTTTTTCTAAAGATTTTCATATTTCCACACCATCTATACCAGTTGTTATATTCTCCCATGCTTGCCCCTTCCCAGCTTGGGCTTCCCTTGCTACACAGTGAATTGAAATCATCCCAGATTCACAAACAGATAAAAGAAGTTAGGAAAGAAAAAAAATGTCTACTATATGCAGCTTGCAATCATGTTTAAGGGGATGCATAGTGTGATTTTGTGGAGAAGAGGGGAGAAAGACTCCTGCCCACGTTATGAGCACTCTGAACAGTTATGCCCACACTCTGAGAAATGCAGTGTGAAAAAAACAAGAGACTTGAGGAAGAAACCTCATCAGGGGACTACAGTGACAGAACTATCTTAAAACAGAAGGGCTGGAGAAGATAAAGGGACAGCAGAAGAAATGGTAAAGAACAGCGAAGGGGAAGGAAAAAGCATAAGGTCGGGAGGGGCAAGTTGTCTCTTTGCCTTTCCTTCTTTTGCCTCAGGCCCATATCGGCCTTTCCTTTTCTTGACTTAACTGGGATGAATTTTAATTGCAACCTCTCTACGTGTTTTATATACTATGTACTCTCTACTTGTGTGGAGTGGATTTCCCATTCATCACAGGATTGCAGGCAAAAACCCCAGGAGCATTTTGCTTTCCTTCAAAGTTTGCTTTGCTAAAATCAATAACTTTAGGGCTGCTTCTCCATCTAGCCCAAACCCCCACCCCACAACCATTTCAAATTTCATGATTTTTGATCATTTGATTTTGCTTCTTGTCTCCACATACAGATTTACAGTTAAAGCTTTTCCATAACTGTGACAGTATTCTCCACTGCTTCATTAACAGCATAAAGAGCAATCTTACAGCAACAGCAGAAACATGCTCTCATTTGTAGTTTTAATACAGTCCATATCATAACTGATCTCTAACAATCTCTCTCCTTACTGTCTTCTCTTCAGTACACCAGCATTCTTCAAATCAAAGTTCTGGTTTTCTTAGGGACCATTGCCTGTCTTAAATACTTTTATGGCCAGGGCTTTTTTTCTGACCACCAGCAAGTCTGGTACAACAGCCAAGAATCACAACTACACTAAACTGTCCTTAGCTTGCACGCAAACCTCTAAACATAGTTTTTAAAAAATGTAGTTAAAGAAAAAAATTAAAATTGAGGGGGTGAGAACAGGAGTGTTTCCTACTGCAGATAGAGTATTATCCCTCAGCAATATTGTTACATCTCTTTCAGCTTAATATTAGCTCTCCCTTCACTGAAACTGTGTATCTTGGCATTTTAAATCCCCCTTCATTTTCCTGGTTGTCTGTCTTATTCCAATAATATCTTTCTTATCCTTGAAAACATGTCACTCCCATTCAGCAGTCTTATTACATATGCTCCTAGCATTTGTATAAAAGATATTTAGCTTTTCTCTTTGCCCTCCTTTACTTTTCTTTTTCACTATCTCCTACAATGTTAATCCCTTCTCAGTGGGAAATGGTTTTCCTTCAATCCAAGTCTTTCTTGTTGTGCATAGATCCACTAGTTCAGCTTGAATTCCCTGAAGAACAACATAAATTTAAAATTAAAAAAAGGGGGGGGAGGGTGTAAGGGGAAAGGAACCCTGAAATGCTCCTGAAACAATTAACTCTGTTCAAGTTTAAGCCATTTATTAATATAAATTTGACCCTAAACAGCAAAATCAAAAAGCAACTGGAACACAGACTGATCCATAAGGCAGTTTACAAGCCTAAGAAAAACTAAGAGCTATTTCATTAACAAAACCTTCAAGATGCAAAAATGCAAGTGACAGCAAGCAGAAGGATCCAAAATAAGAAACATACAAATTGTTCATTTTTCATATGGGGTAATTTTAGTACTGTATTAAAAACTGAGTGGTGTAACCCACATTCAATTATCTAATAAACTAGGATGGAGACAAAGAAAGATCCATGTGAAAAGAGACAGCTTTTGAAATGGACTATATTTTTAAAGAATCAGTATTTTAAAAAGTAAACACTGCTTTAGAATCAACATTGAATCGGAGATTAGCAATTCTTTTGCACAGAGTAATCATTCCAAGTATAGATTGGCAATTTTCGCTTAATCTTTTGTTGACCCATAGTTTGAAAGCATTTCATTAGTATGAAGAAGTATTAAAATGGTTAATTACAGCTATTCTACTTTCTACCCCAACCACCACTGCACCAATATCCTTTATTGCCAGGGTCAGTAGAGCTGTATCAATCTGTTACTGATTCCTCAGGACAGAACACATCAGGGCAGGGGAGTGCCAGAGAGAAGCCAAGAGAGCAAAACTGCAAATAGAGATTCTGTTAGAAACTGAAGGAAAGTAGAAATAAGCTTTGCTACAACTACTATTTTAACCATTGACCAAACTCTATTCTTTTTACATGGGAAGCTTTAACAAGTGACACCTATGCTGTAAATGAGTTCCAAACAAAAAAAAAAAAAAAAAAGAGAGGATCCTAGTCGCCAGATCTGAAAATGCATGAAGAACAATTGCTTTCTTGCTGCATAATGATTCTATTTTCCCCAAATCACAGAAGAAATCAGATCCAACATTCGATGATCACTACAGTAACATGAAAGGAGACAAGTATTAAGGATTCAACAAGCTGCTTTTTAGTAGCTAAAACAGTTACACAGACTTGCCACAATTAACTGAAGCAAAAGGTCAGAAAGTACATTTTAGATAATCTCATAACAATGCATATTTTCTCTCTGCCCCCTCCATTTAAAATATAGTAAAACCACTGATTCAGAATTTTCACGAACTACTTGTAATCATGTAAATTAGGGATGAGATGTGGATGTCAAATGAAATGTCCCTTCTGAATAAAGTCTTCTGCTTCACTAGTCAAAGAATAAGCAGATACCCGCACAAATGAGGGGCACTGTTACTAATGTACAATTATTAACCTTTTATGACACTATCAGCTGCATATTAAATTCTAGTCTTTTAAACTGATTATATCTGAAGATTTTGCACCATTTTACACCTCTCAGTACTATGACTCCTCAGTAATTCCCAAATTTAATGCAAGAATACACTGATTCTACAAAACAGAACTGAACAGGTCTGCTGGGACTGAAAAGTTGAAAATCCATTCCTCTGTCTTTTTGGGGGGATGATTTACATAAGAAGAAAGCAATTATTTCTGCCCTCTGAATGCCTTGCCACAAAAAGTTCCATGTATCCAGTTAAGGGATTTTTGCAAATAAAGTCTCATCTCTTCTTTCAGGGCTTAGCTTCTTTTTATGGTCAAGGAGCCACAAAAGTCTGTCTTTGATTCTTTTCATATTCTTCCCCACAACCTTACTTCAGGCCTTTCCCTCCTCCTCTGTGCCCTGCTTTCTTCCATCCATCACAAAGTCCTTTAGAAATGGTCATTCAACCACTCCTTTGTACTCTAACTCTCCAACACTCTTTTTGATGGCAATTCACTGTAAGCTTCAATTTTCATTTTTTATAATAACTGCTTTTTTCCACAGTTACTAAGCATCTTAGCAGCCAAGCTTTGCAGAGATCCAAACTGTGCTGTTAATTCCACTCAGACCAAAAGGGACTTTGGAGGACAGTGTTTTGGTAGCTTATTGTCAGTAGTTTATTTTTGGAAAAAGTTAAATGAAATCGTTTATGCATCAGCTCCCTCAACTACATTTTGCTAGAGATGGGCTAGGAGATGACCAGGGGAGGCTACTTATAAAGTTCATAGTGATCTCCTGAGCACTTCAGAGCACAGGCCTCAAGTTAAGGCAAAGAAAAGCCACAAAGATTACTGAACAGCACAGAGAAGGATGTCAATAAACACAGTTTTAGAAAAAGGATAAAGGCCCTTCAAACATAATTAAATGCACTCAGAAGTCCAGCAGAAGAGTGGCAATGCAACCTGTTATGTGCATGACTTACAGACAAGAGGTACATACATAAGGCACAAGCAAGCAGTAACCAGAGAAGCTCAGAAAGACAACAGACTTTTTCTTTTGACCAGCCTTGATTTAAAGAACCACTCAAGTCACATGGGACATGGTCATCAAGCTGGAAAGAAAAAGGCACATACCTCTGAGTACTGACGATAAATCTTCAAGGGTAAGAATTTCAATGTAAAGAAACAGAACTTTAAAGTTCTAAAATGTCAGATTTGGAGCAATGTTGATGGTTTATTGTATGCTGCCACTGAATACCACATCATGATTTGCTTAGAAGTGCAACAAGGATGACCCTCACAAGATAGATGGGCCATCTACAATCAGTCAATAGCAAGGATACACCTAAACACCACCTGAAAGGAGAGAAGAGAGGTTTGAGACGAAAATATTTTGCCTTTATTCAGGAGGCAGAAGATAAAAAGCCAGTGCCAATCTTTGAAATGCTGCCAGTATCACAAAGGGTCAGACAAGCAAGGCTGCATGACTCTGCACACAAACAGAGCTTGGAAGAAGGGATTTAGGTCAATTCCAAATCAAAACCCTTTTCTAGAACAGACAGAATCAAAGGAGGGTCAGCTGCTCCTATATCCAAATAAAGGCAGTTTATTTGTGTATCAAGGTGAGAAAGAAATGAAAAGTTGGGGGAGAAAAATCAAGTATCTAAACTAGAACTGTCCTAAGCATGCACATAGACTGTAAATTATGACAAAATATATAAAACAAAACATATCTGTCTTTAAAATCTAAAGCCCAAGATGTTTCAACCTGAATGTCAGGAATTACACAGACCATACCACTTAAAAAGTGTTGCTATGCCTTAAAGAAAGCTCAAATTTTGATCAAGAAGCTGAGGTGGCTGTATTAAAACATACTACAGAACCTGGTATTCCAGCCCTTTTCAGTGGAAAAAAAAAAAAAAGTACCTTCAAATTCAATGGAAGATCAGAAAAGAAGCAGAAACAAAAAAAAAACCCTCTGACCTATTTTCAATTAACCCTACACAAAGAAAAGAACAATGCAGAAATTAAAGTTATAGACATGATGCATGAAGAAGTCTTGGATCATTTCTTCTTTCTTCTGAGAATCCATGAAATCAAGTCTGTACTTCTGTACTGGATGAATTGGTTGGAAAAGCACATGGGTTAATACTGTACACTAGAAAAGGCAACATGACTTTTGTGGAAGGAAATCAAGATCCAATTTGAATTCTTTGAAGTAAAGATGCATGTGGATAAGAAGAACTGACCAATATAACATAATGGCTTTCCAAGAAGGTTTCAAACTTTAAAACTTGGAAGAGATTAAATGGTCACATTTCACACAGACAGTAGTTTATCACTAACTCCAACAATCTCTGCTCCCTAACTTTTTGTACAAGCTTGAAAAGTGGTTAGTGAGGTGAAAAAAAGATGGAGTGAATACATGCAGATAATGGAAATCAAAGCTTACTTCAAAGGTACAAAGGATCTCAAAATTGTTAAGGAACAGGCAGCAAAGTAGCAGACTAAATGTCTTGTTGACCACAAGGTAGCAGACAAGAAAAATATTCTTGTCCATGTAAACATAACACTAAATTCTGAACAGTCGCTGCTCCAAGTGGTCTTAGAGTTACTATAGAGTGTCCCTCACTAATGAACAAAAAAGAAACATTCTTTATTGGGAAAGAAATTTTTTAAAAGCCCACAGAACTTTATTGTTTAGAAATTTGTGGTGCAAAATGTCTGGGATAACAAGTGGAGTTTTATCCCTTGCATCCTCCATTAACCCCAAAAGTTTCTGAAAATATCACTGAGGATGAACAAAATGCACAATGGCTTCAATATAAGGAGAAATCTCACTTACGAATGATTTTAACATGTGATAAAGTTCTATAATCAAAATATCAAAAAGCATAAGAATGATAAATGAAAAGAAACTGGGAAAAGAAATCAGCAAAAAAAGAAGTTGGCAGACAGCAGATTTAAAATAAAGAACGATTTCATACAGCCATAATGCCATATGAGGAACTCATTGCCACAAGAGTCCATTGCCAAGATATAAATTATATCTATTTTTACATATAATATATATTCATAATTATATTTATCTATAATTATACATATTCCAATTTGTAAATTAAAAGAAAAATAATTAGACTATTAAACTAAAAACAGGTCAGTTAGTGACTATTCAAGACAGTCCAGCTTAAGAAGTTTCAAAACCCACTGATTTTCAGAAAATAAGTCAATGATACATCTAAAACAAAGTTATTCCTATTAATGTACTCTTCTTTTATACTCCAAGACAGGCTTTCTAGACAGCTATCAAACAGAGTCTTTAAATGATGCAAAAATTAGAGCATTACTGAGCCAAGGCACTAGAATGAAACAATGGACAAGAGGAGTTCCTTTCCCTCTCCCATCCCAGATCCTTCTAATTTCTACACAACCCGATCAGTTGTTCAGAGCCAGGAAATATTCTTTGCTTCCAGGAGAAAATGATACATGTGAAGTCTTACAAGATTCCCCCTCTGAACTGCCACCAGCACACATGGATTTTGTGTTGTACAAGATCTACACATGTAATTTATGTCACCCTCCATTTGTTGCACACACAGATGTTAACGCAAGATGTAAGACAGAGTTCACACATAAATAATGGAGGTTGCACAAAGAACAACCTGAAAGTTTCACCTTCCATTTCTTGATCACACTACTGATTTAAGTCTGTCTTTAACCTACAAAAACCTGAACCAAAGGTAGAAATTAGTTCTAAAAATAAATTAATAATACACCCAAAACAGACAACCAAACCCAAAAACAAACACAAACCCACAAAAACAAAAGCTCTTCTATTTGGCTGTACTCATGAAGTTTTTAGACTCGTCAAAAAAAGTTTCAAGTACCTTGTGAAAACATTTATATAAAAACTTGCACGGCATAAAGCAGAAAGGACAATTGTTCAGTATTTGCAATCCATCGTTACCAGCAAAGATGCTGCAATCAGTTGCCTGTTTTCTGCTCACACACTGTGCAGCCAAGAACTACCTGCTGGAGGACCTTCTGCCCACATTGCAAATAGTGTGCTCTATATGGTGATAATCCACGGTACAACTTCAAGCTTGGTCTCTCCAAAAAGGAATCAAATGGAAGCATCTCAATAGTAAAACAAGACTCAAAATAGACAGAAGGCAAACCTGGATCAACAAGAACTCTTCCTGTACACAAAAGTGACAATGTGGATGCACCCAGCAAGTCTCCTCTTAGTTCAGCGTATCAACAACTATAAAAAACACAAGGAGACACTTCCAAACTCATAGTTTCTCCCCATGCAATTCAAGGGCACACAAAAGTACCTGAGACCTGCAGGACAGAAAGTTCTGAGACTGGGGGGAAAATAAGAAGGCAAATCATTCTTAATGGAGTGTTTTCATTATTAAAAATACAATTTAATTGGCTGCAATTTATTTTTGTATAAGGAAAGAAACTTCTTGCAAAGCAAATTGAAGATTGATGCTTTTCAAATCTTGAAACTCTCTAGACAAATAAGGCATAGCTTCTGTAAAACATTCAATACCACCTCCTCTCAGTACTGGCCACACAAAGATTTAATTCCATTCCTACCATATGTAACAGTTTGGGCAGATTTCAGTGGTATTTTCAACTGCAATTACAGAATACATTTGCAATTTCCAGAAGTGGAATCAAGATGGCATTGACAAAACCTGTATTTTTGGCGTTCTCTGAAATTAAAATCTTAGCCCAGGCAAAGTTCCTTGCCTTGTGTTCCGAGGCAGCTGTTAGACTGCAAATTTAAATCTGCAAATATATTCAAACTCATACTCAGGCAAGAAAATAAGTAGTTTAAGAGACAGTTTGAGTAGAATCAATCATCTTGGAAATACGCTGCTTTCTCAAGAAGCTGAAGGTACAGCAGAGCTTTCAAATGTACACAGTCAGCATCCTAATACCCACAGAACACGAGGAGAAAAGGCAAGAATCATAGTAGGACCTCTGGATGCAGGAAAAAAAAAATAAGTTTTACGGATATCAAAGAACACAGAGGCTGCATGTCCAGCAGCAGTACCTGAATGGCCTACAAGAGTAGCAGAACAGATGCTGAAGCAGCTCCATGCTCATTGTGTCTGTGAACAGTTCTTTAAACACACACTCAAATACATGACAGACTGTAATGCATGTTTTATTTCCACTGTCTAGCAGGAGCAGAGCACCAGCCATATGGATAGACTGCATCCTCACAAATATTTTCAACACACAATTGCAATTAATAGACAAGAAGCTCCCAAATGCAGAATTAATGCAAACTCTCCACTCCCTTCTTGGACCTGACAAACTACTCTTAATAGATAGTAAGTGATGACTTCAAAGAGGAGATCAAAGCAGTTTGTTAAATCAAAATGCTTTCTTGCTTTCTCATGTCCTTATTAAAATTAGGGACCATACATTTTAGAACACCCTGTATTTAGTGAGACATACATAGGGAGTGTATAGAATAAATGTTTGCCTCCCTGCTTTTAAGTCTCAGGTTCTTTGCTTATAAAATAAACTGTAAAGTATTCAAAAACTTGTGCAGAAAATAAAAGGATTTCACAAATTGGAAAGGACAAGTTTTCTCTTGATAGTCAAACAGTTATGATGTAAAGCGGTCTCATTAAATCATAAGTACTTTAACCTTTTCTTGAAAGAACTGGAAGATTTAAAGATTTATAAAGAAATTTTGCCTAAACTAGGAAATGACTCATATTTGACATGTATTGAAATGATAATGCTGATTTCAATAGGCACTCTAAGAGCATTTTCCTCCCAGGAGAGTAATTCAGTCACGGTTACCTCTCTGCATTTAGATTTTAAACTTACTTTCCAAAGCTTTTAATGTGCTATAGTCTGCCAAAACATGGCAGAGTTACATAGATATGATCAGGCAAAATAAAGGCTAGCAAAAAGAGTATTTTTATAATTTCAGACACTAAATATGAAACAAAAACATCAATCTGACATGTTCTCAAAGAATCTCCTGTTTCAGCAGCCTCATCTGTATCTGCAAATTCATGTTTTAACTCCACTCTTCTTAATTGGTTAAATAAATTCTAAAGTATCAAACAGAAAGTGAAATACTCTTAACAGTGAAACTGAAAAAGAAAATACACAATGGTGCTGTTGTTAGTAAGTGTAATAAATTTGATATTGGTTTCACTTTGCAGAGATATATGGTACACAATTGACCTTAATTATGCTCAATTTTTTAATTCTTTAGAAGTTAAGATTTTAAGAAGCCAATTTTTCTGAGGTTTCACTTCAGTTCATATCAGATTCTTTTAAGTTAAGGCTATATATATCTTTTACTCCAGTGTGTACCTTCAGAGTTTTTGCTAACATATACCTAAAACTATATCCTTAAAAATATCATTAAATCAAGATCAAACACACATTAGGAACCTAAAACTTTCAGAAGCCTGAAAGACTTGATCCTCATCAACTGCAAACAACTAGAACAGTAGAAAATTTTGTAGAGGAGTTTCAAGTTCACTACTTTGCATTTTGTAATAGCAATTTTATTTCAAGCCACTTCCCTCAGTCTTTTTGGTCATGCCATTCTTCCTGTAAAACATCTATCTGTTCCCTTTCTGATTATGTCTATTACCAGCTGCTATGATAGGAATTCTTAATATTTCTGCCAAGATCATTAACAAAAATAAAACACAAGGCTGGTCCAAGGACTAATTCTCAAATAATTCAATTGGTTTTGTGCCTGCCCCCTCCCCAGGATTATAAGTTCCTCTGAGCAGTATCTATTGCAATCCTTCCCATGAGCATTCCCTTTGACCCTACAACTTCTCATAGGTTGTCACATCAATGCTAAACTCAACTCCAGATAGACAAAATCTGACACATTTACTTTGCCTGAAAATCAGCTTTCTCATCAAAAAAAAAAAGCTAAGAGGCTAGACAGTGATGAGCTATCTATAGGAAATCCACACTGCATTTTATCCCCTTTTTCATTTAGATCCACATCTTTATCTATTTTTTCAAAGATCATTTCTAAATCCTCATACGCCACTGCGTCAAGACATAGGTCTGCATTACCAAGATCCTTTTTCCTTCCTCTCTGGCTGGGGTGGAGGTAATTTTTTTTTCACAACACTCCAGTGCTGTGTTTCAAATCTAGGGGTAAAGCAGCATTCAGAACACATCAGTATTTTAGTTGTTGCCAAAGAGAGCTTGCCCAAGTCAAGACCTTCTCTTTTCCCAGTTGAACTTCTCATCCCACCTCAGCAGTAAGCCAGGGCTGGACCAAGAAACTGGGCAGGGGGACAGCTAGGACAAAAAGATATTCCTTACTCTATAGCCTCATGCTCAGCAATAAAAACTAGGGTAGAAGAAGAAATGTGAGGTGATAGGAATTTTACTTCCAAGATGGCCTGCTGCTAAGAAATTGGTTGGGCAGTGGTCTGCTTGTGGGAGGTGGGGAGTGATTGCCTTTATATCATTTGCTCCTCTCCCAGCCCCTTTCTTTAATGAGTTTTTCTCACTTTTGCTATTTCTGTTGTCTCCCCTGTTCCACTAGTAGGGGTGAGGAGGGCCCAGGTGCTTGGCTGCTCGCTGGCATCAACATGACACCTTTCCCAAACAGAAGCATTATGGCTCCATCTCTGACTGGTAGCTTTGCACAGAATGTCTCTTTGTCAAAGGATTTTGTGTGCCAGTTCTTCCAGAATTTTTGGACAAAGACCATCTGTTTGCAGCAGCATGTACACAATCAGCTTGCATATTCATGTTTCTACTCTTTATGATCACTTTTGTTTCCATACATTAATTTCTGCTACCCTGATTGGTTTTGCTCTGTGACTCCTGAAAACAGAACCAAGGTATTTTTTTATTTTGAGGGTCTTACTCAAATCGTCCTTAATCTCAAGCACACTCTGACTGTACTCAGGTCATGCCTTCTTACACAAAAAAAAAATTGTAAGAATTTTTTACCATTTGACAGTCTAATTAATATCAACCACTTTCGAGTTTTATTTCTATCCTACACAGCATTCTCTGTGAATCCGCATCCCCATTCCCCAGTTCTCACACTCTTTGCCCTCTCTAACTGCAGGGGTACTTATTCACACAGACAAGCCTGGGCAGTACATAACCATATTTTTTTTCCTTTAAGGACAAAAATTTCTCTTAATTCTATTTTATCAATTTTAAAAAACTTCCAGGCTTTTTTTCCATTCCATGTCTGGACCCCAAAGTTTACCTTGTTTCATAAAAGTAGTTGCATGTGTTTGTTCTCTTTGAAACCCAAAAGTGTTCCTAGAGAACCAAAGAACTGTTTATTCTTCTGTTTCATCTGACTCTAGTTATGAATGCTCAACATTATTCTTGAGACCTACGCCTCTGTAACGCCCTCATTACTTAACAAAGCTGGTATCCCCAGACTTTCTGCTTCAGCAACTGCTCAATGAAGAAACCCTTCAAGCAGAACACACAGGAATGTTCGGGCCCTGCTCCTGTTAGCAGAACTTAAATTTCCCAGCCTGGAAAATAAGTCTCTGCAATGACACAGTTCTTAACAGTAGTTCCCTCTAACAAATTACATATCTAAATACAAACCCAAGGACTTAAATTCCTAGATTACCTCAGCAGAATTAATTTACTAGCCTTCTCTTCCCCTAGAATTATTTTATTCCAAAGAAATTATTTTCAGTCTGTGCTATCCTTTCTTCTTTCCTTCCCTCTTATCATTTAATTACTATTTGGTGCTATTCCACCATTTAGCTTTCATTTTTATCATTCCTGAATAGGCATATGCTCTTACACCTGAATTCCAAACATATCTGCCATCCCACCATGTTTTTTCTCTTTCTAAATTCAGTTTCATATCTGTAACCAATACTTCACACTCCTTTGTCATGGTGTCTGTTGCCTAGCATCTGGGTGTATGAGACACAGACACTTCCAGATGGAAGTTACTTTGCATACTTTTGTATGGTCTTGCTCATGTTGTCATTGTCCGTTATGGGAAAAAAAAAGAAAAAATGCTTTTGGTCCCCTGCTAAAAAACAAACAAACAAATCAACCATCCAACCTTTGCCTAAAGTTTGATGGCCAGGCCAAGGGCTGGCCAGATCAGCCAGATCAGGCTGCAGCCACTATCATCTTTAATGGCAAGTTGCATCCTACAATAGCACCAAGCACAGGAAGGCTCTACCCGAGCTCAGAAACTCTGAAAAGGCATTAAGCCTGCAGTTTCTTTAAGGGTCTAGAAGCTATATTTCTTTACTCCTGCTATGAGTTGAACGTCTTTCTACAGAGAAACAAAGGACCAAATTCCACAGGGTGCTTCACATTCCTTTGTAATGCAGTTCAAGATCTGTGTGTGTATTTAACCAGCCCTTTCACTTTCACTTGGCTGTGCCAGGCTTTAGCAGTTCCTGAGGTACAAAATGTGGCTGACAGCAACAGCAGTAATATAGCACCCTTGGAGTGCTTGAAGTGTAAAGTTCATTAGTTCTACCTTAAGGTCACTCTTTTAATCCAACAGCCAAAATCTTATTCACACTACCATGCTGTTATCCTGGAAAAAAGAAAACTGCAAAAAAATCAAGACGTCAGCTTAGATACTTCTTACAAGTGACAAGATCAGCACTAAAAATCCAAATCACAGTCAATACCTTTTAGCAAGTTTCAAGAAAGCAGCAAAACTATTCTTGATTGTGCTGTAGACCAAACGAAATTTAATAGAACGGATAAAGAAAATGAAGGAAGGAAAAGATAAACATTTCAATACCTGATAATTGTGCTCTATAATTATTAGTTGAACTTGGCTCACAAATAGAATTTACTAGGGTGTCTGTTGGGAATTACAAGACATGCAAATAACTGAATTTTAATTTCTTCTGTGTTTGTTTACTGATTTTTGTACATACAGTTTAAATTTTAACAAACTCAATTTTGCTTTATCCTCAGTGGATATTTGTACACTTATTAAAAAGTTATGTCAACAGAAGACTTTTAGAACACAGGGATTGTGCTCTGACTATTCTGAATCATATTTCTATAATAAGAGGTAATAGCTCTGTAACTTACTAGCTTGACTGATCTTGCACAAACTCACACATTTACTTATGTGCACTTTTACTTATGTAAGAAGTTTTTAAAATTAAATGGAACAGAACTCCATAACTTAAGTACATTAGCATGTATAGATGAGAATGGCATTCCCTTCTATAGGAAATAATCTGAGACCCAAGACTAATCAGTAATGTTACATATAAGTATCTAAAACATTAATAAAAGATTTTCTTCACCTCACACATTCATGTTTTTAAAGGTGAGATTTTTCAGTTTTGTACAGCCTGCTTGTTCAGAAGAATGGGCACAGCATTTCTTTCCAGTCCTAAATTAGCAAAATGCACTTTCAAATTAAGATCTTTACCTATGAGACTCAAGAGTTATCATTTACATCCCCCAATTTATCCTTTTATAATTATACAGTTATATTACTCTCACACAAACGTTGTATTTCAACAAATATTAAATCGTTTTTTTTTTACTTACCTGCACACTAAGATGAATCCATTTCTTCACAAGAATTCTCCCCAGTGTCATTACTTTTATTGGTGGCTGCAAACCATTTACTGTGCGATAATAAAACATGGTCTCTTTCTCAGAGATTGTGAGTTTGAACACAGTCTGCCCATCAACAGCCTTTTCTATCACACACCTTTGGAAATAACCAAGAAAAACAACATAAGGTCAGAGGCACACACATATACACATCCTTGCCAAGGTGCTATCCTGTAAAGTGATGCTAACCAGGATGTATTAAAATAAACATTAAAAATACAGCTCTTGAGAAGATGCTCAGTGACAGTGAAAGTCACAAGATGTACTAAGTGTAAAAGAACTTTAGCAAAGATATTTTCTGTCTCAATCTGTGAAGGTTTTGGGTTGTGTTGGGGTTTTTGTTGGTTGTTTTTTGTGTTTTGCTTTGTTTATTCAGTGCTGGCAACCCCAGCTCATTTGGGGGTGAAAGAGAAGTCCAGTTTGCCTCCTCTCTTGAAGGTTCCATGACAGAAACCACAGTGAGTGTGCAAGTCTCTGCCACACTTTTCATACAAAGCTGTGCAACTTAGTACATCCCGTGGAGGCACTTTAATTTTCCTTAGTCTAACAAGGCAAATGCAATATAACCACAAAAAGCAGTACAAATTACATGCTTTGTTAATAAGTCTTCCATCTTTCCACCCAATCTGCACAGGTAAGGCAGCCATAACACCAGTTTACTCTGCACTCTCCCCTTTGCAATGTCTTTCTTTAACCTAAGAAACTAGACCAAGGCAATGAGGATATCCAGACACTTACTAGGAAATTTTTCCCCACAAAGAAGTCACATCAATAGCAAATACAATAATGTCATATAAGGTACAGAGAATACCATGCATAGCAAATTATTTTGCATTTCAAACTGCTGAAATGTTTTTGCCAATCCAATAACCATGATGTCAAGAGTCCTGAGAAAGCACAGGCTCCATATACTTGTGTAAAAAGTTTATATTTTATTAAAGCAATCAAAAATACAAGAAAAAATTATAAAGTTCTATGCTTCCCACTTGAGCTGATTGAAAAACACATTTCTCAGTGGTACTGACCCATGAAAAATCTAATATTTTAACAGTTACATCAGACTAACTTAGTGCATTAAGTCATAAGACGGAAGCATATAAAATTTGTATGAGATTAGTATTTACTTACCCATATTTCAGAGAAAAAAAACGAAACCAGAAAACCCTTACCTACTGATGTCTTCATCTACTCTGCATTTTTAAAAGAAAACTATCAAAAAGGCTGTTCTTTGATACTGCCACTAGTCACTAATTCACCTTTAATTCCAAGGAAAAATTAATTCCTGCTGTTACTATTCTAGCCTGCTGGAATGTTGTCAATGAAACACCTTGCAAAATGAAGACTTCTGTTTTCCCAACCTTACTAAAACCACATTTCTTAATAAATTGTCCACTGGTCTTTTCAATATTTTGTTTGCTTGTAAACATGCTAGTTTTGTTAGATAATAAATGTGAAGGAGGGCTCAGCTAAGTAGCAAAATATTTAGGAACTGGATTTACCCAGTTCCTGGATAAACAATAATTGGATAATCCAGGGTTTTGTTTATTTTACTTATCTAAAACAAACATCCCCACATTGTTTTTATCCCCAAAGGTGTCATGACTTTAAGAAGGGAAGCGACCTTGATGTGCATCACTTTGAAAACTGAAAGAACAAATGTGAATTGTGACTTACTAGTAAAAGAGGAAAATCAAGAGGGAAAAGAGAAGATAGGGAAGGAAAAAGAAAAAAGAAAAAATCCAAACTAGTCCTATCATAGGTGAAATAGTAAGAGGCATTACTTCTGACTCTGAGCTTGATTTTCCATTCCAGCCATGATTACAGAGAGAAGCCACTATTCTTTGTGAAGTCTTCAACTTCTGGTAACCTGCAGTCCCACAGAGCCAATACCTGACTACATACATCTCAGTGGTGGGGTTGGAGGGAAAAAAAAAGCCAATACACAAATCCACTCAGTCAGCTTTCAAAGAGAAAAATATTCTAGAAAATCTAACATGGCTGCACTGGTGCTGCCCACACAATAACTGGAGCAAATGGGAACACCTGCACTGGTTCAAAATCAGATACCCCTTTCAGTCTAATTCCTAACATAAAACATCTGAATAGATAGTAAGTAGTACCATATGGTTTTAGTACCTTAGATAAATAAAGTTTAAAAAAAATCAATGTGCTACCCACTTCACAATCAGGCCATTCCTACTGATCCTTTTGCTTGTAAAAGATCTCAGTTCACTTCTTGACACCACCAGTATCTTCTGGGCATCTGAACTTGTTCCAGTTCACACTACATTGATATAAGCTGTCTGTAATGGTTACTCACATATGCAAAGCTTGTACCCATATTCTTATCCCATTCCATTGTGAAGGGCTATCATCATACAGTTTCCTACATTGAGCTAATGCTTACATACAGGCTACACACAGGCTTACTGAAGGCAATTATATTAACTGATGAGTACACACAGCAAGAGAGGAAGCATGAGGCTAGAATGCAACTCAGAGGCAAGAACTCTGCCCACTTACTGCCTAAAGGGAACGAAAATTTAAAGACTGGAGTACAAATGTCAGTGCTTTCTCACTCTTGTTTTTCTTCAATATTTCCAATATGCAGTGACTTAAAAGCATGCCTACAAATATCTCTACTAAACATCTTAGAAGAACATCAGGGCTTCAAATAAATCTGTAACATGACCTGACTCTTCTCTCTGTGTCAAAGTGTATTGTCTCCTAGATTCACATAGAAAACTTGGTATATGAAACTGATGAAGAAAATTCTTGGTGTCTCTGCTTATGTACAATCTTTAAAGGGCTTTCAGACTTGGATCCTCACATCACTCTCTCATTTCAGCCAGCACAGTAACTTCTAACAAAAATCCTGCTATTCTCTTACATGGGTACATGCCTAACTGAATGTCACAGGATGTAATGGGATACTGTACAGCAACACTCCTAGCTTCTTTCCTAAGCACACACTCTCACAGACAGACCATATAAAATTCAGCACAAAAACACATTAGTATGGCATGTCCAAAACACAGGGGGTATGCTGTACTTGACGTAAGAGCACTTTGCCAGTAAAAAAAAAACACCTTGTTAAACTTTCAATCATTCTTCTGGCAAAATGAGCAGCTCATTCTGGCTCATCTTCCTAATGCTTTGTGGGAAAATAAAGATTTTGTTAGAATGCATCCCACTTCTGTGAGGCTCCTCTGCTGTGATAATGGGGTTTAAAAGGTCTCACAGATGACATGTAACAGGGACAATTCCCCACCAGGGACTTCAAAATGTAAGACATCCAGTAAGTCAAACTTCATCTGCCAACCTGAAGGACTCACTAAAGCAATATAAGAAAAGAGAAAGCATCTTAGTCTGCTGGTAATTATTCTCTTTTGTAAGACGCCTTCTGAGTCAAGCTTCAATGGCTATTCATGTGCAACAACTGTTCCACCACAACTGGAGTTCAGTATTCCTTTTATGAAAAAAGAAAAATTAACACAATTCTTTCTGTGCCAGTGAAACAAAAGCACCTGGACAGTGGCATATCATCCTGACCACTGGAATAACTGCTGTCCATCTTCAGTTTTCAGGACTGGGCTGTACCATTGTCTTTCCTACATGTTGAATAGCAGCAAATCTCACACAGCATAAGAATGAAGTGATCTATTACAAAAATTGAATAAAAACATTTAAATTTTAAAGTGATCTATAAAACCCGCTGAACAGGAATATGTACACTGTGTAGTTATTAACACAGTAGCAATTGGAAGCTAATCTTTTGCACTAGTCCATGGCTTATCAGTCATCAATAGAGTCTGGTTTCTTCACAGCACTAAATCATTTGAAACTAAGGACATAACATTTCATTGTTTTAGGCTCCACGCATCAAAGCCTATCCCACTGACAAAAGACTTTCACAGATCTCACTCAACACATTGCTGCAACAGCTTGCTTGGAAATTAGCAGGATGCTTCTGCTTCAAGTTAGGCATGTGCTTTGATGAAGGAGACTCCAATGAGCCCACACGTGTGTGGACAGGAATTCATGGCATGGGAACACACCAGAAATGGACTCTCTGACATTCAAGATTCAACCATTATATAGAAAACTACAGGCCAAAGCTCCAGGGATGCCTTTACACATACCACCAGCTGAAATTATTTAACTTCAGCACAGAAGTCCCTTTTGCTCTGCAGATATCATTTATTTCCACTCCATAACCACAAATTCTACAGTTAGGTCAAGTTTTTTAAGGTAATTACCACTGCATAAAACATACTATAATTTTAGATTATGATTTTAGATATTTCTATTTTTTTCTGATTACTTTGCTACCCTTAGACAAGTGACAATTTCACATCAGCATGCAAAATAAGTGTCAAGAACACCTCAACAAAGCAGATCATTAGCTACCTTCTAAGAATACATTCTAAAATCACTTGTGGCATGTCGTCCAAAGGAAAAAACTATACTCTTTGTGCTTTATGTTAAAGAGACCTACACAATGAAGGTATGAAAGAGTAGAAGGCTCTGCATTTTGTGATAGATGACTGAACTTTTTTTGCAGGATCTGGGATACATTTTTCAAAAAGCAGGTTTTTCATTATAGTAAGGCCCAGTCAAGCTGAAAGGTCACTTCTAACAGCAGTATTTCCTGAAAATGCAACATGTAGGCAAACAGGAGAGGGAACATGTTTAGCCACTTCTATTTTGTGAGCACCTAGTGAAATTTCACTGGCAGTTTAAATAGTGGAATCATTTGTTAAAGCAGCAACGCAGTCTGCCAGTCAGGCAACATTCCCCAGATCCTTCAGGAACACTATGACCTCTTTTTTATATGTCCAAAACCTACATTTTGGTGGCTTTCCGTGTTTGTTTTTAAGACAAACTTATGTTGGAGAAGTCCTAACATCTTAGACAATTTTTTTTCCATCATGAAAGCAGCAACAGCACAACCCTGTGAACATGTAATTTTCTAGCAGTTTTGAGAAGGAATGCGAATTGGAAACACAAATTTCTCTTTTTGAGAAATACATGCACATTATGTATGAATAGTTCCAAACACTGAAAGCCATTGAGCTATCATCTGAGTCAATGCCATGAAACTGAAGCCAATTGTCTTGACATCTGGGAAGACCCCAACCTAAATACGGCTCTGTAAACGTCACAGTTTCTCACCACACCTTTTTAAAGTTTAAAGAGCTTGCTAATAATGACTGTGACTACAATGATCAATTTTTTTAAGAGCGCCAGGAAAGTAAACACCTTCAATACTACTTACATTACACCTTCTTGCTCAGGTTTCAACCATACAGTTAACGTAAATGAAGCTCCAAGCCTTGGAAGACGGGGAGTAGAGAAGCAATCCTTGTGATTATGAAAAATAAAACTGGAAGCATTACTGGAGAACCCTGGATGCAAGTCCCTCTTGTCCTCTGTGATACAGGTACCAAGGCCTTCTGAAAGAAGTGGTTTGTAGGACGAAGGTGACGACCTATATGGGCATTCCTGAACACAAAACTTCTGAGTGCAGGATATAATACTTTGAACAGCTACTGAGCTATGACAAAAAGTACTTCGGTCTGGCAGCCCACAAGTGGCTTGAGTTGGCACGATTGACACATTCTTGAAAGCTCCCACATTTTCAAGCCTAGGGAAATGTCCCTGAGAGCTGACCAACACAAAGGAGTCATAATAAGTTAAGATTAATGTTTCAATAGCATGAAACAAGAAACGACATGTCAAGGAAAGAGCCCGGCAATTCATGTTTACAAAAAAGCTCCTCCTGATTAAAGCAAACGTAAATAAATAATGATGTCCATGTCGGTAGCAATGTCCTCAGGTGCTGTGCTTTAAGAGTTTATGTAGCGTTTCATCCTCAAAACGCCCATGCAAGGACTCAGTCACAAGGGGCATCTACGTCTTCTGGCCAGCGAACCACACGTGGGTGACAGCCGGGATCTGCAAACCACAGAAAACAGACACAGTCCGTAGGAGAAACCTGCTCTTTTGCACCAACAGAGGTGATGCCCGGCTAGTGATTTCAAGGGTTTGAATGTTTCGTCCAGACTCCAGCCAGCAGGCCCACCTGCACACCCTTGCCGGCTAGGGCCGAGCCAAGACATGGGATTAGGCCGGCTCGAGGGCGCGCAGGCTCATGGCCGAGCGGAGTTTATCCCGGAACTGTCGCGTTACCTGGCTTTGTGTGTCACAGCAAGGAATACGGGACACGGCAGCAAACCGGGACACGCAACTTGGGCCTCTCAAAGTCTCTGCTGAGGGTTTCGGGCGAGTTGGCCGGACCGGACCTCACGCCTACAGCCCCCCGGCGCTTACCTGGGCCTCGCACGGCTCCCTGGCAGCTGCCACCCCCGCACCGCGCCATTCCCGAGGGACACCCCGGGGAGCCAGGAGCGCTGTTCCTACCGTCCCCCCGTGCTTACCCCGCCGCCCACCTCACGCCGGCTGCTCCTCTCAGCGCTCGGCAAAGCTGATTAAAACCACGTTCCCCATCTGTCCCGTGTGGAGCTTTTTCTAACAGCGAGCGCCAGCGCCGGAGCGCCCCGGGCCGGGGCAGCGGTGGCAGGGCTGATTTAGCGCTATTGCCCGGCCGGGAGCGGCGCGCAGCCAGCGGGGCCAGCGGAGCCCGGCGCTCCCCGCGGCGACGCCGCCGTCGCCCGGCAACGCCGCGGCCTTCCCCGCCCCGGGCCCCGCCGCGCGTTAAAGCGGCAGCGCCGCGCCCGGGCCGGAGGCAGCGCAGCGCCGGGACAGCGCCGATCCGCTGCACAGCACCGGGCCGCCGCGCTGGGCTCGTTTTCCGCAGGCACACTGTGCCGCGGAGGAGCGTCCTCAGGCGCGTTTTCCCCGCATCCCGTTTCTCCCTTTGGTAGCGCTCTGCGCAGCGGGCACAAACGAGCTGCAAAGGTGTCGTCGGTGAGCTGGGCATGAGCTGCAGAGGGTTGTTTACACGTGTTTCTGGACAGAGAAGCACTAATTAATACGTCCTCTGAGGATATAGGAAGCATCTATAAATTTTATCTGTACTGTGGAAGTTGCATGAGCTGCAACCTGGCTGGTATATTTCCCTACAGTTTTGTTGCTATTGCCTCCAGTAACTTGTCACCTTAGCATATTTGGACTTTTACTGGCTACATAACGACAAAATTCTTTGGCAGCATATACAACTGCTAAGAAATCATCCTCTGTCATAACTCTTAATGCATTTTAACAAGCCCTTCATCCCATATCAAACAAGCTCCTTGACCATTCCTGGAACATCTCTGCTTTAATACAGATCTTTTTCCTAAGGTCATAAAAGATAAATAGTAATTCCTGCTGAAGTGTTATCAGTCATTTTGCAGTGTTTTCATGTTCTGGTAGTCATTCAGCATCGTAGCTCTGTTGTCAGAATTACATGCCCTAAAGTATTCAAATGTAAAGAACTTTGTTTACCACAGAAGGGCCGGGGGGAAAACATTTGTCTGAGGCACAGTGCAAGAGCTCAGCCCATAAAGCATTTCTAGATAAATACAGTCAGACCACGTGCTACCACAGGACCATCGACAGTGCGACAGCCAGAGTTTTTCAACATCAAGAACAAATCAGGTCTTAGAGAACACACAGGAGGGAGGACAGAAAATATGGTAATGAAATCCTAGATATTAGCTACCATCTCAGGACATCAAAGAATGGGAACAGGTATGAGTATGGAACATGCACCTAACAAAGGTAGGAGCTTACCAAGCAGTCAAAGACACCAGACCAGCTTGTGTGTACTTCTTGGCAGTTGTGAAATATTAATCAAGAAATAAATCAATAAGTAAAATCAAGTTTTGCTTACTCCCATCCTTTTCTAGCAGCCAGCAGGCTTGCTCCAAGAATCCTTGCTGCTCTAACAGATGTCCAAAAGGAAAGTCAGGATACATTCATCACAAAATGCACTTTCTGTTACATTCTGCTAATACTTGACAGCCTCACCACCTCCCAGACAGACTATAGCCTCTTTCAATAGTGCTCAGTTTGGGAGAGTGGCCCTGACTGATATTACACCCTCTATTCTGCAAAATACCAGGCAGAAATGACCATTTTTCTTTTTGCATATTTCATCCAAATACACAAGACAGCAATACAAACCTTGCAAAACCACATTGCAGGCCAACAATTTCCCAGGTGAAGGATCACTACATTGCTGTTCATCAGGAGTATAATCAATACACTACCTGCAGGAGGCTAAACTATGAGAAAGACCTTTGCAACCAAGAACAGACATGCAATGTAAACTGTACCACAAACCAAAAAAACCTGAGAGTGATTTTGCAGGAAATACAGATCCTATTCACAGGAGTGTTTTAAGGGCTGTTTAACACACATTTATAAAAACAGGGAATCCTACCAGGCAAAAAAAAAAAAAAAATGCTGTTATTAATGATGCAATGAATTCTCATGAAAGATACATTATGCCCATTTAACAGAATTAGAATTTTGGAACAAGGAAAGTGACATAATTTGAGTGCTTCAAGCTTTTAGTTACAATTGTTCATTTCATCAGGAAGGAAAGCTTTCATTAGCCCCTGGGGTGCCTTAAGCAACCTCAGTGTCATTGGAGAATCTGACCTGCACCAGAAAATCATGACATAACTGGCCTCCTGATCCTAATGATTCAACACCCTGTCCATGGCAGACAGCATTTTCCAAAAAAAACCTTTCCATAGTAGTTGTTTTCTTAACCCACTGATAGCAGAGAGTCTCAGGGCACACAGAGGCTCTAGGAGGTCAGGGCAGGTTGCTGAGGAAAAGAAACCATACAGCCTGGTTTGTTACACAGCAGCCTGTGCCTTGACTAGAAAATTTGAAGACCACGTGTCTAAATTTTGAATGCTCTGAAGCAAACTTTTGTATGAGAAATCATCTTCCTAAAATCAAGTATAAGCCCTCAAACTTACCTATTTGCACATGCTCAGTGGAACATCTTATTGAAGATGGTAAAACTCCAGGGGCTAATTAACTTTGCATAAAAGGCAAGCTTAATACAACCATTGCCAAATTTCAACGTGTTTAACTTTGGAACAGTGATCCTCTGGTAGGATAAAAAGTAAGAGAATGAAGGGAATACAGCAATACACTTACTCAAAACTACAATTGTACAAAGCTAGTGTGCACAAACAATGCAAAGTTGTATGTGTGTTTTTTATACTTACACAATGCAATGACAATTTACAATTTAAAATAATTTCCCAGAATCATAATTCTTGGGATGACTGAGGTAGAATTTCAGGAAATCTATTTCTCTCCTAAAACACCATGGGTGTTCTGCACCTTCACAAATGCTTTTAAATATTTTCATTAGTGGTGGGAAAAGTCTTGACACTTAGTTTATTCATCAATTTTGCCTTGTCTTCTGTTCATAAAGAGTTCTGAAAAAATGCAGAATTTTGCAGTGTATTCTAAGCTTGCTTTTATATCATGTTCTGCAAACCCCTTAAAACCAATATTAGCTCCAATTTATTGCAATGCTGACTAGTTGAATGCTGCAATTTTTGCTATAGTCTGAAGTGACCTATGTAAACCAGCCCACACAGCATGACTTTCAAAGATTAGGCTCAAGTGATTCACTTTCAGTGAATATTCATAACAATTTGCTTTTATGAGTGCTTTTTCTTGTAAAACTTCACCATTTGAATATTTGCAGGAAATTAACATAAAAGATCCATTTGCATTGCTGAGTCAATATGTATATTTCAAATTCAACTGTCTAACAAAACTATTTTTTCCAATATTTTGCAAGCAATAATAAAACTACAATGCAAGTACATTTTAATAGCTGGAGGGGAGTTGATCATGACAACCCAGAAATAATTAACAACTTACATTTTAAAGGGGAGGAAATTTTGTATAAGCCAGTGAAATAAATATTGGAGTAAAATTTTCTGAAAGCACAGGAGGAGGCAGCAAGTATTTTATAGAGCTGTTAAGAGCCTTTTAACAGCTTTAGAAGTACAGTACATCACACCACTTATTTTAGCACCAAAAACTTTCTTTGTTTCTAGAAAGGCAGAAACAAAAGACTCTTTTAGGCAACAAGCTTTACGGGCTTCCTTCACATGAAAATACAGCACCACAGTGTACATCTCCCTTTCTATGGTAAATCCATAGAAAGGAAACCTCTGCATGGACTTCTTTCCACAGAGTTTCTTTTCAATGACCATCATAGGCTGTAATAATGACCTGTCCAAGCAGGAAAGGCCATCCCATACAGCTGGAGCACTTGGGTTCTGATAATTGACATTTTCTCTCCTCACAGCATCTTTTATTTCCTCCACACCTCCTCACACCCCAAGCCATCATATGCTTTCCTGGTAGTTACCAGCACAGGACATGTCCAAGAAACAATTTCTTTTTGATTAGCCCGTTCTTAAAAAAAAAAAAACAAAAAACCCCTCATTCTTCCATCTATCCTCTGCAACCCTTTAGATACATTATCTGTACCTAATTGAGTTCTCTGTTTTCATCAACACCTTCTCCAGAGTCTTAATCAAATCCCTGCCTCTACTCTTCTTTTTCCTTTAGATCTTTTGTTACACTCCCCTATTTCATGGATGCTAGAAGTCAGCAACCAAAATTTCTGTGAAGAGACTTACACCTGAGATATTGCAGACAGATTCACCAAAGGTAACATTTCTTCTAAAGATCTTTTCCTTATTTTCAAAGATGTCTTGTGCTTTGTAAAAAACTCAACAAACAAACAAACAAAACAAAAAAATAAATAAAACCAAATCAAAAATTCCCAAACAAACAAAACAATTACCCCAAATCTCCTCCACATGTTAGAAAGTTAAATTAGTATTTGTCCAAATATCAAACAGTTAGGCAGTTTTCTGAAGACAGATGAGTCTGGCTTTCAGTTGAGGGCTGCATCATACAACATGAGCATAATCATTTCCTCCTATAAATGTTCAGCTTCTGGGGTTTTTTTCTTGAAAACTACTATTTCACAATTCTTAAAATACCTATCTTTATCATGTATTTTTGTCAAAATCTTTGCAATTATGTCCTTCTCCTTCAGCTTCTAAATTCACATCTATTTCAGAGCACCTCTTGTTGCTTCTTGCAAATCACTACAGCAAAGTAAGTCATATTTATCATTCCCAAGGACATGCTCCTTCTCCAAAAATCTCCTGCTGTTTGCCCCTGTAAGGATCTGATCACTTTCTATTCAGACTTACTCTTCAACAAGCATCAGGTCCCTCAAACTTTTATCATCCTCTGCCCTCAGAATACTTATTTTCCTCCCATTTCTTCTGTTTTTCAATGTTTCCCTCTCCTTCACAGTACAGACATCTCATAAGTACTCTAACCTTTGGTTTTCCCTCTCTCTTCTTAATCGCTTTCCCTTTCCTCTGAAAGCTTCCACCTGAACTTACCTCAGTCCAAAGTTCTCCAAAGTTTGTGGTGAATCCTTTTTCTTCTCACAGGCTCTCTTTCTTCTGTGTGCTATGAGGGAGAGACTTGAAGGAAGCATTCCAGAGCCAAAAACTGGTTATTGCTCTGCTTTGCTTAGCTGCTGGATTAGCAGACCCAGGAATGATGAACCAAGAGCTTCATCATCTCCAGAGCAGAATCAGAGTCCCCTCCTTTCCTCTACACCAAAGATACACTGAAGGTCTCCCCATGCCAGGAGGAGCAATTAAACCCTTCCTGCTTCACCAGAGATCCTTGATGAGCAGCAACACAGGGGAGGAGGAGCTGCTGCTGTCTCCCCATCTGCTTAAGCAAGTTGGGTGATGGCCTGTTTCCTACCCTTTTCAGCTCCCCTGTGCCATCACGGTGAGATTGCCTTCTCAAGGAACAGCTCTTCAAATCATTTCCAGCCACCAGGACCCATTTACTCACTCATCTCTGGAAGGACATGGCTCCCTGGGGAACATCATGCAGCTGAAATCAGGTCCTCTCTCCACTTCAGGCTGATACAGAGCAAGATCTGTTCTAACCTCACCGTTTCCCTCCAAAGTTTCCCCTGCTGTATTATGTGCCATTTTTCAAAGGCATTCTGTGCCTTTAGAAGCCTAATTCTTTTCTTTAAAGTAGTGACTCCTCTGCTCCTGGCCCCTTCTTCTTCCAAGAATAATTTTAAAACTGTGTTGCATTCAAAGAGACAGATGTTTCCCAGAACCACTGAGTTGAGCTTGTTAAACTTCTGCCTGTGAAACACATTAACAGTGGTCACCACCCTAACTTTGAGGTGTTCGTTATTCCCACTTATCTTTAAAAAGTCCGTCTCCTGTAACTGCATGCACATTTTTGCTTTAAGATATTTTGTGCAACCTTAATTAATACCATAAATTCTGAGGAGCATTGGCATGCACTGTTGTGGGATTTCATAGGTTTTTAGAATTGCAGGATAAGTTTAGGCTAGTTAAAAAAAAAAAAAGACAAAACAATAAAATTCAGATGCTAGGTTAAGGGAAGCTATTCAAAGAAGAAACAAAGCAGTCAGAAAATCCAAGTTCTAATCAGAGCTAAGAAATAAATAACTATATGTCTGTATCATAGTTTCCTTAACTACAGATTGAGATGGTTGATACTGAATTTAGTGAAGTATCATGACATGTGCAGAAAGGAACAAATTGCCAAAGAATCATCAAGTGCAGTAAAATTTCTGAGTTTAACTGTCAAATGTCAAAACCAACCCTTTTTTCTGAAGTTCAAGAAACTGCTTAACTTAGCAGTAAATCTAGTTTCAGCTATGAACAAAAAGGTCTACTATTAAAAGCCAAAATTGGAAGTATTTTATGATGGCCAAATGCTCCAACGGACCGGTCCTGTGAAATGTTAGAGGGCAGTCAGTAATTAATATCCCATGGCAAAAGAAAATTGATAGTAGGATCCTGCACTTTATAAGTCTTCTATATGAACAACTGAAATAGAAATTGGATTAACAGCATGAAAATACATGCTAATAGTTGCAGCAAGGAATTATGGATTTACATCTTTTGCTGGTGAAGATGCTCTAAAAAGTAAGACTAGAAATTCCTTCCAAGTGCTGGGTGACAGCACAGGGAAGCAGAGAAGCCTCCCACAGTAAAAAAAGTGACTGCAGAAGAAACAGACCTTTTGTTTTTGTCCACAAAACTGCCAGTGGAGCACCTCTGTGAGGAAAGGTTGATTTAACTGCATTCCAGTTGAATAAAGGTAGATCCAGAAGGTTTGATAAGCAATGCCAGTGGGAGACAAGGACACAGAATAGGAAGCATGTCAGGATAATCAGAGGGAAAGGGTGCTGGTAGAGGATGCAGCAGAATGAATCTAAGAGCTGACTGCTGCCCAAATGGGCAGTCCCACTCCGCCCAGAGGATTTAGCAGATTGAATCCACTCACCAAGGAGTCAAGCAAGTGCCAAAATTGGGTACAAAGATATTGGCAAGAACAGGATCATCCATTCTAAATGCTTTTAGATGGTCTCAATTTGCTTTGAGGAAACACATCCCAAGTTGTGTATTTATTTGATCTTTGAAGTCTCCTTCTAAGGCCAGGACTTATGGCAGTTTTTGAACCGCTATGTAGAGTGAGGCATGACTTTCTAGGATATCATGCTTCCTGGTGTCTTTCTCCTTCCCAGAATTTTAAAGGGGAAGAGACACAGAGCATTCAAAAACTACAAGCAAAGGAAGATACCTAAATTAGTTATACAATTGATGGAAAAGGAGGCAGAATTCAGCCATTATACATTCTTCTTGGCTGTACTCAGTCCACCTGTAATTACACATCTTGCCTTGACAAAGCACTGGACATGATGACCAGAATCTTAACAGCTACATCAGAAATCAAAACAAAAGGGACTGAATGTGTGTGTGAGATAAATAGGATAGCAATAAATAGACAAAACCATGGGAAAATGTGTTTCATTTGTTCTGTGAGAGGCAGAACTTCTTTGTGCCATTACTATTGCATTTTCATGACCGTCCTAATGAATATACTCAAATGTCAGTGCAATTTTCATCAGGAGTATGCAAAAAATGCAAGCAATTTGGTACAGCCATAGTCCAATTGTAAAATCTCTGAGGAAACGTAAATCCTAATATCCCAGTTCTCCTAAGGGAAGGGAAGCAAACTATGTGCACCAATATGCTTCTACTGATATAGCTGAAGACTAGAGAATGTAGCTTTTTCAATATTGCCACAACAATGAAGCCTGTGCATATAGAGAAGGCTCAAATGTAGCAAGCAATGATCCCCTTGCACATAATTTAAAGTATATGTATATATTTTTAATCAAGGTATTTAGCTTAATACATAATTTTGTAAATCTCATAATTTAGAGGGTTGGGGTTTTGGGGTTTTTTTCGCAGAGTTGGTCTTGGAGCAATGAAAAACTATCAGGCTCAAGTGAGGGGTGCTATATAGCTGGGGGTTCCTATAGCCTCAGCCACACATCCACAGGCTTAGACAGGGACTGGACAGAGAAGTCTCATTCCATTAGGATACTCTGCAGAGGAGAGTGACAGCTGCATTCACAGGAAAAGCCTCAAGACCAATGAGGACACATGACTTGGCTTGGGCCCAAGCAACACTGTCGAGGTTTAAATCCTCTCATTCAAGGACACCTTGACAGAAATCACGCAAACATCTGTATTTATGCCTTCCCAGCATTTGGGTGTTTGGGATAGAGACAAGTAATTACTGATTCATCCACACACTTGATGTTAATTTTTAATACAAATTTTACCAGGTAACACTAAAGATACCAGCATATCAGCATAACATGAGGATAACAGTGTAAATGAGAAAGTGGGCTCATATTACAGTCCAGTTTTCAGGGCCAAGATGACTATTAATGAAACACCTTATTTGCATATTCTAAAAGTGCAATTTACCTCCCAGTCTTTAAAATAGATTCCAGAAAGTCTTTGAATACACACTGTTTTTTTTGAAATTAATTTCCAAAAGAGTGAAATTATTTTTCCATTAATCTCTACTAATTATTCTGGAAGTAGTTGTTTACAAAAAAAAAAACCAAACCCTGAAACATTTTCCTTAAGCTTTTTTGAAACTTACTCAAAATACACTCAGTAATACAAATCACTGATATGTAATTCACGGTTTGTTTTCCAAGCATTTCACTGTACACCCAGCCTTTTGGCACTTGTTATCTACTTTTAAATCTTTCAACAGTTGAAATTACATTCATTTTTAGAATTATTTAATTTTTAACTCATTTATCCAGTTATCTCCATAGTAATCTAGTGCTCACCATCAAAATTCATCACCAGCTTTTAATTCCTTTGTGCCACTTGGGTCTATGCACAATTTCCTAACTTGATTTTACCTAAAATCAGGGTGTAAAGTAAACAAAAGTTATTTCATTATATTTATCTCTCTTTTTTTTTTCCTTTTTTTTTAAGGACAAACGTATTTTGGAACTACAAAAATATCAATATTTAGTCACATTAACAAAAGTATTGGAAACTGCAGTAGTATTTCTGAGGCCCAGCAAACCTGGGACTTTACTATCATCATGAAAAGAACATCAGCTTCACTTCTAATGGCATTTGGCCTCATGAAAGGTGCACTTAACCTGCTGCAGAGGCTGAAGGAGGTATCTTGTCAATATGTCATAGTTTAGCATATTAAAGGAAAGTTCATGGTTCAAATCCATCCTTCTCAACTTATATACAGTATATACAGTATAAGGCATTTTTTGCCTAGGTATCAAGAACAACAAAATTTGAAACAAACAGTCCTGTCCTTTTTTTTTGTTTCCTCTCCACAATTCAATATTACAGAACTATCTCCCATCTTTCAGCCTCACATGAATAGCCTGACCAAGATCTGCAAGAAAATTTACTCAGAAGGGCTGGGGAGCATAAATTTGTCATAAGTATCTGCAGGAGAACAGCTCTGAAGAAATGTTCATTTGGAAGCCATGATCCAGAAAGACATGGTTAAATGCTGAGCAGTCTTACAATGGAAGTGGAGTCTGAAAAGCCCTGAAGCTAATTCAAACTTTTGAGGGGTTTGGAGGTAGCCCATGGTATTGACTCAGGACCTCCAGCATGACTCAAAACAAGATAGTTCAGGTTACCCAGCTTGTTTCTCTGTACTGTTTTACCATTTCAACTGTTGAACTGAAATGTTCAGTGTCAAAGGAAAATCCTGTGTCTAACTGGGAGATGAATTCTTTCTCTTTTGACAGTTTCTCAAATTAGTCTGACTCAGCTCCAGGCCAAATGACAGATGACAAAAACCAGAGTCAAGATGTAGAATTCTTTCCACCTACGGTGTGCTGACTTATAGGAGACAGTGTCCCTCTTAGGATATTTGAGATGGTTCCCTCTTAGGACATTTTAGATAGTTCTTCTCTTCCTTTCTTCTAAGTTGGTTTTGTGATGATTTACCCTATGCAAGAATCATATTCAATTTGTGGAACAATGAAAGCCTTCCAAGGCTTTACTTCCAGGAAGATATTAACCACAAATAAGTCCAGAAATTAACAAGAGGAAGAAAACAGACATCTGCAATTTGAAACTTATTCCTGTTCTGCAATGTAAAAGTGGAGCTTGCTTCCATAAAGTTGATTTGTAATCTTTCCTGAGCATCTGTTTAAAGGAAGATAACTACAACTGAACTGGGATGAAATGTTTGCTCCACATAACCCATGCACTGTCACGCACATCTTCTTCCAGTAGCAGGCTTGGTCTCCTCCACTTGCCAGTGCTCTTTCCTATTCAAATGAGATGAAAACTGCTTGTAGGCAAATAGAATAAAAAAGGAGCTGACAAGATACAGTGTCTTGCCTTTCCCCTGCTCCATACCCCAACTCCAAGTCTTTTTTATTTTGAGCATTTTCTGTAAAGGCTGAGTGTAGAAAGTGCCTGCTAGTCTTCAGCATGCGTGACCAATCTGTCAGTCTCTTGTAATCAAGAGCTGGGATCCTTCTCCCTGCTATGAAAAGCTCCTGAGGGTGGATCCACTGATACATCAGGGAAGCCTGGACTAAAGCACCCACAGCAGCACATAAGAAGAGAGCTGAAATAGCGCAAGGAGCAGGGACTCGAGGGTGTTTGTTTTGCATGAAGCCATGAAGCCAAATACTCCTGGCTATAAAAAGCATATGCAGAACACTCCTGGTCTGATAAATAGGACACGGTTTTACAAATTCAAATGAAACACTGAGCATCACTAAAACCATCTGAAACCTGTTTGGTATGTTGGTCCACAGTAGCAGCTGGATAGCCAGGGACAGGGAACTTGAAAGATGCTGAAAGCCTTCCTCTTGAAGCTGTCAGACTTAACACCAGCTTTTTATTATAGAAACTCCCCCCTCCCCCCACCCCACAGAAATACTGACTGCTTATTTGACTGTATTGCAGATGAAAATAGAAATAAAATATCCATGGACAGGTTGCAAATATACTTTAGGCTGGATGTGGAGTACTGATCTCTATAAAAGTAGCTCACTCCATGTTTTCTTAGCATTTTGCTTCTCTCTAAAAAGTGAACAAGTTCTGTGACAAAGACAACTGTTCAGTGGAACTGTTTTATTTGGACACTTACACTGTCTCCTCACATATCCTGAGGTGAATTTACCTTCATAGAAGCACCACACAATGATAATTTCGTCATCACCAAATCAAACTAGATCAAGTTGACAAGGAATTAAATACTTCCATCATCTAATACTACATTCCTAAAATATACACATAAGACTGAAGTAATACTTCATACATTCCTTTTCCATTTTGCTTCAAAGATTAAGCAAAAGATTGACAATATTTACCAGTACCCTAATTGTTCAGGAGAGAATGTTAAGAACTGTGAAATAAGCTTCAGCTAAGCGATTGCAGGTAGAATAAGGTTATAAGAGTTTTAAATACATGATGAATAGGCTTTTACGCCTTTTGTATTGAGTGCAGATAGTGAGGCTTTTCTGAGGAATAATTTGGTCTGCTTAAATTAGGTTCCTTTGGAGAATAGTTCAGAGGAGGAACCAAGACACCCCTTGAGGTGCTGACTGACTCCCTAAGATTGATATCTTGACTTCCTCAGATGAAATGTCTATGTCAGAGGTACATCTCACTTGTATCTCAGAAGTGTTCTCAAGCTTTATGGATGCATGAGATTCCCAGGTTCTCCAAATCAACTACAAAATTCTTCAGTGCATCTCACATTTAAATGTTTACTGCTGTAATGAGTATTAAATAATTTTCAAACACTATCCCAGAACAAAATAGCAAACATCTCATTTATGCCAATCTCAGGCTACACTGAAGTGATACTTAGCTACATTTAATATCCTTGGTTCCATAGCTGAGTAATTTAAGTAATTTTTTTTAACAAGTTGTTCATATTAATAATTTGAAGCAACTTATTTTGACTAGTTACAGGCCAGCTCTTCAACTGGCATGAGGACACAATGCTACAGTTGTCACCACGTCATATAAACCCTAGCACTTGGCTTTGAAGACTCCTACTGACTCAGATCACTGCTGAAGATGTAGCTCACAATTTAAAATTCACTGAAAAACAGTTAAGCCCTCAAACTTAATATTTGCTTGTGTTCATGCCATAAAGCTCAGTGACTATAATAGTCATGGAAAATTAACACTGAAGGGGCACAGACTAATTCAGAATAAATTTGTTTTAAACATGGATAAAGACAATTCATTTGCCTGATTGCCTACAGAAATGAAGTTTTGGATGATGAAATTGAGACCAGCTGTTGAGAGAACAGGAAACTAAACAACCTGGGGAATGAAGGGGAAGGCAGGAGTCAGCGTTGAGGAGAAAACTGTCCAATTTCTATAGGAAGAGAGTCAAGACAGCAGAGGTGAACTAAGATAGCAATTCTTACAAAGAATTGGAAATTTAGTTACAAAAATTTCAGGATAAAAAGGGTGAATAAATTATTTTTTTGAAATTTAGGCTATGCTCTTGCTTTATAGCTACTTGGGAACCTTTCAAATAGACTACCATAAAATATTTTATGGGTAAAATTTCTCTTTTTCTGCCATGTTTTTAAATTTTCTGCTACCATGTGGTCACTAGTCTGTCATAATGAGGCTCAGCCTCAGCATCCAGCCTAGGATGGTGTCATTTGTGTTGGGCTGTTCACATCATCATTTCTTCTCTAGGACTCTACCACACATGGATGGGTTCAGATTTTTGTCAGCACCTTAGAAACTGGAGTTCACTGGCCAGCTACCTGTGACAATAGGGACTGGCTGAGGAACTCAGCTTTCCTTTTGCAGTCTGCATTTACACAAACCCCATCAAATTAGCTGTGGCTGTTACAAGCTTCTAATTAGACCTCTCTCAAGACAAGGTCATAGAAAATTGAAAGGAGAAAAAAGGTTGGCAAAAAAAAGTAGCAGCCTGAACTACAGGAGCTTTGCTCTCAAAACCACTCAAATACCACAGAGCTCTTACAAGGGAAGGAGATGTGAGGGGCACTCTGCCTTAGGGTGGCCTTAAGATCTGTTTTTCCCAAACCAGGAAGCCTGCAAGGATCCACAGTTTTGAGATAGGTGCTGCAGTCAATTACATTTTAGTGAACAGTTTTGAAAGAATACTCTTCCCTTAATGTATTCTGAAATCATGAAGCAATTGCTTTACACTCTGACAGTCTCATATCACAAACAATTTGGCTGCAATTAAAAGAGAAAACACTCGATACTCTGTTTTGCAAGTGAACATGAAAAAGCCTGACAAAGAGTCCCTTAAATCTTTAACAATGACTTAAGGAATAAAATAACAAAATGAAACTATGTGGAGGTTAATGCAGATACCAGATGGGAGACTTAGAGGAATGTCTGCAGTTAGCAGCACAAGGAAATCTGAAGGCCAATATGTGCTGACATTATGGCAGATAAGGTAGTGGAAAGTAATCCTCACAATGGGATAATATAGCTTTTTCATATAATTATGATATTTGAAAAATGTAGTAACTTCATTTGAAATATCGAAATATCTAGTCAGCATAAGCTATAACATTAATAGGCTGAGTAAAGAGAATAAATAGTTTTATCCTATTTAATCATAAATTTGGCTTAATGACCTTTATCTGATTATATGAGCAGCCCAAGCAACAATATTAAATAAATAAATAGAATATTAAAAGATTGTTAGCAGATAAGCTGCTTGGAAATTTCCAGATTAAATGTATTTGGGGGAGGGAGCTCTGTCATTTACCAGTATATACATTTTCAAAATTAAGATGACTGCACAGGTGCTCCAGCTGAGCCTCAGGTCTGTTGCTGTCCCTGCCCATTGCCGTGAAAAACCTCTCCTTGGCACCCTAGTGGGAACCAAACGATTTTTCAGGAAAGATGCTGGTTTGGCCAAAAAAAAAAAAAAAAAGCAGCAAGAAAGAAAAGACAGCCGCACAACTAAAAAGCATTCTCTCTCCTTTATTTGTGTTACACACAAATAATCATTATTACAGTTTTCTAATTTGATTGACCTAAAGAATTAATCAAAGTGTAAAATATAGATTGCACTCAAGTTTGTGTTAAGCACAGAAAATAAACTTCTGTTCCCAGGTGGGCACTGCACTGCTTCACACAATTTGTTCCACCTTGCTTGAACAGACCCATATACATTTTCTCAGCACCAGTAGCAACATGAAATAATAAAAAACCTAATAATAAAATCACAGTTCCTCCCTTCCACTACAATTTTCTCCCCTCTTTAATTTTTTGCCCAACCCTTGTTTTCTTACCTTTTTGTGCTGCCAAACCTTCAATTTAATTGGAGAATTGATTCACTTAGAGCAAAATTGTTTTGATACATTTGATGGGGTTTTTTGGTGGGTTTGGGGTTGTTTTGTTTGGGGTTTTTTGTTTTTGTTTTGTTGCGTGTTTCACTTGTTTTGTTGTTTTGGTTTGTTTGTTTTCTTTTTTTAAACAAGGTCTGATTTCCAACATCATCACAAAAAGCCCTCTGATAGACTGGAACAGGCAAAATATGTACATCAGTACTTCTGCCAAAGACAGACCTTCACCATAAGTCAAGGTGCCTGATAACTTTCTAAACAGGCTTGATTAGTAAAGCAAAAAAAAATATTATAAAGAAATTCTCAAATGCAGGTGTTATCACAGAATGACACTGTCTGTGTGATCAGGACAGATAATGTTTTATCCTGGCTTATGGATATATTTGCATCATAGAGATCAAAATGAGAATTTTATCCCATTGGCAAGTATAGAATCCAATTTTTAATGGGAAAAGAAGGTTACAACATGGGGTCTATCTTTGTAAAAGACTTATATACATATATATCTCAGATACAGCAGAAAAATAAAATATTGTAGGCAAATAAATGAGCCTTAATACAGGTTAAAACAATACTTCTCTGACTGACATTTTATCCTTGCAAGTTTCTGAAGTCTAAAATACTCTACAGGTGAGTTCTCTACCCTGGGATTTCCTCCAGTCCCATGAACTTAACTTTCTGCTCTTGCCAAGTGGCCTGTTCAGGTCAAGCAGGGAAAGCAGCTGCTTTCCTCACTGCCTGACCATTCTCCAGAAGAGCCCCACCAAGCACTGTTCAGGGGTACCTGAGGCAGGGATGGGCGTGCTCAGAAGCCACTATTCTGTTGTAAATGACCACACCTCTACATCACCAGCCCCAGAACAATGCTCATCCTACCCTGCACACTAAAAGGAGCTCAGATGAGGAGTCATAATTTTTAAGATACATTTGCTTTCAGTCTTAATTTACATATTTAAATTTGTAGGAGAGAGAAAATGAGAGATGTGTTAAGGTTTGGTAAAGAATGCTTGCTTTCATTGTAGCAAGAGGTTTCTGGTAGTGAAGCAAGATCCATATTGAAGGTTTGGTCTGTATATGCCTCTCAAAACAAACTGCATATACATTAAGAGCCAGAAAATATGTATTTCATTATACATTTAATCTTGAAATGTATCATATTGAAACTTTTATGTATTTCTGTTTCCATACAGTAATGAAAAAATTGAGTTTGATATTCACAGACCAATGAAATTCAAATTCCTATGGCATTGTATTCGCTTTCCCTCCTATATCATCAATGTCTCTAATTAGTCTTCCTTATCTGTTAACTCACCCTGACTGATCCCTCAGCCTTCTTCCTTGACTTTCACAGCATGAGAGAGTATCCTGAATTGGAAGGGACCCACAAAGACCATTAAGTCCAACTCCTGGCCCTGCACAGGACACCCCAAGAGCCACACCACGTGCCTGAGAGCATTGACCAAAGGCTCCTTGCACTCTGTCAGCCTTGGTGCTGTGACCACTGCCCTGGGGAGCCTGTTCCAGTGCCCAGCTGCTCTCTGGATGAAAAACCTTTTCCTAATATCCACCCTAAACCTCCTAACAGTTTCAATCCATTCCCTCAGGTCCTGTCACTGATCACCACAGAAAAGATATCAGTGCCTGCCCCCTCTTTTATGACAAGCTTCTCTGAAACTTCTGTGCCAACTACCAGTCAAAAAGACAAAGAGCTTCAGGGTTTCTGTCAGAGAAGACTTTGAGCTTTTCCATCTTGCCTACCTTTGGTCGAACTTGCCAGAACTGCATATTCCCAAGATTTTTAGCCTCTCCTCCCCCTGCCAATTCAAGGCAGAACAAGACAGTGAGATATAGACAAGATTAGGTGGAAATTGCTGCAGCCTAAGCCTCAGAGTTTAAGAAAGCAGAGTTTGTTCCTTACACAAACTGCAAGAACAGATGCTGAACACTTTCTAGCCACCTTCAAAACTGGCTGAATGTATTTGTTTGGGAAAATATAACTGACAAATTGACTTTTAGATTAATGGCTACCATATTGGTAATGTACAAATCACTTTTAACAGCCACTATTAACTTGGTAAAGAGAAGCTTGCTAACTGCTCTTTAATTAAGTACACTTAATGACCTTAAGGGGATTAGTAGTCTTGTCTGATAATCAATAAGCATGGCAAGATTGCCAACCCACAGACATGGGCTGGAGAACAAAATTAATCTGTGCAGATTAGTTGTACCTGGTTTGGTGTGTTTCCCAAGACTGCTGCAAAATGACTTCAGTTTAAAATACTTACAAAAACGTATTAAACGTGCACTAGGTAGAACATGTTTTACACAGGATTTTTCTTTATTTAACCAGTGTAAAAATGTCATGTGCTTTCAAAGAAAATCCTGTATTCTGGCTAGAAGCTACTGCAAATCATTTTGGAAGAAATTAAAAAAAAAACCCCAACACCAGAAAGGAGCAAATACCCATGCTGCAGTCTCCAGAGAAGCTGGAGGCTGAAAGAAAGGAGTGTGAACACAACTCTTAGAAGACCTAGAGTGAAACCCTGTCCCCACAAATCAATTCCTAACAATGGCAGAATTCGTGCCAGCTGCTGCCAAAGCCACCCTGCCCATACACGGGTTTCTCTTCCTCCTCTCTCTTGGGCTGCAGCCATAATTCAAGACAAATTGTGGGCCGCTGGATAAAGCATAGCAGTTTTATTCTTTCCATGTATTTGGCAAACAGGAGGAAGCTTTATGTAAAAGGCAGATATAGAAGTAATTTTTTTATTATTACTTTAAAGGTTTCAGTGCCCATCTCAATATCCATGCCTCATCCCAGTGCACAGATTCATCCCTTCAGTTTGAGGGCTGGAGTTCAGAAGAGAAGCCAAGAAGCTGAAGTAACACTGCATGTGTAAAATGCAGAGAAAAGTCCAAGCAGCAAAAATACTGTAAAATATAATAAAAAATACTGCCAAATGTCAATTTCTCAGCAACAAATACATACTTACAATCTGATAATAACTGTTAAGGTAAGAGAATTAAGCAGTTATGATTAGGAATTTCTGAACACAGTTGTTGGTTTCCTCTTTTTCCTTGAGAATAAAACCCCTCCCCAGCTCTTTAAATCTGAGTGTCATGTCTGCAGTAAATCAGGGGGATTTAATTGCAAAAGAGAAGCCTCTTGAAGACATGTATATGGTATATTGATGCACTACCAGAGCCATAGGGATATTAAAATTGATTTCCAACAAGCTCAGGCCTTCTGCTTGCTAATCCTGTGTCCCACAAATATACATTAACACCACTCCTAAACAGGGCTAATTAGCTTCCAAAAATAGCTGCCTATATGGAAGGTGGAACATGGACACACACATCTTGCCTTCACTCCGTTCAGCAGCAGCTGCCAAATGCACAAAACATTTTGCACGTTGACCAGGACGGGGCTTTACTCTCTTGGCTTTATGGGACAGCCCATGTATTTAATTAAGCAGTTGGTACCTTGTAACCTGGTCCCTGTTGTTTGTGCCCACCCACCTTTTTTTTTCATGGATTTTCAATCCTTCTAAGCCCTTCAGTTCAGAAGTACCTCCACTGACCATGCTGATAAAGTGCTCCATTGCCCACTCAGTCCAAACAGTGGTAACCTGCCCAGGCTTGTAACTGTAGTTAAAACAAACCACCAACCTGCTGGATTTTAAGCAGCTCCTGAATAGCATCAGCATCCCTCTCTGATGCTGTCAGAGAAAACATTGTTTCACCCCACATCTTCTACCCAAGGGCTAAACTATACCTGACTCAACCTAACAAAAAAAACCAATTTCTCTCTTTCTCCCTTAAATGCAGAGGGGTGGGGACCTCCTGTTCCTCAGACTGCATTGCCCCGGGGCATCACTAAAACGATACCAGATGAGGGCAAATTAGGCTAAAGCACCTGGAGGCCTCCTGCTGTCACAGGTGTGACAAAGATCCTGACAGCCCCATCATTTACAGAGGGGAGCCCAGCTCAGGCTGCCCTTTGTTCTTTGATTTTGTATCACAAAATGCAGGGTTAGGGTTAGGGTTAGGGTTAGGGTTAGGGTTTGTATCACAAAATCAAAGAGCAGTGTTCTGATTTTTTGTTAAGATACCTCTGTATCCCAGTATCTGCCTCCTACCTGCTTAGCCTTGTTAGTCCAATTAATATTCTGCACTGACTTAATACTACTACTAATGATAATTACACTAGGATATAACTGCATTGACTCCAATTCCCTCCAAGAGTGGTAGGCTGTTATGAACATAACAAAAAACCACACTTGAGCATTTATTCCCTCGTACATACTCCATTCCTACATATATTTCTCTCTTCTGTCAATATTTCTCTCTCCCTCCCACCACAGCTGCATTTTCTTTTGTATTTAGGTCTCTTTTCCTTTCTGCAGATTTTCCTCCCTCTTCTAACATGGACACGACCTTCTCATCTTCAGATTCTTCCAAATCCATGGGCATGCTTGATGACTGCTGTATGCTACCCCTTCTGGCCACCATTAGTTTATCTATATTAACCAAACTCTGCTCCAGATCCCCATTGCTGTTGGCATGGTCTATAAATTTAAATAGATTTTTTTATGCATTAGGTAAGTCCTTTCTGATACTCGTCGCTTTGCCAAAGTGAAGTCTACTGAAAGAAGTGCAATTTGGCTGGGCCACGGTGCCAAATAAAATTAATTTATCTTTAAGCTGAAACATCTGTTAAGAGCATTTGACTTCATGAATGGCATTTCCAAACTGCAGCAGTCCAAGGAGCGTGTTGTGCTGCACAGGTATTGAGCCACACAGTTTCTGTTGCCTGCTTTTAGACACTGATGCACGAAACAGAGGCATAAAGGCTCAGAGCCACCCATTGTGGGGATTTGGATCCCAAGTAGCACTGCATTTGCTGCAGGGTGAGGTGACCCAATGGGATCCAAAATGTGATACATTTTCTGTGAATCTCTCACACTGAACAAGATTACATGTGTTCTTCCCATTAAAAAAATACCAGTAAGTTAATGGAAGCAAGGAGAGAAGTCAGCTTTGCTTCCTATTCAATATCACCTTCGTCTGCCCAGCTGTTTCTGTTGTGAGTTTATAAAGAAGTGGTACAGCCCTAAAAGGATGTAGTAGACTCTCTTGTTTTTCTTGGAGCTATAAACCATGTGGATAGGCTCGTGGATCCTTTTGTTATGCTGCTCTGGTGAAAGGGTTTTGCAGTGTAAAGTGACTGACCTTAATCTTTTCACATTGGGAGCTGAAATTTTTTTTCCCCTGAATCTTCTGGTTGTAAGACAGAGTCCATTTATATGTAAGATATAAGAATAGCCTGGCTCAGCAAGTCATTTAGAAAGACATTTGGTCAATGTAAAGGAGTATGGGGAAGGAGGGGGAAGGGGTGGCCCTCTCCATTGTTGACTTTTGTCATGGTCACCTTGTGAGTGGGTCTCTGTCGAGGTGACAAAGGAGCAAGGGAATCAATGTAGGAACCATGTAAAACCTCATCTATTGCAAGTATAGGCACGTTTACATCTTACAGCATTATCAAGGCCCATCTTAACAATTTGCCCGAAATCCATCAACATACCACAATCTCAAATATATCAAAGACATTTTTTGTTGTTGCTATAGTCAGAGGATAAGATATAATAATGAGAGAGGACAAAGAGGCATAGAAAGAAATTGAAGAACTAGTTCATTTCAATCCATTCTGAGATGCAAAGCCAAACTAGTACACCCCTGTAATTGTCTGCGTCACTCGTTGCTGCCTTACAACATCTGGAATTGAGCTCAAGAAATGACTTATTCCCTCCCTTCACAGTTTGTTTGTATCCATCTGTAAGGAGCAGAATACATGGACAGAATCAGTCTTTGTTTATATACATGGACTGATTCATAATTTCCCACAGTCTTAGTGGGACATGGGATCATATCTCCACCCTACAGATGGAAAGAGCCAGTAAATGGATGCCCAAGTTCACACAAACCAGGGCAAGAGAGAAACTTACTAATAGAGATTTGTATTCCTTGTCCCCATTGCTGCACCTTGGAAAACACAGGTGACCATGCCACTGGCACTGCTGTAAGCTCTGTGTGTTGCACTGTGCACATTTAAACTCAGCAGAAGCAGCCCCTCTTGGACAAGGATCAGGCTGTGGTTTTTGGGGTACCTTGGGCAGAGAAAAGGAATCAGCCCCAGATGTTCTAGAATATGGCTGATCTCAATCTCATATTTGACTGCTAGGGTAGGCTGACCCTGAGCCAGTCACCCTGAGCCAGCTAGGGAATGGGGGAGAATCAAAAGTGTCTTTAAACCACAACAGCACAGTGTGGGGAGAGGGGAAAGTGTCACTCATTTTGAGAAAGAACACTTTCAGAGAAAGCTGATTGCAAGGAAGCCTCATGGAGGCTGCATGGACAACCAGACAGAAAGGATAAAAACTAAAAACATCTATCTGCTGAGACTAGGCTACAATATTCTTTCAAGGCCTGGGCTCAAGCCTAAACTTGAGCATCTGCAGTATCCTCTAAGGACCACTCACATGGACCTTAGGGACATGAGTAACTTCTATTCCATGGCATTCCCAGGGCCATGGAATAGAAGTTACTCATGCTGCTATTTCTTCCTAACACAAATAACAATGTGGGCTGGAGCCCTGAGCCCAGGGCTGGGAGCCACAGGATGGGGGAAGCACCCTTTCTGGAAGGAAAATATCATTCCCTGCCTCCACTCCACATTAAATCTTTTGGGCCAGCATTGGTAACACAGAGATGGTCCTGCAGAGAGAGAGAGAGAACAAGGAGACTGGAGGGGAAGAAGGAGTGAAAAGGCTGGTCTGGGGGAGGGGGTTCTTATCATTTTGTGATGATAGAAAGTGGCTGTGTGATTATGCTGAGGTTTCATCACAGCAGAGCTGAACGACCTGCCGGGAGTTAAGTGAGGTGGAAATCACAGGCATGACCTGGGATTCAGCCCCTGCTAGAGGAGGTTATTCCATGCCTGTGACTAATCTGTACAGCTCAGCCTCGATCTGCTATAGACACCTCATTCTTTAAGGTGTTTGTGTTACACAGGAACGGGCAGAACATTCAGTGAAGGGTCAGCTGTGGTTAGAGAGAGAGACCTGTGCACTTGGAGAGTGTGAGGGGTGGGAGGCTTGCAGACCCCAGGGAAGACTGAAACACTTCTGTGTCAGAATATAGAGATGCTCCCTGGGATTCAGACCCAGGTATTTCTTTTTTAATTTAAATTAGGGTTGCAATGAAGAAGGAAACTACTGAGGATGATATGGAGGTTTTCCATTCAGTACTACCCAGGGGCCCTGTAGACCCCAAGTTAACCTCTGGCAAGTAACACTGGCACTTCTGTGACTCCTTCACAGCCTGGTATGAGAATTCTGCCCTTATTGACTTCCTCATACTGCCAGTCCCTCACCTTGTGGCCATTCCCAATGAAGCTGTGAAATTAGATAGAGCATGGTAGATTGAACTGGAGAGTGTTAGGAGTGCGACTCATAAGGCACTTGTGATTTAAAAATATTTTTTCTTTTAACCCCTTTCACTTGCTGTTTACCCTCTAACTCTCTCTCTAAAAAGCCTTTTGAGGGGCTGCTGCAGCAGGCTCCCCGCACTCCCAGCTGGGCAAAGTTTGCAAAGCACATCTATCCTCAGCCACACCAGCTCGTGGGTCTGGCTCCAGCAGCCCCTGCTCTGTGCCAGTCAGCCCACAGCTGGTGTGGGTGGCTGGCAGCTTGTCAGGGAGCTGGGAAGGGCAGGTGATGGGGCACTGCTGCAGGGGACGTGTACCTAGCAGCCCTCCCCTCCCCTGCCAGTGTTCCTCCCTCTGCAGGTGTGTGCCAGCTCCTCTAATCGATGCCCTGAGGTGGGGCAGATAACCTGCCCTCCCACCATTCCCTGTCTCACTGCTGTCACCCTGCTCCTGCTAAGATGTCTGTGCTGCACTGCTCAAGTGCCTCTCTGGGAAATGCTCTCTCAGCAAAGCAGGGCACAAAAATCACCCAGCCTTTAGATGGAGCAGCTTTTCACCAGGATGAGCACTTGGGAGAGAGGGAAAAGGCAAACAACAGGTGCACAACTGATCCCCGAGAATGCCAAACACAGGCAGTTTACAGAGCCTGTTTGCAAGCAGGCAGAGATGCAAACCCACAGCACATCTCCTGCTGCCCTCCCAGCTCTGGGTGCTGGATTGGACAAGGCAGGGATGGCACAGCCTGGCAGCCTGGCAGTCCATGGGATCAGTGCTGGCAGCGGGCAGCCACTGTGGCTTGGGCTGGAGAGGGAGGGGAGGCCACGAGGCAGCACAGAAGTGGAGGATTTGTGCTAAGGCTCCAGGACTGTCTTAAATCTCCAACATCTGCCAATTTAAGTACAGCTGAATTGCCGGATAATTCTGCTGGTGGCGCTCCTGGGAACACCCAGCCCGAGCAGAACAATTTTGAAGGAAATTACATGAGCTGGGATTTAGTGTTGTCTCTTTAGCTTGTGGAAGAGATAATCTGGCCCATTTAATGTGGAACAAAATTTGCTCTGTTTCACACAGGCGTAAGGAGATAGTTTTGCCTTGAGAAAGCAGCAGTAAATGACTCTGAAGTCCTGCTGTCACTTGTTCACCGAGCTGCTGTAATATGGAGTGGCAAGGGCTGTTTTCCTGGGCCACTTTCTACATATAAGTAATGCTCTTCATAAAGAACACCACTTAGTCTTATGACAAAATTCCTCTAGTGTGACACAGAAGAGTACTGACATCATTCTTGAAGGCTGCAGAATTTATGGCACAGTTAATTATTAATTTGGCTGGAATTTGTAAAGTAGAAGGGAGTTTTTGTGCTTTTAGGCCATGCTCTCAGTGTGTAAATCTCTCATATGGCTGCCATAATAATATTCCTGCAGCTATGTTGTCACCTATTGTAATTTTTCTGCTAATAAGAAAATTTAAACTAACCAGGAATCCTAAATTTGGAGACTAGTTGTTTATTTCAAATATACTCTAGAGAAATAATAATGCAGTTCTGCTCTGAATTTAATTTAAACAGGAACAGGCAAAACAAATCTCTGCGGAGGGCATTTGACAATAATAAAATATTTCTCCCAGCGGGTGAGCTGGTAGCAATTGTATTGTTGCCATCAAAGCTCACGTTTCAGCAGGTCATTACCATCATAACAAGCCCTTGGACCAACTGGCATGGACATGCAACATTGAGCTCCTGATGGGCACATTATTTCAGACCTTTAACTTCATGGAGAACAAGACAAATACTCCTGGGAGCGGAGGATTATATTTTGAAATTCCTTTCTTTTCTGTTCTGCTTAATAATAAGAGCCTGCGTGTAATCAATCTACCGCCACTTGCTCCTTTATATTAGCGGAGATTGTAAGGAGCCAGCTTGGGAATGTGAACACCAGGAGTCAGGGACCCTTAATCTTAACGAAACACTAACGATTAGCATGGCCGGGATGTGGCAGCACAAACACTTTGGGATAAAAATGGCAAAAGCAAATAAACGCATCCATATTCTTTTCCACAGTTACTTGGGGTTTTTCCCCCCCCTTCTCCAACAGCAACCACAAGGAGGAAGTTTGTGATCTGTATGTTGAAGACAATGTATGGACACATGGAATCAGCTTTTCATTGCAAGAGAAAACACATTCTGCCTTGTGAGGCAGCTACGGCTGGATAGCAAGGGATAGAGTAATTAGCAAAGTGCCATGTGAAATCAGAGACCTACATTACACAAGAGAGATGAAATGCAAAGGGAAGGAAAGGTACGAGTGAAGAAAGCTGTTAAGGAGAACTAACAAAGGCCATGGAAGAAAATGTAGAGAACAGATGGAAGCTGCCCCATTCTTGAGTTTGGTGCAAGATCCAGGATAGCTAATGTTAAAAATTTTTTAAAGAGGCATTTTGTCCTGCAGAAGCCTGTACACAAAAAAATTTCATGTGTTTTCATGCTTAGGGTGGGGTTTTTTTCCCACTAGGGTATGACTGGGCAATGCTGCAAGAGGTCACTTAAAAATGTACAACATGAGGGCTTGTCTAAGGACAGTATTCCCATGCCTGTTCTCCTTCATAATCTTCCTTTTGGTTTTAGTCGTCTGTTTTTTTATCTGCATTTAGTATTTCAACAGTGGCATTGTTAAGAAACACACATAACTGCATGTGCAATAGCACTGACTGGCAAAGGATTTTCCTGCCATTTCCTGAAAAAGGATCAGCTGCAGGGACCACACAAGGACACTTTTAGTTGGTGTTTGCCAGACCTTCTCACTCTGTGAACTCACAAGGTCAAAACATCCCCTCCAGCCAACCAAAGAGCCCAAATGACATCAAGTTAGGCCATTACTTGACTGCACAGCTCCAGAGAAAATTCATAGCCCCTCACAAACCCCACAGCACGTAGGTTGCCAGCTCAGGGAGTGGAGTTTTCCTTTCAGATCAACACCAATGGCTCTGGCTCACGGCATGGGTGCCAGTGAGGCAGTGAGGGGCAGTGGAGCTGTCAAACAAACACCTCCAGAGGCAAAACCCCACTCTTGGACTGGGATGGCTTCTTTTACCTGGGGGGCAGGTGGAGTAGGGGAGGGGAAGGAGACGTAAAGCACATCAGTCAAAACCTGATTTCACTGAGCCATACCCCCAATGGGAAGACTCTTGATTTGCCATCTTATTTTAGCCAAGTGGTGTTGTGGTAGCCACAAGCTGGGGCTGCAGCAGTTGAGAGCTACAGCAGGGTGTGTTGTCTGAGCTATGAATGCCAGTACCCCAGGCCCTTTTTTTAATTTCGTTAAATACTAAGTAGCTATTTCCGTAGTTTAGAAAGGTTTGTGCTCGTAGCCAACTCCCCACAGATTCCTACTGAAACATTTCCAATGGATTTCTGTGCCCATCCTGGCTTTACAGCAGAGAGAGCATACGCAGAAGAAAGAAAAGACAAACCAGAAAAACTCTGCAGAGACAGAGCCCTAGAAGAGGCTTCATCTGAGAGTTGTATTTTTTCTTCTGTGATGCTCAATTTCTCTTGTATGGTGCTTCATGATCCTCTCATGAAAAATGGTACAGAAATAATGATTTTTTTACTGCATATGAAAACTTTAGTCAATGATTAGGGTCAAACACATGTCGAGGAAGTCTAGGAGTGCCACTTACAGATTATTTTCCTTTGAATCCTTTCCTTTCCTCCTATGTAAAAATTTGTAACACTGCTTTTTTCACGTTTCAAGACGCAGTACTAGGTTTTCTTTTGAAGGGGAACTTTGCAATAATTAAAAATCAGGAAACTAATAAAAAGGGGGGAAAACACTAGAAAGTGGGGAAAGCCAGCTCTGTCCAAGCACACTGTGTATATGGATGTATGCCTGTGTACACAGCAGTGTCAACACTAAAGCCCAATTCTGATCATCTTTGCAGAGTCCACGCAGAATTCATCTTCCTAGTGCCCTGAAAGCAGCAGCTTTCACTCACAAAAGGTCCCCCTATCTCCCAAGAGAGCTAAAGCACAGAGAGCACTGGCAGCAGGGCAGGGGTGCCTCTGCTGTGCTGGCACTTGCAGGCTGTGAGGCACAAAGAGGCCCTGGCGCTGCCCCGGTGCCGAGGCTGACACAGCTCCTGTCCCCGAGCAGCCCCGGTGCCATCAACCAGAGCCTCCCGAGGACGGCAGGAGCGAAGGTGAGAAACACGCTGGCGAACACGACAAAACACTACCAAGATAGGCTAAAAAGCAAGAAAAGCACACATTAGCACTTCTGTGATGGCTCCAGAAGGGTCCACAGGACAGAGGGGCTGAGCCTGAGCGAGGGGGCTGCGGCCCCTTACAGGGATGGGGCCCAGAGCCCATTTATGGCCACTTTGCCCCCTGGATCCTGACAGCTTTCGGGGACCTTCATCCACACCAGTCTGTATCACTGCTCTGGGGGCTGTTTACTTCCATTCAGCAACACTGGATCAAATAATACAGGGTTTTTTTCTTAATTTATTTTTTATTTTTACTCAGAACACATTAAAGGAGTCTCCTGCAGTGATGATAGACTCAGTTCTTGATGGAGAAAGCAAAAAACTACTTCTATATGATATTAATGTGATCTTAAAATAGTGGGAAAGTTTTCTTTTACGACATTGACAGAGAGGCAATAGTTTTGAGTAATGCAGGTTGATGTGTAGATGCTTTAAATAAGTGCTATATAAAGGCCTGCCAACCTGAATTCTAATGTGCTATGAGACATTTTGCATATTTAAGAGTATGCAAAATGTCTTGTACCACACTGGAATTCATTCTGACAAGGCTTTATATAGCATTTATTTACACTCATATCGTACTTTAAGGGAGAAGTGCAAACGCTGGCTCCGTTTTGAATGGAAGTAACAAAAGGCAACACTAATTGTTCTGTTTTCCTCCTCCAAAAAAGAAAACAAAACCAAAAAAACCCCACAACACAAAAAATAAAATAAAAGCAATCAAAAGTGGAAGCTTGTTTAATATTGCTCTACCATCATCCTGAAAGGCATAATAATTTGAGTTACACATCTGAACTGATTGGAGTTACAGAATCATATCTCCTTTTTGCATTTAACAATATATACAATATAAAATAAATACATTTACACAAATGGACATTGGTTGGAGCACACGGTATGATACACATCACAAAAATATACAGTTGATTGCTATACAGATGTGAAGCCCATCTACAGCTATAGACATGTTTGTTTTCATTTGTTGTTTTCTTTCAGTTTTTAACTACTGGCTATTATGCAACTCCTGGATTATTATAAGCAGTTTAATTTTTTTTGTCCTTTTGCGATCTTTGCACGATAAGACTGCCGTAAAATGTTTTCCTAGGCAGGTAAACAGAGACGCTTAAATAATTAAAATACAATCACCAACACCCATTTTCTCTTCTATAAGAAAAATAGCAGTTTTAATTTTTTATATCTTTTTATGTTATCATTTAAATGCAAAATAGTGGAATAAATACAACAATCTGATCTGATTGAAACAAATGTGTAACTTCTGGGAGTTACACAATCATATTGCTTTAAATAAGAAAAAATTAAAAAATGAAGCAAAAATAGAAATTAAATTGTTATGGCTAAAACATACACCCTTTGAAATTTTCCCAACACTTCACATTAAGTAAGTGGTCTTGAAAGAACTCTTCTCCAGCAAGGTTTAAGATGAACAATATTATAAAGCCCGTGCAGTTTTTTTAGCTAAGTTTCAGGTAATGGTTTTACAGTCTTGAGATACTTGTTCTTTTGCAGCTCCAAAAAATTACGGAAAATGAAAACTAAAGTTTGCACCGTGTGCCTTTAACACATCTCCATTTTTTGTGTGTTTTTTGTATACTTCTAGTTGATTGGCTTTTGACCCTGAAGCCCAAGTTCTTTAATGTGATACAGCAAAAACAATATTTATATTATATATTTATATATATATCTAGTGTACTTGAACAGTAGCAACTTAAACCCTGCACAAACTTTCTGGAAAATAAACTTTTTTTTTTTTGCACTCTTACATATATAAATAATCTTATAGAATCAGCACCTTTTTCCCAGGAGTTGTATTATTTTTTTTTGACATTTTTTCAAAAGGGATGTGCCAATTTCTGAACTCCTATCACAGCTATAAATTTCAAGTTATTGACCATCTGAATGAATTGCTAATGATGATTTACCTAGAATCACACTACAGTCACTTCTCTACTGAGAAAACACAATCTACAATATAGTCCCATATAGCTAATGATAGATACACAGTTTTTTTTTCTTTTTCCTAGCATGAGGGCCGAGAGCGCATTGGCCCATTGTTATTTTGTTTAAAGCACACAACGTAGCAATAGTTTTGGAAACTTGTCCGCACCAAAAAAGTTTTGCAACAACACAGAGCGAGTTAATAACAACATCTGAGAGATGATTGAATAAAAGCTATATTTACAGCATTTAAAAATTAGACTTATCTATAATCTTGAAATATTCAAAGTTTTATTTCTAAGCTATACATTGGTATTCTATAATAAACTGTTACAGAAATTATCCCTTGTTTTGAAAATATTATGATTTCAGTGTGTATCTGTTCATAACGAGTATTTGTTTGGAGTTTCGATCTCTTAATTATTACTAGGAAGAACTTTATTACCGGTAAGGAATAGAATATACTACTGTAATCTCCTGAGGAATTGTACATCCAATATTGTCTCTAATTCTACCCTGTGTCTATAAGCACACACCACAAGAATCCAAACACCACAAGAAGAACAAGACAACAGTCTTTGAATGCAACATAAAAATTCAGAAAAGCACAGCAAACATGAAACATTGAAAAGCTGAACTACATTTCTTTTGTTTGTTAGGATTACAATTTTAATTACATCTGTGTACATAGAATAAGGATGTTCACATAGTACAGGGAGCAGCTACTAACACTGGTACATTGGTATAGCGTTTGATGGAGGTTATTGTTTATTGGTTATTTAGCGACTGTAGTTTTCTGGGGGCATCTAATCGGTTTATACATTAGATTACACCTCGTAACAGTCTTGAAACTGACTGACTTTCATGCTGTGACAATACTGGTTGAAAAGCACATATACTGGTTTAGCTACTTGTTAAGGATCGCCATTTACAAACGAAAATCTAAATCAATAAATAAGGTATAGAAGTGTTAAATTCTTCAATTTGGTCAGAAGTCTACTACTCTGATTTCTTAATTTTGCAAACGGCGGCATTCGCCTCATCGCCTCTAAGCTACTATTGGTTGGTAGGGTTTTCCTGCGTGTGAGGTTACAATTTTGCAAACAGGCAGTAGTGTCTCATTCATTTGCAACTGAAGCAGTTAGAAATCACGCGGGACTGCGCCCCTGCGCAGCCGCTGTCTCCTAACACCGTTACGGATTGGTATTCCACGTGGAGTACTTGTATGGCAGACTACTCGGATATACTGCAGGTGTAATCTAATCCTTTGAGTCAGTGAACATTTAGTTATAAACTGGAGCTCATGTTAAGAAACTGGATGTTTTGGACCAGACTGGCACACAACATAAATTGCATCCGTGATAATATGCACCTTCCCTTCAACTATTGCTTTAGTAAGATAAATTCCCACATTAATAAATGGCTGAAAACTGGTAAAGCTGGTACAAAAAAATCTCCATTAGTAAGAAGAAACAAAACATTTAAAAAAATCTTCCTTCAGGATTCATTTGTCCTTCATTATTGTTCATCATTGTTCAAGCCAGCACAAAAATGCAGTATTTCTTTCTCTTTAGTATTGCATGAATGAATAAAGCTTAAACTATTCCCTGAAAAAGTTACATCGTAGCTAACCTAAGAAATATCTGGAAGACTTGAAAAAACAATTAAGGAATCAAATGGCTGTAACTGATCTAGATGGAAAATGCAATGATAAGAAGCAGCCGATGCATCGTCGCTTTAGTCGTCTAATTAGAGACTGCTCCTATGAAATCTAATACTGCATTCAGTCAGTTCATCGTGTTGTACTGTACTGCTAGGTACGGTGCTTCTCTCTTTGATTCCTTTGTCATTGGGGACATTATGGTTCATAATAAGTTCACTGGCATCCATATTATGGATTTCCATCCTTTGGCAGGCCTGGCTTCCATCTCTCTTCAATTAGAGACCTCTTTTAAAAAGTTCAGCAGCAAAGGAAAAAAAAAGAGGAAAAGGAAAAAAGGAAAGGAAAAGAACGGAAAGGAAAAGGGAGAAAAGGAAAAGGAAAAGAAAAAACTGCATCAGAAAGACACAGAAGAAAAAGTTGAAAGCTGCTTCACAGTCTTGCTGCTAAATATCAGTGCAGTCATTTAGTCATTTTTTCCTTAATTAAACACTAAGTTTCTTTGCCATTATTATCCTGTTTATTTTCCCTTTTTTTTTCTTTTTTTTTTTTTTTTTTTAAAACGTGCATGATGGGGAAGCCCATGATGCTTTAGTCAGACCTTGGCCTCCAGCATTTCCAAAAAAAGTTTGTGCATGGGGACTTTGCCTTCCAGTTTGATGTTGTAGAAATGCTGCACAGCCTTGGTGGAGGTTTGCCTCAGAAGCGGGAGAGTCATCAACATCTTGCCTGCACGCCGAGGATCTTCCATGTGCTGCCCGGCCTCGTAATCCTGCAGAGCCTCATGTAAGACGTCCTGAAGTTTCTGCACTGCCTCAACATCCTCTATGTGCATTGAGTCTGCAAAACAAAGCAGCAACAGGAGGTTTCAGTCTGGTGTGCCAGGAGTTTGATAACGACACTTTCACTGGTTCTGCCCATCCTCTTTCACAAAGAGGGAAGATAATTACCCATTAATTTCTGTATTGACCTCTAGGAAAGTGTATTGAAATGCTGAGGAACTACAAACGTACAATTAACTCTTGGGTAAGTAATTCTTCTCCTCATCCTCCTCAAACAATCAAACAGTCACCCTGGGTGCTCCCCAAACCATCAGTAGGGTTACTGCTTTGAAGGAATGACAGTGCCAAGGGGCTGAAGGAGTGGAAACAAGGATAAAGCAAGGATGCCCTACTGTGGAAAAGCGCAGCAAAATTCTGTGTCAGGCTGCCCACTTGGAAGCCATGGACATCATCAGTACTCAGAAATCCTGACTGTGGGATTAGGACCACTGCACCAAAACAAGGGAAATGCTGGTCTGGAGAGATTCCCTGATAGATTTAGCAAATTTTTTCTCCTTCAGGCATACTCAGACATACAGGCTACACTTAGCCTGTTCCTGAACAGCTTTTGTTTGGTGAAGCTAACATCTCCTACAAGGTACAATCCTTCCCTCCCACCCCCACAGACAGAGGTTTATCTTGTTAGTGTTGGGGTTTTGCATTTTTTATAAAAGACTCACAGCAAACACCTTGCCCTGCACCTTTGCAGGTGAGATGCCTTGGTGGTGTAAGTATTGAGTGACAGCCCAGACGCAACACACACCAGGAACTAAACTAAACTGCTACATGACCTGAAAAGATTAAAGCAATGGAAGTGTGAAATAAAGAGAAAATATCTAACTGAAATAACTGTAAACCCCTCAACTGGATAGATACAGAAAGTGAAGATGTCCCTGAGAACACGCAGTTACTGGACCATGTTGAGATTACTTTGGATGAGCAGCCCTAATTCTCTGACTTTTATGTACCCATAAATGCCAAAGAAACCCTGATGTGGTCCAAAGTGAGGTGAATGCAAGTAAGGAAAAACAGCTGTAGGTGAAAGAGGCCACCAAACACCCCCTATCAGCCACCAAAATTGGGATGGTCAACAGACTTACAGAGCCAATAAAGCACCACATGAAAATACAACTGCTGCAAAGGGGTACAAGCCCCAGGGACAGGCCACACTGTGCAAGCTTTGCTGAGGGTGAAACTGGGACACAGCACAATAAAGTTCATCCTTGAAAACTCTACTTAGTGTAACACTGCCTTGCATCCTAATTTTTGGGTTTGGAATGAAGCCCCTGTTCACAGACATAACAACTGAGGAGCTGGATGGTGAAGAATCCACTTCCCTTACTGTTTCCATGACCTGTAACCAGCAGTCTGATGCTCTGGATCAATATTCGACAGAGCCTCATGTTTTACCCTGTTGATGATTAAGCGTCAACTTTTGCACGTGCTTCAAATATCTGAATTCCACTCAGAAAATTAAGATGCATCTAAGATTCATTTCCTAAAAGCTGACATGCAACTGTTTCCTCAGATAATTAGGCCAGATAGTAAATACCTGTCTCCTTTCAAATACAAACATGTAAACTGAAACACAAACCAGTAAGTAACAGGTTAACAAAAATGTTCCAGCTCTTATTGTCACAACAAATGTGCAAATTGAAAAGAAAAAAAAAATAAAGTTACAGCTCCCACTCTAAAACAGACACTTAATTATATACAAGTTTGGATCATTTAGCACGTTTTATTGATTCTGATGACAGTTTACCTGTTAATTACACATAATGGAGTCCTATGGGAATTTTACATGTTTAATAATTCTGAGTCTTAGTGAATACATGCTCTAAGAAGCATGCAGCTAAAACATACACTGCTGGGATGTGATGCTGCACATCAAGGTGCACTGTGCTGAAAGCACAGACACAGAAATTTCTCTCTTAGGGATAGAAAAAGGCCACAACATTTTGAAAAGGATGACAGGCAAATATTACTTCTAGCAAAATTTAGTTCTAATTAATGTGAGACCATTCCCTGAATCCATACATTTTTGATAGTTTTCTAATATGGTAATTCTATTCAGTAATTCTGTGTCAATAAGAGAAAAGCCCTGAATTCTGTGTCCTACAAACAGATGTAATCGATACAGACATGCTAACACACACATACAGACGTGACTGATGTCTTAAGCACAGGGTCCAGCCACCAGGCTTAATTTGGAATGCAATCTCCAAAAACACTGTTGTCTTTACTCCCTAACTCTTTACCAAATACTTGGATATTCGCTGCTGTGCTACAGAACACACAATCTGCTACTCCAAGTAATTTTTCCATAAACCATGTGTGTTTTCTGCACAAACAGAAAACACACACCATCTCCTCCTCTCCCCAGATCCACAGTGCCAAGGCCAATTCGCTGGGGAACCAAATAGGAGCATTTTATCTGCAACCAATCCTTGATGAGTCAAAGACTGACCGTTCTCATTACATTTTAGGGTTTTTTTACACCATGTTGCATAAAGGGACAGGTCTTTCTTGAGAATGTGACTATAAAGGATTAGTTTTCAACCTTTTACAAAACTGGTCTGGTTTTGCCCAGAATCAGTATTTGTAACAGTGATTTTAAGTTTGCAAATAGATGGATGGAGTCCAGACTAAATGTATTTTTCACACAGAGGTGAAACTTGCCTAAGATGTTTAACTCTGCAGTTTGGAGAGCAATTTGGCCTGCAGCGTTAGGAATATCTACACCCTACATACTCCTTATAATGAAAATGAGTGAGGAGGGAAAATAAGAGAACACCCCCCAGAAAGGAATCAAAACCTGCCCTCTGACACAGCTACTACATTTGATGCTTTGAAACTCTTCCACTGTGTGGAAAACATCGAAACACAAGGGCTCTTACCTCCTCCTTGCAGGGGTGATTGTGTACCATCCCTCTGGTAAACAGGGCAATTATTTACATGGAGAAGAAATAGTAATAAAGCATGTAATGTATTTGTTGCTGTCTTTGAAATTAATTTAATAGCTGGAAAGAACGTGCCCAGCCAGCTTGCCTCCCCCAAATAAATGTGGTTCATGGAGCAGTTCAGGAAGCTGTGCCCTGGGGAACAGATTTGGTCACAAGGAATGGGGTAAGAAAAAACAGCACAGAGAGGGGCACTTCCAGTGGCGATTAAGACTTCAAACTGTTCTTTTAAAATGGTGATTTAGCTTGAAAGATTTAAAAATTATGTAATCAAATTACTATGATAATTTAACTCCACACTTACAGAAAAGATTCAAACTCATTTCAGCTGTACTCATTCTAGGGTCTGCCAATGTTTAAATGCAAACTCAATAAATCTGTGCTATTTAATTAGACCATGATTCAGCTTGCAGATTGCTCAGGAAAATATTAATCTCTACAAAAAAATCCTTCTTCAAGTTTTAGCCTTGCAGTCTGGAACTTCCACTTTATTCCTGATATTAAACGAATGTAGATCTTAATCCCTCAGGTGTAAGCCTTTGAAAATAAGGAAAATGGTTGAAAATGCTGAACTAGCCAAGGGGAAAAGAGGAGGAAAAATGAAAGAGAGAAATCTCTTCAGTAACTACAGACTGGCAGAAGTAGAAATGAATTCAGAGCAGACTAACTCATTGCTAAATACTGCTCATGTATTGGGATAAACCCAATCCTCAGCGATGTCATCAAGAACCACTACAATTTAAGGAAACACAGACAATTTGTGTGACAGTCTAGAAATAAAGAAAGAACTCCAAAGCAAATATGAAATTTAACTGTAAGTGAGTTTGAAAGTTCTTCCTATGCCATGAAAAACCTTTTTGTTTATGGGCTGGTTTGGGGGTTTTGTTAAGTGGCTTTGCAGCCAGTCTGAATAATTTACAATTACATCCCACACAGGTAATATCCAGAGGAAACCTATAGCCAGATGCAATACACTTAAAAACCAGTGCCTGTATAAACAATGAAATTAAACAGAGTAATTTCAAAGTGTCATTTGAAAGACAGCAGAATTTGATGGCAAATGCCCTGCAAAAATCATGATCCCAGGCTGGTGAAACTGAAGACAGACAAACAGAAGACTTGTTGATACAACTGCTGAGTACATGGGATTTCCCTGGCAGGAAGAAGTTGTTCCTCATCAAAGCTGCCATGGGAGAGAGTGAGACCAACAAATGAGGACATGGACTCATTGAGCTCTGCTTGGAGAATCTCATTCTATCCTTGCAAATGCCTTCTTTCACCATTACAATTTGGGAAAATAGAATTGTACCTCTTCTGTGCAGTTGATTGATCAGATCATTGCACAGAAATAGGAGAAAACTGGAGTCCTCATTCAAGAAAAACACCTTAAGGTCCAGACAGAAACTCAGATTACAATCTACCTCATTTAAAATTCAAGCTTCATCTCAAATGCAGCAAACAAACATCCAGCCACCCAGGAATCAATTAGAACACATCACAAAGGGCGACAACTAGCTAAAAATTGGAAAGCACCTGACCTAAGAGCAAGCAAACCTCTCAAAACCCTGCTTTGAGGAAAGTTAAAGGCTGGTATCTATATATTTTGTATATAACATCACTCAGAAGTGGAAGAAAACCAGAGGTCTGGTGTGAAGTGTTTCTTCATGTCAGAAAATTCAGACAGCAAAAAGAAAATAGGACAGTGAATCAAGCAGCGGGGAGCATGCAGCACTGAATACACACATTAAGATACTGGTAAACCACATTGGAGAGGTAGATCCCAGTAAATACTTGAAATACAGCAACTGCTGTGATGTTTCTGATTCCATACAGCTGAGCAGTTCATAAACTCATTTAGGAGAAATCCCTTTAGAAAGTGGTAGGATCCTGGAAGAACTGGATAGTATCAAGATTAAGAACAAAAAGCAAAATGGTTTTGCTTTCTGTAAGGATGAAAAAAATCCTAATCTGTGTTATGTCTCAAATAAAAGAGATTTTTTAATCTAGATTGTACTGCTAATCCAAAAAACCCCCAAAACCCACTCCAGTGTTTATTACTGGGTGAATTGTTCTCAGAACTACAGAATCCCTTCCTCTCCCCCTGAAACAAGTGCCAGATTTGCATGAGGACACAAAGTGCTTGCCCACATTGTGTTTCTGTGTATTTTTATGAGAAACACAACATAGTGACATTTTAAAAAGCATACTGCTTAAGATAGAAGCAACCCATGGAAATGGCCAATTACAAATCAAACCAGGTTCTTGGTTCCCTCATCCAGCAAGAATTCCTGTCCTTTTTCCATCCAGAGCTGAAATTACCCCAGACACTTACTTTGGTCTTCCCTGTGTTGAGTAAACATGTATACTTCATTTTGACCTGCCTGTTTTTCCTGAGCAGAACTGTTTGCTGGGATCTGCATGGTTAGGCTAAGAGACAAACACAGAGGCAAACAGAGTATTTTCCCTGACAAAAGAATAAGGCAAAAATGGTCTGACATCTGGAATATTCTATTGGAAATGGACAATTCAATCAAAACAGATGCTGAAAATGAAAGAGGAATAAATTAAAAATTCCTTGTCCATAGGAATTACAGGTAGTGAAAACTGAAAACAAAGGCATGTGTGATTGATTTTAGTGACTGAGGCCTTAGTCTGGATTGCCCTGGTTTGGTCTACTTTTCAGAAGAGATAAAAACTGAAGCCTCAAATCAGTTTTTAAAACACACTAGAAAATGAAGGCATAGTAAGAAAAGGAATTACTTCACAGAATGGGGACTTTATTTCAGGGGCTAACTGGATTAGCAGTGAACTAAAACCACTGGCACAAGGAAGTTAATACATAGTAAACCAGCATTTTCTGTTTTATTCTTGAAATGGCCTACTTTCCACTAGGAGAGGTAGTGAGGGCAATAAACACAGGAATATTTGCCACAAAGCAGAACAAACAGCACACTATGAACTGGCTCAAGATCCTACACTATAAGGCTAATAAAACCTGGAAAAAAGGGAACTCAAATAATAGAGCTGGGGGTGAAACACCAACTAAAAGAAAATGTTGAATGAAGACGTCCAAGTACTTTTTATTCACTACAAGAAATTACCACAATTACCATTGAGGGCAACTAAGTCTGGCCTTGTTTCTTGCCCTTTGTGACTCTCACGCTTCTAACATGTAAATACAATCTGCTTATTCCCTAACAAAGTGAGGAATAGGTTCAAGTTACTCAGTTACTATGAGCAGCTTCCAGAGAAAAAGAAAGAAAAAAATGTGACTAACCACTGATTAAACATTAATTAACCACTGATCAACTCAGCTGCCATTTCCTAATGCCAGCATTAAGCAACTGGTAACAGAATTATTTATTTTCCCTAAGAATTGTGGGTATCATCTATTGTATTACAAGAAAATGGAACATGACGAATAAACTGCTTGCAAGGAACATGAAAACTTTGACTATGGTGGTGACTTCCTTTTCTAAAAATTTGTTTCTATGGTGTACTATTCTCTATACAAAATGACATAAAAGAGTTAAGACCTTGCTATTTATATTTGTCAAAATAAAGACTGGTAACAAACCCTTAACACACCGCTATGTGTGTCTGTGTATATATATATACATCCATATCTATGTCCAGTCAAGATAGATAGGTCTTAATCATGAATTCAAACACTAACAAGATGACTATATAAAACAACATGAAACACATTATTAGAAATGAAATACAGCATGTTATGAAATGCACTGGGAATAAAGATGATGTCCTGTGGAGTAAGTGATTTACTGGGCTCTACCAATTAATTTCTATTATGATAATATCATATAATGGTGATAGCCTAGTACTCTGAGTATACTGTGTCTGGAAAGCTAAAAAACTTATAAGAACTTAGTAATTTTTTAACAGGATGAGATGATAATGGAACTTTACTGGCACCAGTATTGATCTGCACTTCATTATGCTAAAATGCACAAGCTACTTTTTGGTTCACACGCCTTCTGTACTGAAAGGGTGATTTTTCTCTTAATTTTTTTTTTTTTTTTAATGAGAGTTAATATAAAGACCAGAAATGTAAGGGTGAGCAGAAGTCCTCTTCTCCTTCTTGTGGTACATGCAACACAGCCAGTATTAGCATTTAAGATTAAATTTTCAACAGTGTACCTCTAAGTGCCTAGCATCCACATTTGGGTCAGGTTTTTCAAGATGCCAGCAGCCTACTAAGCAGATGCACAGAGATCAGATTTTCAAATGTGCTGACATATTCTGACACTCCAGTTCCTTGCGCTAGGTCTTAGATGGGAACTGAGCTTCTCTTATAACTCTGGTCTCAGTTGTGACTCCTAAACTCATCTGCAACATTTGGCCTGGAGGCCCAATTTAGTCCTTACTGATTAGGCAATTTCAAAAAGCTGCTCACCTGTGACTCCCTGCTTAGTATTACCCCAATCAATACACGGGAACATGTCTTAGCAGAGAAGAGATGAGCAGCCCATCTTTTCCATGCTGGAGCGTTCCCGTGCGCATGCCTGCACTTGTCTACACTTCAAGCATATTTTGTAAATATTTCACCTTCCCTTACACATGAGGAAGTAATTGGTACATGCATGTTTTGGAAACCATTCAAAGCTGATTTTCTGCGTGGGTAAACAAAGTGCTCATTGGTGCCAGCTCGCCTCGTTTGGGCGGTTCGAGGCAGAACGCGGGGCAGCGTGTCCCGCGGCTCCCAGGTACCTCCTGGCTGCTGTGTACAGAAGGCAGGGAAAGAAGGGAGGAACTCGTGATACTGGCAGGACAAGGACAATGCCAAGGAAAGAGTGACTTCTCTGAAGTGTAAAGGCTGTGTTAATTACTATCAAATCAATGCAGATGCTCAAATCTAACCTGATAAATTCCATATTTACATATTAAATGAAACTGTTGAAGTCATGCCTGTACAAACTTAATGTACGCACGACTGAAATGTCTACACATTTCAGTGCTGTGCTCCTATATGTGTATTTAAACTTCTCAGAGTCTATATGCACCCAGTTTGGAATCAGTGACAATCTACAATGTAGCCACATCTTGCATTTCTGGAAATTTATGGAAGTTGGTGTGGCATTGCCAGCCCTGCATGGGGAATATTTGATAGTGGCTGTCAGAGAATCTCCCTGAAAAACTGCTACTCCTCCCCACCTTTTAGGGACCAAATGGCAGGATTATCTCACATCCAGCACTGCACAAATGGGCTCTATAGACCTAAAGAAAAGTGTATGTTTCAATGCTCACACTACTGAGATTTTTTGGCCAAAACAAAGCTTGTGGTATTTATTCAAACAAAATACAATCGATATGAAGACAATCTACAATTTCTTTTTCCTGCCTCCAAACAGCAGCAGGGAAAGTACTATGTATGACATTGTATCATAAATCACTAACACAGATACGGAGCTATGAAACCATCTTTGTCAACTGTTTACAGTAGAGCCAACGTGGGAATCTTTCTAGACAGTGTGGATATGCCAAAAATGTCTGAAACACCCAAGATTTCTTATTATACTCTCCACAGCTATAAAAAGGCTAATATATTTTAAACTGAAAAAATAAACAATGGAAGAAAGCAGAAGTAGCAATAAAAATATATGAAAATGTGAATTGCTACTGGTTGATTTTCTAACAGCATTTTGGTTTTTTTATAGAGCTACATTTTCATTAACCAAGTTCCTATTACATGAAAATAAGCTATTCTGCTTTTGTCTATTAAAAAAAAACCCCAAAATTATTTAATTCCACTTAAATTTTATTTAAACTTTAACAATTTTGTAAACTGAAACACTAAGGGCCTGATATCCACTGATGGGCTGTAATTCTGCAGGTGCTATTTTACACCTACAAATTACTGTAGCTGCAGCTGGTAGAAGTTTGGTATCTGCTGTATGCACAACCTGAAGCTGAAATGCTGAATGTCAGCATTTGAAACACTGTTGAAGGGGAAGTGGAATGCCTGGGCTACTTTTTAACTCCTCCTTGCAACAGCTTCATTTTAAGACAGCAATTTTATTTCTTTGAAGATGAGGGAAGGAAAGGTTTTCACTTCAATGTGCCCTGAATTTTAGTATGCTGAACTGTATTTATCTCTGACATTATCCTGGTTGTAATTTCCAGTGAAGTTAATGAAGCTACAGATGATTTTGATACACTCTATGCACAGTGTATGACTAAACTTTTTTTTGGCAGCAGTTATTTTTTATTATTACTTAAACACTGCATATATTTCCTTTTTTTTTTTTTGGGTGGGGGGAGGAAGTGGGAGTGGTATTTAACATCATATCTGTCTATGCTAGCCCTCATCCTTTTTGTCAAGTAAATTGCAGAAGTATTTCTAATTCAGTCTTTGAATTACAGAATTTAAATAAATACAAATGCCCTTCTCCATTTAGACTCCTAATTGCAGATAACTTTCTTGCTCTGATCATTAAGCATGACCAATTTTGAGAAATAACCTTCCTCGAGCTGCTAAGCATCCTCAAGTGTCTATTTACAATGGTCAAAAATTATAAATAGATCTTCAATTAGGAATAATTTTGATCTTTGAGAGGCCTTTCAGTATTTTGTTAAATCTGGAATAAGATAATATTCTAAAATTAAGGACAGAGTTAGTGGGGTGGAGAATATTTTACAAAGAAACTAATAAGCATTTTGGCTTTGCATGTTTTTGAATTATATTTCCAATTAAAAATGCAGAGTGCTAAATCACATTACAAAGATAAATAGGAAAGTACAACTTCATTGTTGAAAACAATTTCCCTCCTATCAATCTGAGGATTCATGCATCAATATTGTAGATGAACTGTTAATTACAAAATCAATTAAAAAATTATTTCTAAAAACAGTCACGCGTCCCGGCTCTCAGGGGGGCAATTTGGGCAGAAGGTCTCATCTCACTAGGACCGCGCCAAATCACAAGTCGTCATCCACAAGTAAGCAAAAGCAATCTGGTTTTTCATTTTTCAGCGCGGCTGAGCCCAGCCTGAGATTGATCGTCACATATGGCCCCAGAAAACAAACTGTCAATACCTTGAATGCTGCAGAATTTGAACAAATAGCCGTCCGCCCATTCAAGCCACTCATTGCATCCCATTTAACAGATTTTATTGACAGTTTCCTTCTTGTAATTAAAGGGAAAACTACTGGCCAGCAACCAAGATAAAGTTCAAAGATAGGGTCAAAACAAAAGCAGATGGAGGGGCACGGTGTGACTGTCAATGGAACATAGCATCAGAGCATGTTATTGACACACAGGTATCTAATGATCGGCACGTCATTAAAGAGGGATCTATCGTGAACTTTATGCAAATGCTAAAAGGGACTTAAGACCACAATAAAGCATTAGGGAGACACAAAAAGAAAAACAACAAAGCACAAACGATTTTTACTTATCTGACAGTATTCACTGGTTCAGCACTTTTAAATTCAAATGCAGGAAAAAAAAATTCTTTCTAAAATTTTTTAACTCTTGCTGCACAGGTAATAATTTTTTGCAGAAGCATTCTCGTAAATGCAAAGGATGCGTAATGTAAGGTGTGGCCCTTGTGAGATTCAATACGGATTTCCTCCCTCCTCCCATATTCTGAATTTAGTCTATCAAATTAATCAGTAGCTCCCTTTAAAGAGAAAATATATAGTATATTCTCCAGCATCCTTTCTTTTGCTTTAATTGCAATGATTAGACTTGTCTGCATTATGAAGTGGATTTAGGAGAATAACACCTATTTTCATTTGAAGGGATCTCTGCCTGTAAAACACTCTCCAAATAATACAGTGGAATATTCTCCACTCCCTTAGGAACATATTCCACAATTACTTTGAACCAGCAAGTTGTTCTTAGCTTGAACTGCTTTATTTGTTGCCTTTTAGATTTAAAGTCTGATTAGCAATTTCTTATTCTAAAATCCTGTTTGAAACCAGCCCACAGAAAAGAAAGAAAGAAAGAAAGAAAGAAAGAAAGAAAGAAAGAAAGAAAGAAAGAAAGAAAGAAATTAAAAATGTAGCAACTGTAATGCCACTCTGCCAACCTGAATTAGCAAGTGCTATAGCTTTGAGGGTGACAAACTCTTCTTTCTCCAGCTTCATGCTCTTGTATTTCTTTACCAGCTGCAGTATGGCATTGTTAAGGTCAAGAAGGCCTGCCAGTTTGGACTGGTCTTCATCCATAATATAATCTTCAGCATATACAAGCTCATCCTCAAAAGAAAGTGACCGGTATACAACACCGAGAATCAAGATCTCCATCCAAGCACTCTGCAGAAGGCTCATCTGGTCAGCTAGAGACAAAGTGGAGAATCCTGAATATGAAAAAATAAAAATACAGGAAAAATATTAAGCACATTTGGAAATCTAATCCTCTTTTTGATTTATTTTTATACACATTGTGACAAAGCATGCACACATTCTATTATTCTCCCTTCAGCTTTTGTGTTCTCCTCCCCATCCTACTACAGGAAAGTAAATCAATATAAAATCCAACATTTTCTAATCAAAAGAAAAGTTTTAAATAAGCAAGAACTTGCAGGCTCTTTCTGTAAAAATCATAATAATTTGTGGGGTACTGCACTGGCAATCTGTGATTTGTATATCTTCTTTGTTGTGAAACACTTGTGCGTAGTTGTAAAAACCTAATGCTGTGACACAGGGATCTCCCCACTCTATCCACCACTACCAACTACCATAATCCAAGAAGGATAATTTATGAGAAAAAATAGAAAGCTTTATTAAAAGGGGAAATTTGATGTTTTAATAGAATTAAGGTAGGGATTGAAAATAAAAAAATTCTTCTTGAACTTTAACTTCAGGGAAAAGAGAACACCCACCCTTCTCAGAAAAGACCCTAATCACTTCTGTTCTGGCTCCTGGCACTGCTACACTTGTTGAAATAACAGGGTGGCACACCAAAGTGCCAACTGAATAGCAATCACACCATCTTTTTTCTGAGGGCAACCAAACATTTATTAAATGCCTCTTAATGACTTTAACTTTTGCTTGTTTTTTTTCCCCCATCTCCCCGCTGTCTCTCCTAATAGGATCACTAAGGGCAAACATCTTTGCTGCCTTACCTTTTAGACTCTTGTTTACAGTACCTGTTAATTTATTATATCAAACTGCTAAAATCCCAATCACATTAGGTGCTAGAAAACAATATGGGAGAGGAAGTGATTTTCCTGGCCTGTTGGTGAAATGCAGCAGTTTGCCAGTTGGCACTATCAACCACAAGTACTTAATAAAATCATCAAAGGGGATTAGTCAAGCTTTTCTTAAAGGGTCTTAAGACATGTCTGAGGCTTTCATTTAGTTGTTTATGGAGTTGCTTACATGTCCTTTGACAGGGTTCCCGCTGTAAGAACATTCTTTTTGGCATTCAATTACACTTAAATGCATTTTTCTGTTTTTAAAGTCAAGAGTTACAGTCATGCAAGAATATATCATAAACTAGCAAATCTGCAAGGCATCTACTCCAAACAAGATTTTCTCTGTAAGCACTAAGCAGCAAAACTAATACAATAAAAAAGAAAAGCCCACATCCAAACCACCAGGCATCCATAAAAAATGAAACATAAAACTGGCTGCATGTGCTCTCTCATTTTTCTCTCCCTCCTTATTTGTTTTCATTTTCTCTTACTGTCTTTTGAGTCCTGTGTAGCTCTCTGCCTTAAAAAACAAAAAAACAACAACAAAAAAAACAAAACAAAAAACAAACAAACAAACAAAAAAAAAAACCCCAAAAAAATCCAAACAAAAACCAAAACAACAAAACCTGATCCAATGACAACAGAAAAGCCTTAAAGATGTGACAGTGGAAAATAACACATCTGTGATTAAAATAAATAAGATGGAGAAGAAATAATAATTTCAAAGGTTGTAGGGAGGAATTCAGGATTTCAATTAGCTCCAACATTTCTGTTCCTTGCCGGCTTTCAAGAACCAGTTTTTCTGCAGCAGCAGATGGACAGAGAATGTAGCCTGCAGCACCGTCCTGTGACAGCCCCATTCTCCCTCCCAGACACTGCTGTTAGTAAATAGATTTACACATTCTCCAATCTCCACACATCTTTCTGCCGAATAATTAAAAGCAGGATGATTAGTTTATTGAGTGGAAGGAGGAACTTTTTTATTGAGGTCCATCCACGATTTTATCAGGGCCAGCACTTTTACGGTTGTCATGAGGGTGCAGGCATCCAATTTTTCTTATCTGCCTGATTAATACAAACGCTGTTTCAGGACGCATTAATTAACAGATACAAATCTACGTTCTCATGGAAGGATCAATACAGAGAAGAAAAGAGGCATCAATGTGAATTTAGTGCTGATGATGGAGAAGGCACTCTATTGACATTTACGTGCATAGAAACTTTAAAGTTGCAGTGGAGCCCTTTTGTCCCTGTGATTTACAAATTAACAATTTTTCAAGTATAACAATGTTTCACACACTTCTGAGAGGTTTAATTAAGCAAAAGCAATAAAATCTGTTTTGATTAAAAAAAGTTTAACCCGCAATTTCTCTCTGTATTCTTTTGTTTTCCTGAAAACCCCCCAACTTCCTTCTTTTATTCACTTATCTATTTTCAAACAGGTTCTTTGGCATTGGTTTTATTTTTTAAAAAATAAAAAATAGTATGTTTCAGTAACATTTATTGTGTGCCACAGTCAAAGAAAATTACATATGCCCTGTGAGGGGGGAAAATGGGATGTTGATATTATTTATTGTACTGCACTCTTGAAAAATCTGCATTCTGGAGCAGTAAATATACCAGTTGTTTTTATATGACACATAAAAAATCAAAAGAAATTTTTTACATTATAGGAAAACTGGCAAATATAAAGCATGCTGTTCCACCCTTCAATAATAAATCAAATCAACATGACTATTTTGTTCCTGATCGAAGTAACTTTCCCTTGAAAGCCTGTTCAGTGAAAGCATGTTTTAACTTTTAAAGGTATCCCTCATGGGAATGTAAAGCTGAATCAAGTTGTAATTAATCTGGGTTTGTTTTGTTTTTTCATAAAATGTGAAAGCATCCAGCATGTCTCTTGTACCACACCAATGCCCTTTAATATGTGTTCAACAAGTCACAGTTAAAATAACAGATAACACAAGCTTATATATTTATATACAGAGATTTATTTTTAATTGTTTGGAGAAGGTTATACCTATTTCATGCCAAACCTGAGTCTGTGAGGTTTTGCTATGTGAATCCCCCAGATCAACCATGTTCTCTGACAAGGGGATATTTTCGATATTAAATTGTAACTATTTTTTAAGAAGTCTCCAGCTTGGACCCTTCCAGCATTCTGACCAGTCTTAATCTCTCCAGTCCCATCTCCAAGCTGTGTCCAAACCACCCTCAGATGCTGCATGATGGTGTGGGCTGGAACTTTGTCATGCATTGTGTGGGTCCTTAATCCTTCAGAGCCTTGCAGGTCACTGCTTTCAACACAGAACTGTGTAATGACATTTTAAAATACAATGTTGTTCCCCTTTCTCCCCCTTTATCATGCACCATGCTGGTGACAACTTTGATCTCTCTCCATCTCCCTGCCCAAGTCAGAGCCATCTGATGTATCTGAGGCGTTTGCTGGCAGGATGACTCCGTACCTTGACCTGCAGTTAAACAGCGTGTTTATCTGCGATACAGCACACTCCAAATAAACCAGATGACAGTCTGCAACAACGTCATTTGGAAGGATTGAAAGGCTTCTCAAGAGTCAGGTACCCCTGAGGTAAGAAGCTTGAAGGAAGCATGTTTTGTGCCAACCCTCCTGCCATCTTCCAATAGACGCTCGTGTGCTTGACAATGATGCCATGGGCACTTGTCAAGATTTTTTTTTTCTTTTTGCCTAGCAAACTGATGCACTTTGCAGTCAACTTACAAAAAAGGCTAAGCATTTGAAAGTGTGAAGGGCAAAAAATATCTGACGGCTAGTCTTCAAAAATACACTTTCATTTCAGAAAGCATAAATGTTTATTTCCTGAGCTGAGTGTTGACAGAAATAGGCTGCAGCGCAGGCATATGAATTTAACCCCTGGTAGGCATTCTGTTCACTGTGGTTTTTATGTGGCTGAGTGCAAGCATTGTAAATCTATGGGGTGTCTCCTAATATCAGTTAACAATAGCCTTGATTTGCTGGTTACAGATTTCCTTCCTTTTCTCTCCTTTCTTTCTCCTCCTTTCAGGGACTAAAATGTTTCTTCTGCTAAAAATAGATACTTTTCTACAGTGTATCACACTCAAATTGTAATTATGCCGGAATGAGTCACTGAGATCACTGAGTGTGGATTGAGAAAAAAAGGTTGATTGAGCAACTGAACATATGTTTGTTTTTTTTTTTCCTTTTACATACCAGTAAACCCAAAGCTCAAAGGAAACAGACATAAATAGGTAAAAAGGCCTTAGCATTTTTATTATAGGAACAAGGGGCACTGAGCTGACTGCACTCTGCAGTGCTCAGCACTCCAAGCCAGCTCCAAGCACAGTTCACAGCCTTTTCAACAGGGCTGTTTAAACCACAGATCTTTTCAAATATCAGCACATGCACCACTTGCTCTCTATTTCACATTGCACACGGGTCCATGCTAAGCAGGGTAAATCTTTTATATTCCTGAAGACCCTTTCCTCTACTTCATTAAGATGGACTTCGTGGACAGTAACTCACTAGGGGCCAGAGTGAAGCAGCTGCAGATGGTCAAGTGCTGAACTAAGATCTGTGCCTTACACACAGCACTTCGAGAACTACTGGCCAAAAAAACAAAAGGCAGTGGCCGGACTTACCATTGTTTTCATCTGTAAACATTTGATGCAATGCCTCAATCAGGCTATTCAGACTTAAATCCTAGAGTTTATTTCACTTTGCAGGGACTGAGTTTCCCTTCCCCTCTGATATGTGTTTAGAAATCTGAACATTTGATCAAACCAGGTATGAAATTGCTGGCAAATCTGGGAGTTGCTTGCCTTTTCTGGTAATTGCCTTCCATTTATTTTACCAGTTGTTTGTGTGATTGTTAACTTTATGACTAAAATATTCCTCTTGCTTGCCCAGGTTTGTACTTCAAATATCTTCATTTACATTTTTTATAATCAAAGCTGCACTTGCTCATGACATGTTCACTCGTGTGTTACAGATGCAATACATTTACACAGTTGAAATATCAAGAGTAGGATTTTTAAATTATTTACACTTAATTTTGATAGATTAACTTCTTTCTAAATGTTTTATAGGTACTGATGTTTCCAGCATAGGTTGTTTTTTTTTAATTTCAAAAATGATGCATAGTCACCATTGTCAAAAGAACAAACTGATATTTTAAATACTTTAAAAAACACATTTTAGCTTGGATTACTTTATTTAGAGAGTGTGTGGCCTCATGGTCAAATAACCAACAGGCTTATCCTGCCTGCACAGAGGAGAATGTGAAGAACCTCCATTCCAAGATCAGATTTGTGTCCAGTGCACTCTCAGATGTACAGCTGTCAGCCTGCCCTCCACTCCCTCCCTGGCACATACTCAGCCAAGCGCTTGGATCCATCCAGCAACTTCAGCTGCCTTCCAGGGATGTAAACAAAGGCCAGGGAAATTTCACTAGTGAAATTTCTGCTAGGGCAATGTAATGTTTCCTAGACATGATCATAGAATTTGCTGAAGGAAACCTTCACAGCCTGACTGCCCTTTGCTATTATTCTCTCAAAAATCCAAGAGGATGGCATTAATTCATTTTTTTAGGCTATATGTAGGGCTGAATCTCACACACAGAGCTGAATTAAAAGATCATTTTTATTATAGTAATTCAAGAAAAAATTGATTTAATTACATTTCAAATACTGTGTAATCTAAAAATAGGTATCAAGACCCACAAACATTTCAGTGGTTTTGAAAACCATTAGACAGAAGGAGAGTGCTCTCACTAATCACCAAACATATTTCCCAGATTATGGATGAAATTTCATGAAAGCTGGAACAGAAACAGATACAACTCATTATGCCAGGGTGAATCCATTATTTCAGGTTTGGTTTGGGTTTATTTTCATACCCCTTCGCTTATGGAGCCCCTGGTCAAAGGCTAGTAATTGCACACGATGCCATAACCAGCTGAAATTCAAGTCTGACTCAGAATTTTCACGTGAAAGGTATCATCTCACAAAATAAAAAACACAGGTATTTGCCCAGACTTGAAAATGAAAAATCAAGTTCCAAAAGCATAGACTCTAAGTGACCAGAAATACAACCAAAGGCTCTATTTATGCTGTTTGCTGAGTTCAGCTTCCACATTCCTTGGAACTGAGGTTCTGCAATTAAAGGTAAGCTCAGAAATTGATTCCACGCAGTAACTTTTGCACAGTGAGAGCACTGCCTTTCCTGGGCGATGCTGTGCAGCCTCCCCTCTCCTCCTGCCACCAGAGCAGAGCACTGCAAAGGCAGCACCAGGGCTCTGTCGCGAGCGGCGCGATGAGTGGCGACTGCCATCTGTTATCTGTGCAGCCCTGGGAGAGGGCAGCTCGGGCTGCACTCACAGAGGTGCCCAGGACTCACTCTGCCTCAATAAAAAAAAAAAAAAAAGAAAAAAAAAGAAAAGAAAAAAAAAAGGAAAAAAAAGGGGGGGGGAGCAAAAAAATACATTTGCACAACGCTGGGATGTTGTCAGCAAAGCTTGTGCACTTTCATCGGGTTTTCTTAAAGTGTGTTTGCATTCCTAACTCTTGCTGTCCAACTTCTTATAAAATATACATTTTTTTTTTTTATATTTTATAACATGGAAAAATGCCTGTGATAAGCACTTTTTCACTAACACCTACCAGGAGGATGGGAAATGCCACACAGAGCACTAAGAAACCCGGGGCTGTTATCACAACGCTACTTTCATCTCACTGAAACAACAGCAGAGAGATGGCATGGCAATAAAAATGCATTCACACTGCATGTCCCTCTCAATCCATTATGAACAATGGATTCTCACTAAGCAAATATTCGCTAGTCAGAAGTATTTGCAACACTGGATTCATTCAGCAGGACTAAGTAAGTGAAGTTCACAGCAATTTAAAAGCAGCAAATTAGACATTTACAAACAGTGAAGATGCTCCTTGTCTAGCGTGACCTTTCACTCAAGCTGTACAAAAAGGTGTTAATGTAATTTAAATACCAGTTAGGAATATTTCTGGTTTGTCTTTTACCCTGTGAAACCTTACATGATAACACTAAACAGGAGCAATTTGAGGCTGTCATTTCTTCCCAGGGTCAGATGCACATAGTGAGATGTAACCCACTACAGCTCAAACTGATTTCAGTACTGGAATCAGAGACATCCCACTCTAAGCACCCAAATATTTCCGGGCAGCTACTTTAAAATTTCTTATTTCTAGTTCAAGTGCAAGCTCTCATGAGCTGCTTCTTTAGTATTAGTAATGGAAAGGAGCTGGAAAATGGGACTGATGGAGGATGTCTCCCTGACTTCATATAACCAGTTGCTAACATTATGAAGTGAACCACTAGAGATAAAAAAACCTAGCAAGTTGCCCTTGCTTCAGAACAGAGTTGGTAAGACCTCCATGTATGGAGTACTTTACAATGGCATTTTTGAAAAGTATTGTTGAAAGTACTGTACTCTTTATTTCCATTAATTTTAATTTCACACCTTGTTATCTCAGTATTCACCAAGAAAAAGGAAAATATAAGACAAGAGAGTTAAACAGATGAATACTTGATTTTCCCTTTGGGCTGATTTTACCACTGGAACTTCCCCAATTTTAAACAGCTTTACAGCAAACTCACACCAATGTTACATTAAAAAGATGTAAGATGAAACACTTGTATTTCGTTTTATCACCAGGTGCTCTGATAAGTGTGTTCCAGGAAACTGCCTTTTTTTTACCCCTTTTTTTCCCCTCTATGTAAGACAGTTAGGACTCGTGGTTCATTACCTCTCTGCAGTGAGGTTCTCAATTCTAAGACATGGACAATGAAAAAGTTTTAAAATTCAGGCTAGCAGTGCAATACAGCCCAATGAAACTGTAAGTCTCCTCCTGGTCAGCAGTATGAACTTGCAGATTCCTGAGGCTGATCTTTTTAATGCACTACATATGTGATCTGATCTGCTTCTTAAAAGATAATTCTTCTAGTTCTTTAAAATTTAACCTTCAACTATGGTTTGGCTAGACTATGGAATTGTTTTGGTCCCCTTTTTGAAGGTAGCAGAGGCGGATGTCATGATATGGTGTGCTCCTGAAATCACAGGGGAAAATGGAGCAGGATTGTATTTACAGCCCTGATTTTTTCTTTCACTGAGCCTTTATAAAAAAAAAACATCAATCATATTTTCAACATAAAAATATTGATTTCACCCAAATTCTTTTTCAATCTGCTGTGGATATATATATTTGACTCTGAGTACAATAAAGCCAGTTTTGCAGGTGGAAAAATAAAAACTACACTTAGTCATTAGTAAAGTGAACATAGATGAAAAATAAAGAGTACAATGAACAGGGCTGAATTTCTTCCAAAATCCATTTGAGAGAACAGTAATACAGTTCAGCTTAAAATAGCCAGCATAATATCTTCATATCCTGTGCGTGGTATGGCTTACTTAGATCCTTCAATGAGGTCAGCTAGCAGAAAAGAAACTACAATCACACATAATTAAACAAAAAATATTGACCCTTTTGCCTCCTTTTTAATTTTTACTCAGCTAAACAAAACTAAAAAGAAAAAAAGGGGAAAAAAGGGACAACCTTGACAGAGGAAGCTTGCTAAACTAGTAACAACAATCAGTGTTAGTTCAGGTTCTGCTTGCTTCAACCTTTGTACACATCAGCCTCCCAACAATTGCATATACTGACTGGGGATATCAAGAAATTTGGAGTTCAGGTTTCTTCAGCACATTAGTCTTCAAAATCAAGTTTTCTGGATTGTAAAGTATCACTTCTGGGGTTTTTTTCCACAGAAAGGAGGGATTTCTTGTGCATTTAATACGTGTTGCCTTTTATTTGTAACCTCTCCGGGTCTGCTTTGAGAGTACTTTTCCTCCAGGAGTGCTGGGTCACTGCTGTTTGCCTTTTGCTCCCCTGGGGAAGCCACCAGTCATTTCCTCCCTGAGAGCTGTGGCAATAATCCCTGCTCCTCCATCTTTCCATCAGGCAAAGTCAGGTTTCCAGGAATTCCCCAATCATGTGAATAATATGAATCCAATACAGGAATGTATTAGCATATGGAGACAACCATGCTTGCGATCCAATCAACGGATCTCTGTTAACCCTGTGTGTGCTGAGCTACCTAAAATCTCTTTCCATTGCCAAAGCAAAATCACCAGGTTGCAAAATTTTGGATAAATATCCACTCTCACCCTGTGGCAGGAAAATAACATCTCAGACCACTGTCCTACACATCTTCCATCCTCCTCCTAATTTTTAAAACTTTTCTGCTGGTTAGTTGATTTTCTTAATGTGCTGCAGATGCCAAAAAATTCAAATGATGTTTACAGTCTCCCTGGTTTGGGGAAGAGAGACATATTCTCCTACATGAATGTGAAATTTCTAGTTTACTTAGTTGAGTGTGCATGTACCATTAAGATCATCTCTGGAGGATGTGTCTTAAGTCTGCAACAGTCCACACACAGGGAAAAAAAAAAAAGACAGAAAAAAGAAAAGAAAAAAAAAAGGAAGCTGCCTGATTCTAATACACCTAATTAGCCATCGGCAGACTCTTAATTGCATACATTAGGATGATTCCATAGTGGAGATTAATTCTAAATATACCCAAGCAGCTGGTTAAGATGCCATGGATTACAGTGTGGACTGTACTTTTCCACTTAATTAGATATCAAAATTAAGCAGCAACAAGCATTTTGACATAACGGGGATCAAGCCGCCGCTTGGCATCCCAGAGCTGCACTAAAGTGACCGCTAAACAGAGCCGCACAGATGGAGAGATATTAAATGCCGCACTGGAAAGTAATTTCAAATAATAAAATATCAATATTTACATTTTAATTACCCCTACTGAGAGCCGCTCTGTCATTTTCACTATTGCCGACGCAGCAAGGGGTAGTGGAATGACATTGCGGCTCTGACTGCAATGACTATTTTGTTTCCATTAAAGAATGACAAGTGTTTTAGAGGCAGTGACACCCAGTGTGTGAACAAGAATGACAGCAGATCAGAAAATTCCTATTAAGGGAATAAATGACTCAACAAGAGAATTTACTTTAAGCAGCCGGCTCCTCCTTGAAACACATAATCCTTTCTAAATTTCCTGCAGGAAGTTTATGATTAGAGGTGCCTTGGAGAGACCTTAGCTTCTCATCAAATATTTAGAATGATAGGACCTTACATGATGACTGGTCAATTTAAAAACAGTAACATTCAATGCTAGGAGTTACACTGAGAGTTTGCATGAATCAAAATAGTTTTGAGGGAGACAGGAAGACAGTGAAAAGGAGATTCCTTCCCCTGAAAGGCACCTGAAAGCCTTGGAGCATGGAGATCACCAGTGTTATTTTTGCTCTCTTCACCACTTTTACTGCCATTGGCACAGTGAGTACTCCACATCCCACCTGGGTCACAATTTGCTGGTGTTCAGAATTGTACCCAGCAGGTGATCACAACAGGTAATGTGCACACGTGCAGCTTCAGGCCTCTTGTTTCCCCCTGCCTATTCTCTGCACATATATAAACACTTCTTCTTTCAGTATGTACATCAGAAATCCGTGAGACACCTTTGCAGCACCTTAGGAATCTAATTACTTCTGATCAGGTCTGAGGTCAATCTCATGGAAAATATTATATTACATCTGACATGCTGCATTTACAAGATGAAAAGGAAAGAAGAAAAATATCAAAACAGTAAAGAAAAAAAATCTCTTCCTTGGGGATGTCTGTCAAACTGCAGAGATCTTAAAAGAATTTCAATGGCCTCAGACATGAGAAAGTGGGTAAGAGTAAATCCTTGGTCAGTACACCCAATACACAGCTAAGTGACCCTCCTCCTGAGTCACGGCATGCATTTATTTAATAATGTGCAGAGCTCAACTTCTATAAATGTGACAAATGGCTAGAACAGAACGGGGGGGAAAAAAGGCATGAAGATTTTTACAGAACAAAAAAAGGAACAACTTTATGGCAGTGACTATTGCAGGAATTTTAGATCCAGCTTTGACATTAAGAATTAGCAGTCAAGTACAAAAAATTTTACTCTGACATTAGCTGCTTAACTAGTTATCTTCTTTCTCTTGTCTTTTTTCTTCACTTCTTTTTCTTCCTCCCCACCCCCCCCCCCCCTTTTTTTTTAAGTACCCAGGAAGTACTTCTTAAGCATCCCTAATGCTTTTAGGACAAGACACTTCCCCATTTCTCAGCCACTAGCACCTTTTAATTTCTGAAAGAGCCACGGTTGAAAATCTTAATTAATTGTTCCATACTGCTTCAGGATCATTATGCAATGTAATAAAGGCCGTGTAATTATGAAATTTTACAGCCATTACCAAGGCTGATGGCTCGTATTTCATCCTCAGCTGGACCCAATGGCTTTTAGCCACTCAGCTCCCCTTTGATGAACTACAGACAGATCTATCAGGCCCAAACAATATCCAGGCAAGGCGGCTATAATAGCTACCTACAGATGAAGCCATAGATAAAGATAAACTATAAATCTACACACAAATGCAGGCACATTGCCTCAGGATGACAGAGGGGAGAGGATGAGACACTTGGGAAAGCTGGCGGCTTGCAGAAAGGCAACCTTCTCTCTCTGACTCTGTTATTCAGTTTGGAATTTGTTTGGTTTCTTAAAGATGCAAAACCCCTTAACACTTCCCCCACATAATTACATATTTTTTAAGAACTGTGAATTTTTATATGGAAGTCAAGGGGTCACTTGATCCATCTATTAAATTTGACAAAGGGGACTTAGTGGACAAATCAAGTTATCCTCAAAAAGAAGAATCCCAGCCAACAAGTTTGCAAACCATATTTTTAAAAGTGAATCCAGGTCACTTGCTTCTGAGACTGAAAAAAGCAACCATCCCTGATTTCTAAATGCATTATCATGAGCAGATGCACAGAGGTGAAGTTAGATGATAGGCTTTCACTGGAGGCAGCACCAGAGATGCAATTTCATGCAACATTGTCCGACATTATTTTATTTTCAGTCTGAAAATGAAAATACTTCTAAAATTCAGAGCAAGTTAAAGAAACAAGGGGATTATATATGCTCTTGGTACCTGCAACACCAGAATGCAGTTTATGTCCTAGTTATGGAGATGAACTCCATCAATGTCCTCTTTAATTTAAGACAAGAGGCCTTCTGAGTATGCAGTGTTGGTCCCACCAGAGTGAGACAAGGCTGACTAAATGATCTCTAGGTGAGGAAAAGAAATGGAGAGCTGCAGCTCCTGACCAATTCTGAAAGAATCCAGGGAAGAGTGTGAAAACATTAGCTTGGAAACTGCATCTATTAGTACCCATTCCAGTAGCCCACGGTCAGTTGTGAAGCTGATGCCATGCTCGTGGCTGAGGCTAAAAGCACTTCAGAAGGCAAGAAAAGTTAAAATAAAAATACCATCTGTACTCTCTCATTTTAAATAGATTAACAGAATGGCTTGGCCCTTTCTAAAGAAAACATGACAGATTTAGAGGAGATTCAGAGAAAGTAAAGCAGTACCTAAAAAAACTCTTATGAAACGAGACTCAGAAAGCAGGAACTGTCTTCCTCAAAACAGTGATGTACAAGAGAACGCAGCAGAAGTGTACATAAAATAATGAAATAAAAAGTAGTTCTAAAGCTCTTATTCTGTCTGTCTCAAAACACAGACCAAGCACCACTACAGTAAAATCCAGGAAATTCAAAATGGAAGACAAAGGGAAATTCTTCATTCACAGAGTACCTGGACTGGAGAACTTCTTGCCAAAGGATGTCACTGAATCCAAGAACTCAGAGAGGGAGCTGATGCTTACATGGACAGCCAGAATAGCTCTAGGTATTAATACTCAAATCCAAATTAAGAGGACAAGGATATTTTTCCTCCTTATTTCATCTAATCTCTAAGCATAAGGAATTCAAAATAGTTTTCCTGAGGCTTCTGCCTACTATGGGGTTCATGTCCCATCCCCTGAGACTGATCACTGCTGAAGGCAGCAGACTATGTGTCCATGACCTATAGCATTCAGTTCACAGTTTCCTAAAAACTGAAGCCTCAGAATTTGGGCTGCCTTTCTTTGAGGTGTTTCAAACCTACTCCTAAGAAGTGAAGCTCAGAACAGAAGAGATGTGCCCCAGGGTAAGAATTTCAAAATCACAGCAACTGAGCTCTTACTGTACTGCTACTGTGGAAAGAAGAAAATAATGGATAAGGAAGATCCATGGTGTTATCATAGCCACAAAAGCAGGCAGGTGCATGCATTAGTGTGTGTTTGCATAAGCCTGTGTACGCATGCATTTGTACTGAGCAAACCCAGGGTATTCCGAAAGCTACCGAAATGAATAAAGATCACCTGCTCATTAACTTGTACTCTTTGCTTATTAAATACGTTCTTTCTTCTAATATAAAAAACTGTCTTTGCTGAAGGACAAAATAATAATGTCATCACCCAGGTCAGATCAAAGAAGTATTTTCCGAAATAGGGAACAGAGTCACAAAGGGTCACTGGTCAACAAAGCTGCACCTGAAGACAGGCAAGGGAATGCATGATTCAGGTTCCTCTGGCATAATGCTGAGGATGCTTGATATATGGTCTTTAAGGACGAGTATCTGTCTTTACCATGCTTTACTGAAACTGCACGTACGGTGAGTATCCACTGTACATGGTGTGAACAGATCTGCCTCCTGCAGTGCACGTGGAAGCATCATAAACATTCTTAATGGGGAAAATAACCCAGCATTTACATACTAGACTATACAAACACCACCAGGCCATAATTCCTGGACAGGACTTTAAATTGCCTTCTAATACTTTTAAAATTTACCAGAATTTGGTGAAGACCTGTGTTTAAAAATGCAGTAGGAAAACTGAGAAGAATGGATGCAGACAAAGAAACTGGTAGATCTTTTACCTTCTCTGCTTTCCATCAGGTGGACTCATTTAGCCAAATTAGCATCAACCTCACAGATAAACTCTGTGGCTTTACCTTTTTTTATCCTCCCCATCATTCCTATCAGTAGAGTAAAAAGCAGCTACAAATATACACAGCAGGACAATTTTTAAGAGCAAGAACTTCAAGTAGGAAGTAAATACAAAGAAGTTATTTCTATTTCTATCTGAGGCAGTAATACCAGTTTACTACACTGATCTAATAAAAATAATGATGATAATGTGAGAAAATGCATAAATGCCATCTTACAATTTTTTATTTTACAAATGAAATGCATGAAGTTTTAACCTCTATGGTAAATGTCTAGTCTGTTAGACAATGCCTATAAATATTCTGTAATTTAAGATTACTGTAAGATTTTAATAAAGCACAAGGAATTTTGTGCATGTCAGAAAGTTAATTTGCAGTTTAGCTGCAAACTACCTTGAAACAGAACTAGCTGAGGCGTAAGTAATTTTTGCCAAATACAAATTACTGTAAAGGAAAAGGTAATTAGCTTTACATATTTTGGGAAATACTTTCTTTTCAGTATTGGGTATAAAACATTTTCCTTCTTCAAGTGATTTTTGGGGTTGGGTTTTTTATTGAACAGCTGCATGTATCTTACATATGAGTAGGGAGTGTTTTTAGGAAACCTGCTTTAGAGAAGACATGAACAAAGTCTCAAAAAAGCCCTCACTGCAGTAAGGCCACATTCAGACACAGAAAAAGGTATCAGCATTAGGACAGACCAGAAAAGGAAGGGATATGGGGGAATAATTGTATGTTTCCTCTTTGAATATTCACCAAATGGGGCACAAATTGTAGCTGCTATAATGCATGCCATGCTTTACACTGATTTTCTACACTTGGTACTCCCTTGCTGAATTGTTTCTGAAGTCTATGGTGATTTTTTTTCCACAGCGAATCAGCAGTTTTTCAAGAGGTCTCTGTGCAGCCCAGGAGTATGACATTTACTAATGTGTTGAGATTGAGGGATTCTCCTTTGTAGAAGCCAACACTAATAAGAAAGATATGGTTCAGTGTCCTGGGTATTCTTCCCAGTTTTATTAATTAGATGGAAAGCTTCTCCCTCTGGAATACTGCAAGGTATTTATTAACACTTCAGCCCACAAACTAGAGTAAATTTACAGTAGTGGAGGTAATTGTTACATACACCGGCTCTTGTTATCAACTTGGCAGGGATAAGCAAAAAAACCCCAGAGGTTTAGATTACGATCTTTTTCATGATATTTTAATTGTGCTTCTTAATCTGCTAAATTAAAAACTATAGTACAATCTTATTCAGATCACTGGCAAAAAAGATCGTATCAATTTGCAACAAAATGTATGAACGCTCCTATCTCTTTTAATTATACAAAGAATTTAACAATTATATTCAATATGGCCGCAGAGTGACTGAGATACAAACTCTTTCAAGTGCAGTAGTGCTTATCCCTCAGCTCCTTCACATTTCATTCCATGTCTCCCATCTTTTAAGGCACACACTCCCTTCCCTAGATGATCCTTAGTATCACCACCTCCCTTCTCTCCCTTCATGATCAGCATGGTGACATACTCCAGCAACTGTGTCTGAGCACAGCGATGACTGATGATGACCAGGCAAGCACTCCAGAGTATCTCAGCTACTCTTGTGCTTCACAGAGAAGTGTTAGGTATGCCCAGAGATACTTCATGTAACCACATTTCCCTCACTGCTGCTTTCAGCCTTCCTCCTTTTCTTTGCATTCTTCTGCTATCAGACCCTCTTACTCCTTCTGGACACCAGTATGTCAATTTATAGTGCCACCAGCAATGCCCTCTCCTTAATTGGTCCACACTAATTTACCTACACTTTTTTTTTTTTTTTTTTTTACTATGCAGGTCTCAGTGCTCTCAAAAGCTTAAGAGTTGGGTTTCATTTTGCGATCCTTACCCTATTTCTACATTCTTGCACCCACCAAGTGTTCTGATGGACCCAAATACCTCAAACTGGCTCTACCACCAGGTGTTTGGATACATTCATCAGTAATTTTAGAGATTACACAGAAAGCACAGTTGTGTTTTGTGAGGATGCACCATTTCAGAGGTCTAAATCAAAATTTTCACATGCCAACACTGCTGGATCATCTCTTGTTTCTTTGGCTTTCTCCTTGACCCAGACATCTGCTTTCAAATGTCTGCTGATCATTCTTTATGGTCACCAGACATTTACTGTAGCTTCCCTTATGGATGTCAAGTGCCCTATCAGTGATCTGAGAAGGAAAGGGGTGAGAATTCTCTCATCTATTCTGTCAAAATCCCGCTTAGCTATCCTGACTGCACAGGGCACAAGTCATTTATACCCGGCACTTGCCAAATACACCCCTGTCAAAGAGCTAACTAACTTACTAACATCAGCACTTTTCAGGACTGTATTATAGGTGATGTCAGAAGCATAGGTGTATAGAATGAGGTATATTTATACAGGAAAAATATGAGGAAGAATCTGGCCTCCCAAATCTTCCACTGTCTCTGTAATTCTGCTGGAGTCACAAAGTCCTTCTCTTTCTCACAATCTTTCTGTGTCAACTAAAGATACAATACATATAAATAAATTAACAGGACTGTTATGCTGTTTCATTCATTTAATGTCTGAAAACAACAACAAATATTTTAACCAAAAAGATCTACAAAGTATATTCAACACTTCTATAAAATATGTGAAATATATGAAGAAATAAACTGGCTAAAATATTTAGAAAATGATGGAACTCAACTTCAACACTTCCTCTTCATGCTCTTTTGGTCTATTGCTCACTGTTTGCTAATGGGTAAAGTATGAGAAGACATGAAGCCCCTTTTCTAAGTAGTTTAGCCAGTTTATCCCTTTATCCCCTTCATATCCACTTCATATACTTCATATACTACAAAGTATATTCAACATTAAGAAATGTTGAATATACTTTGTAGACCTTTTCTTGGCTAAAACTGAGCAATACAAGAGAGTTTGAAATGGCTCCTACTAAGGTGACCACTCTTCCCCATGTATTTCTGTGGATGCAGGACTATGCCCACAAAATGAATGCCCACAAACGTGTCTGGCATTGCATTAGGAAGAACACAAAGTAAAACTGTACACAGACATTGATATTATACTGTTTGTATGAAAATGCATAAAATACATTTAATTAACTCTGGGCTGTGATACAAACTGACAATTCTCAACAGAAATTTCAAAGCTAAGCCTGACACCTTTTGAGTCATTTTGCTCAGTAAGATACATATTTAAGGCCAGATTTCTATACATTTGTATGTATTTCTTTTAATATATGAAAAATGCATATTATTTACCCAATTGCCTGAAATGTCTATTGAAGAAATACATATTTATTTTTAAAAGCAATCCATATATTATTTACTCAGTGGATGAGAATGACTTCAAAAACCCGTTCTGGTCCATCAAATAAATACATATTTATAAATGGTTTTTAAAATGCATATTATTTACCCAATGGACTGTAATGGCTCTGCTAGTGCCATTACACGTAAATATGTAATTAGCCACATAATAAAAAATCCACACAAAATTTCTCTGAAAACCATTATATTTCCATGTGTCAATGTACAGTACCTTTTCTATTGTTATTCTTTTTCTTTAAACAGCAAAGGTGATTACCCTATGCTAATGACTAAGGCTTTGCCATATTTCAAACCCTCACCAGCTCTGCAATTATACAAAATGTAAACTTGAAATCCACATTTCTTCCTTTTAAAATTAGTGTTTTGGAATCCTCATCTTGCAGTTGGTGCACCTGGCCTGGATCTTTCTGCCAGCCCCACGGATGCTGACCAGACTTTGCATAACTGAACACTCCTGTCAGTAGGAGTTTGTTCTGTTCTCACACAAGCTCCTTCACACTGTCAGCCAATGCACCTGCATCATTGCTGGGCCATCCAATCTTGTACTCTGCCAAACTTATTTATTTTTCCTCACATGGGTTATTTTCTGCAAAGCACTAAATATCCTCAGAAATCCCTTTTTCTTGTGAGAGTGAGGCCAGGATATGAGACATGCAACTCCAGGACTACAATGTATTTTATTACACAGTCCTGTATAAGTTTGTATACAAAAGGATGTAGCACCTACCCCAAATATTTGGGAATTAATATTAAGAACAAGACCTGCCAGGCCTACAAAAAATCGATGCACACTTTCCAACAGGAATGAATAGTATCATTTTTAGCAGTGCATGTGTGTGGAATAAGTGTCACACATTAAGATGTAAATTTTATTCTCTGAGCTGAACACCAGGTGATTAATTCTGATAGCATGGTGATCAATTGGTACAGGTGCTGCACCTGAGTAATGTTTGTTTCTGTACACATTGGTAGCAAAGGTGCAGCACTAACACAGGTGTCACTTGTGTAGTTGTGCAACATCTCTGATTTCCTGAAAACACTCACACTGGTAGTCAGGCTGAACTGTAGAACTGTAGTTCTGCCAGTTTTTTCAATCAGACCCATTATTGATTTGATGAAGAAGCAAATTAAACATACCATGGTAGTATGTAAAATGGTTAGACAGAACATAAGGTTCTGGTGCTGAGCTTCTTAGGCACATTACCTCTGTGTGCAGCTTTTTGTCACCGGTCTCTGGAGACTACAAAAATGAGAGACTTGCAAGACAATTTGGCAGCACCAGTCTAGCAACTTAGGCACAGAACATCCAGGAACACATTCATGTAAAATGCCAGGAAGCTCAAACTTTGCTGAGACCAGAGCTACAATTACTTAGTTGCTTCATTTAGATCTGGCATAAACCTCTTGTATTCACAAAGCTGCTAGAGACTGACACCAGTTTGAGGATAAAAAAAAATATATATATATATAGGTAATAACATCTTTCTTTTCAAAATAACAAGAGATTTTTGTTAATTGATGGTACTATTAAGTTTAGATCTCTGGCATGTGGAATCAACACTGTTTGCAGCTTACAACTATTTCTTTGCAATTTCCTCTCATTAAAGAACATGAGTTTTGATACCAACAATAAGTAACACACAGTGTCTACACAGGACTTACATGTTCATATTTTTACGACCACTCTCCCCACCCCTTTGCTCAACATGACGGGGAACCCAAAGCAAGTAGGTGTGCTCACTAGAAAGCCTCTTCACTAATTTCCATTTAATTCATTTACCAAATCAAATCAAACTGCTACTGTGAAAACTATCTTCTCACAGAGGGGACTAAAGGATCTCTCCACAAATCACCCCAAAGCACCTGAAGTTCAGCTTCCCAAAGCAAGTGAGCTGAAACAAACACAACTAACAGGATGCTGCAGCAGCAGGTCCACCCAGGGCACACAGCTCACGGCAAGAAGTTTCTTAAGGTCAAGCACAGTAAGCCCACTGTCTGGCTTTGGTGTGCTTGAGACCTACATTAAGTCAGCACAAGCCTACAAAATCCTCTTTTCTTATTTCCGCACAGCCGCTTGTGTCGGAGCAGAGAGACAGTATTTTGCACACACTCTCTCACATGTCACTCATCACTGTAAGAAGGACCAATAATATCATTTCCAACAGGCCCAAATTCCTGTTGAAATTAGCAGTCTCCTTGCAGGTATGCAATTTTAGGGCCTGTACCCTGCAATAATAAATCAGTCAAAAATATCCAGGTAAAAGCTGTGCTGCTTAAGATGAGGCTTTGGTTTATTTTGCCACTCCTGCTGCCAGGGTGTAATCTTATGCCTCTTTCTTTCTTGAAAAGCATGTAAATTGTTGTACACAAATAGAGTCATTAATGGAAAGCAAGACATTGCAAATCAGACAATAAATGTATCAATTAATGCCTGGGATGCACATGAGGCAATCAATTTTCCCAAATCCCAAATCAATTTAAAAAAAAGGATAAAGAAAAACAGTTTGAATTTTCACTCCTCTAAAAGATGGGGATGAGAAGAGAGAAGGAGGGAAGCTGGTGTACCAATCCTTCTCCCTGTCTGTCTTTGCTTGTTTTGTAATTACTAAACCTGAGGAAACTTGAAAAAATTGTGAAAAGTTACTCTGAGGAAATACTGAAATTTCAGATTAAAACATCTAAAAACAAAGGAAGAGAAAGAGAGAGAAAGAATGCAGCAGGTATTAGGGAACTTGTGGCCTTCAGTCTTACATGTGCACAAGGTGCCTGCAACTAAGAAAAGGGGCAATGTTTCTCTTCCTGTGTCTTTTTGTGCACTGATGGAAGTGATGTCCTACAGCATTTCAAGTCATTTATTGAAGTTTGGTGGTGGTAGTGGGAATGTTGTTAAGGAGAGTAAAGAAAGCAATGTCCATTTGAAGCTTGTCTGTGAACTTTGCATGAACCGCCAGGAATAATGTAGTGTGATGACAAGCCAGTTATACCTTCCACTAAATTTGCTGTCTGGAATGAACTGAAATAGTGTTTGGTTTGTGTAATTACGTCCATCTATCTTTATATTCCAGCGGCATATCGCAAATTGAAAATACTAAAAATTGACTGTTGGTTCTGATATTTAATGATTGCCAAAGACAAGACGATGATTTATTGGTTACTTACCGATGTGACACATTTGCATCTTATTAGACGGAGATTACTATTCCTTAAAATGCGGACGAGGCCTGATCATGTCTGATGGATTGATTTGATTTGCAAATGTAATCAAACTAATAAGAGGGAAAAAATGAGCAATAATGCCTTGTTTTTCAACTGGCAATCACTCCCCTGCCAACAACGCTGATATCCCTGACTAAGCAGCCTTCACACAGTCTTCCTGTCTCCTCAAATAAACAAAGGGATGCAAAAAGCTTGATAAGAGGATAACGAGCCAAGTATGGATGTAACATGGAGCCTGTACCTCAGCACTGCACAAATGTGTCAATGGGAGTACCAGGAGAGGACTCATGGTGCCTTCAGTTCTTAAAAAGCAGCAAGCAAAAACCCAAACAGCAAAACTCTATTGTGAAAAACCCCTTTACTAAATGAAGGGGAAAAAAAACTGCATTTAAAAAAAAAAAAAGGTGGTTCTACTTCAGGGAACCCCAGGAGAACAGTCGTCACAAGCACAAAATTTACGGAATAAATACCTGAAATTCCTCAACCTGATAGGAAGCTAATTGGAGAATGTATTTTGGACAACATGATTCAAGCAACTGGAATCACTGACTGTGGCCACAGCATCAGAGAACCTATTTCCAGGGGTATGCTGGATGCGGTTTTAAAATTTTTCCAAATACTAAATGCAGGGTTTCTGTCACAGCAAACATTCTATCATTCTGGCCAGATGCTGATGTTCCTGTAAGCACTGAAATATGGTTCTAGATAAGAGCAGACTCTTATTGAGCTTGAAGTAAATGACCCTAATTCTCCACAGTAGGATTCTCTTTCTCGTTAATAATAATAAAAAGAAGTATTAAAAGAAAAAAAAGCTTTGTGCAAGGAATTGCACAAAGTCCCCCACCATTTACACAAAAGTGGTAATTCAAGCAGAAGGCAAATAATAAAGCTCTGAGGTCCATACAGGTTACAGATTGTGACCTGCGTATTTAGGGATTGATCCAAAGCAGTGAAATCAAGGCAAGTCTTTCTATTGGCCTAAATGGATTTTCATATAAAGCTTTACTAAAGAAGGAGGTTCGAGCGTGAATGTTGACAGCTGAGGAAGTGATCCTACATATATTTGGGAACACAGAGAACGCTGCACACAATGGAAGTGCCTGTGTAAATAATGTGATTGTACTACTTAAATATTTTCCAGACTGATTGCTAATTTGCTTCACTAAGGGATATTCGATAATGTAAAAAAAAACTTGCTTTAGGGAACAGCCATTATGAAGTGTCAGGCTAAAAACAAAGTTGAATATATAGCCCCAATTACCATGCTCAAAGACCTCAAAATATTTTCATAATTTAAAGTTTTATAGCTCATGTAATTTATACTTATTTTAACAGTGGAAAAGCATCCTGGTCAAATTCCAATTAAATAATTACATTTTGCCTACCTAAAATTCTCACTGCATTTTTAATTGGAAAGGACACACTTCACTGCTTCTCCTAAATTGTTTAGTATTGCCATTCAGTATATTAATAGCTACCACTTTCTACCACAGAGACAGTACACTTGTCCGTGCAGCCATCAATGGCAAATGGGAGTTCATCTGTGTTGGCTGCAGCACTGGAACTCAGGAGACCCATGGCAGCCCATGCTCCCATCACCCTGTTGCAAGCTGGTTTTAGCTGTAGTTTTTCTGCCTCCTAGCAGGCTCTCTGAAAGATTTTATGATTGTCACTGATGCTGGCTGATTATGATGCTGCTGGTTATGAAGATGCAAATGTTCCTTGTCAACAGCCTGTTTTCTTCACTTTATCTCCTGAAATGCCCACCTAAGCCTCTTGTCAGACACTGCCCTCTGTAGGTTTATGGTACAGAGGAAGCAGGAATAAACCTGCGCAGCAGTGCCCAGCTTGTCCCCAGTGCTACCTGCACTGCCTGTCTGGGGCACCCTGTTTCCCAGTGGTCTCTTGATTACAGAGCCCATGGTGTGCTTCATGTATGAGGATTACAGAACACAGCAAATTACTCATCACCACTGATGTGCAAGGCACAATCCTGCAAAAATTTGTGTTGAAGATACTCAGCAAAGCATTGATGGGGTCCAGAAAACATTCAAGTAACTCGAAACACAAAGAAACTTTTCAAAATTTACTCCTATAATCTCACTGAATGAAGATCATCTGGCATTCACAATGCATTTTGCATGTTATATCTGTTGCTGAAGGTTCACTGACATTAAGCAACCTGCTCCTGAATCCACCCAACAGTTAACTTTATCTCTGGGAAACTTCAAAGTAGTAAAGTGAAGGACGGATCACAGAGCAGAATGGCTTTCTACAAGAGACTGATATGGGGAAGGACTCTTAAATTCTTCTCACTGCAAGCAGAGTTAATTAATGAGAGACACAAGGGTCACAGAAAGTTTTATATGTTACCAGATATAGCTTGAATCGTACCAAGTTTGGAGTCTAATGCCTGTTCAGCAGGGCAGGCATGATGCTAAAACACAGCCAGAAGAAATCTCTGGCTAAAAATACACCCTGCAGCCTGCCAGTGCCATGATATATTTATGCCAGAAGTGCAACTTCTTTGAACAAATGTATGAGCAGCAGTCATTATCTGCTAAACTGCTCCCCCTTAATCTCTCCAACAGCTGGATGCACGAAAACTGCAGATTTGCCCCCGCCTCTTCTCCACCCCCACCACAACTCTTTGCTCCAGTGTTCTCATGCATAACATGTCAGGACTTGCTAAGAGAGCTGACTCGACTCTGCAAGCACCACTTCCACTGAACTTGAAGCCTTCTGCAAGTGTAGTTGTGTCTCATTTCAGTATTTGATTTCACCTCAGCTGTTAATGCAGCTGATTGAAACTGATGGTGCACAACATGGCAGATGAAAACATACTGGGGGGAAGGGTCAAATGCTGTGAAATTTCCACTTGTCTATAATATGTGCATCAAGAGTTTGGTGTGGAAAATACCTTGGCCAGACCAACATATTCTCAGAGAACTTTCCAGAACATGTTTTCAAATGAAAGGAAGGCTGTGTGTTTTCTTGCATGAAGAATCATCAAAATATTTTAATACTGCCTGATATGCAATATTAATTTTGGGCATCATGAATTTAAGTAACACTGAACACCAAGTCAAAAGTTACAGTCAAGTAACTGCTCCATCTAAGTAATTAAATAAGGGGGCATTCAGTACCTGCACTCTTTAGATTCTGTGCTTCTTGGGATTCTTTCTGCACACACATACACACCTATATATTTATATGTGGGTGCATAAATTGAGCATTGTCCAACAAAAAAGCTTACTACCAAGGAAGACATGAGTTCATAAAGTCCTTGTATGATCCAGCTGCTGCAGAAGGTGATTACTGCAGACTCATTTTTTAAAAACTGCTGATTCTTGTATCAGGCTGGACTGAGCCCTGCCATTACAACCCAGGTGCTCCCCTGTTATCCATACACTATATATAACCAGACCCAGGTCACCATGTGCCCTGCCAGAAACGTGCTGACTGGCTAAGGGGGTGTTGCAATTCAGGTAATTAATCCTATTCTAATGTAGGTTAAGCAGGTGTGAAGCTGAACTTATCCAGAGAGAAAGTAGAGGCATTCTTAGACTTACAGTATTTAACTGGTCTCAGCCGACTTTGGGAAACTAGACCATCCTGTGTCTCTGACCCAGTCATACAGGTGGAGACCTGTCTGCTCTAAATCCAATCTAAGCAACTGGCTCTTTCCCCCCTCCCTCCTCCCATCCTGGATTTACAGCATCAACATGTACGCCTGAGAAGGTGCTCTTTTCTTCCCCACCCAGAACAAAGTAAATGTATTTTTGTTGGAGGCTTAGTTAGATGACTAAGTCAAATATTTAGTTTAAAAGAGCCTAAATAGTTACCATAAGAGGGCTATGTTGCTCTAAGTTTACTTCTGCATTCCCAGTGTCTGCTATGATCCTTTCAGAGGACAATTTAAATGAAATATAAAATTGATCATCCTATCTCCAACAAAGCCTTCAAGAATTTTAAAACTGAAAAAAACACTCTTTGTTTGGATGTTCTTTAAACAGTGAATCTGGTTGAAAAAAAACTTTATTTTTCTAGAGGAGAGGAGTCCTGTAAATACAGAAGTGATACTTAGTGAACATGAATGACAGGCTCAGTTCTGCTGCATTTGCCTCTTCTGCAAATTCCTCACTTAAGGAATAATGCCATGATTTGTTCCAACTTTCTTCCTGTATTTCTGAGCAAGGCATCTTCCTGCCTTGCAGCCATGCAGTACTTGTAAGAAGCTGGCCACCCCACCCTTGAGGTATGAACTGTACAGTTTGGGGAAGTTTGGGAAAGGACACCCCCTCAAAGACTATTTCAGAAGTTTCAGTCTTTCATACAGTGTACTCTTAACCAGTGGTCTTTTAACAAACTTAAGCTAAATTATGGGGGGTGGCAATGAAATAGTCACATGCCTGAAAATCTAATGTGCCCCCCAGCTATCTTGGGTATGGGTATTCTGGAAGTGTTCCACTTGCAAAAGGCAATTATTGAAGCCTCACATCCAGCTTGCTTCCAAAAAAAAAAAAAGAAGAAGAGCGGAGATTACAGTAAAATTAAAAAGGTTAAGATACGTTTAGACCTCTTACCCTCTGGTAATAAGATTAATTCCTTGTTGGCTTAGAAGAAGGAAAACTGCTACTGAGTCATCTGCAATTTACACAGACCTAATCTAGTAAACCCGTTTGTCACACAAGAAGTGGGTACAAAGGTGAGCATTGTTGTCCCCTGAGTGGAAATACTTGCTTAAACCTTGATTCTGCACAGTGCTGCCGAGTCCTGAGGTGCTGAGTACACACAGGGGACAAAGGAAACTCTCAGCTCCCACTGGTACAATGACTACTGATGGGGATTTATCCCTTCAGGGCCAGATCCTTGAACAACAGAGGCTGGCACAGCACATTTGACTTGTACACCCATGACAACTGATCCCACCGAAGGCTCCTGCTCTGTCTCTACAGATTAACTGAACAAACTACCATCTGGATTTCTTTCTAATTTTTGCTGTAGAATCTGATCACAGAACAAGCCCAAACCATTTCCTGCAGTTTTAATTTGCATATTTGTACACCCCTCTCAAAAACATCCAGATCTGCTCATGGAAGAGAATAATAATTTTTCTCCATCTTTTCCCCTCTCCTTTATTCCATTTAGTAGTGCAGTCAAACACTTGCAAGTATGAAAGGGGGCATTTTCAGCCTCCTGGTACTTCAGTCATGCAACATCTCTAACTCAGTCTACAAGACACCCAGGGTAATACAGCACTCTTGATTTTGCTGGAAGAATAATAGCAAATGGCTGCTATATCATTTTGTACTTTTGCATTTAAGACTCAGAAACTAGCCATTTTTGTTTACAGAAAGAAAATGAAAAGCACTGGCATTCATTACTGTTGATTTTCTGTCTTTTTATTAATCATTTCTTATTTTTAAAGGGCCACAGGAGTGAACAACATAATGCAATGGTAGGAAGATATTTACCAATTTAGCACCTCATTATAAAACTACTCAGAAACCTCTTTGTCTCTCGTTTAACATAATAATTATTAGTGGCAACAAAAGTGGGTCCCACACTTGCACCATGATTAGCAAGTGATGAATTTGAGTTGAATATATTGCATTTTGCTAAGTAAACCTTACTATATCCCAAACCCTCAGTCTAAAAAACCATCTAATTTTAAGAAAATAATTTATACTCCTGTTTAAATGCATGTTTCCAAATTAACCAGTGATATTCTATAGAAAACGGCCTCTTTTATGCTTGAAGTCTCCAGCTGCCACACAATTTATATCTCTTTCCTCCCCTCTTTGTTTTTCAGCCATTTTCCCTGAATGTCAAAGTCAATTTAGTGCATTTCACTTTGCTGAATAAATCAGAGGCGAAATCCTTGCTAAAAGTGAAAATTTGATTTGCTAAAAGGAGCTTAGGGCAACTATTAATCAATATATCCAGAGTGTCAAAGCTAAGGCCATGATAGACATGCATTCATTTGGAGATTGGTTGAGGCAGATAAAGGGGGACACTGGGAAAAAAAAAAGTGCAACAGCCAGACAGTGTAGTGTGAATGTTGGGGGCATGGGTGGAGGGAGAGGACTGATTAAAAAAAAAAAAAACAAAAACCAACAAAACAAGAAAAGGAAACAGTCACTCAGAAGGAAAAAGCAAGTACTTGTAAAGGAATAAAAGGTGAACTTAATAGAGACACAAAGTCACTATTTAATTCTGATCTTGAGAGAAGAGCATTTTAAATAAGGGATTTTTTTTCCCTAAAACTCCCCACAATGTTAAAAGATAATAATTAAGCCAAGTTCTTCTGTTACGTGTTAATTCCATTTTTTGACTTTATTACGCTTCTGGTGATGATTACTCTTAAATAAGCTTTTCCAAGAATAGGTACTGATTTTGAAGTCATAACTAGCAAGAGTTTCAAGTGCCTTTTTAAGTTTTACTGCACATTTATTTTATATTTATGTATAATTTGCAGGTGATGAGATGTTTATATGTTTGAGATTATTTTTTCCCCCCTCAGTTAATTTAATGCAAGTAAAAAAATGCCAGAAGTGACTAACCTGGAAACTAAAGTGCTTTTTTTACCCCAGGACATCTATGTCTAGCATTATTAGAAACCTTCTCACCTCTCTAGTGCTGTCTCTCTCAGTTCTGAACTGGAACTAGCAGACACACTTAGAGTGTGCATCTCTAGTTGCACACAAAGCCTCCTATTCTTTTGTACTGAAATCTGCTGAAATTTTGCTGCTGACTTCAGCAACAGATTCATCAAGAATAGCCCAACACTGTATCTCAGCTGGGTATGTTGGAAATTTTTAAAAACCTGAACAGATCCTTTGGTTACTACCTTTTGCCACAACACAGACCCTTGTTTTGTTTTGAAAATGCTGGGAGACTTGTGGACATGTTTATTCATGCATCATCCTTCCTCCTCCTCCCTACCTTGCAAGATCACTTAACCCTTCTCTGTGATATTGTTTTCAAAATATGAAAAACTAAAAACTGCCACCATTCCCAGCACTTCAAATACCAGGATGGATGAACTGCTAGCATTTTAGGCACGCTGCTGTCCCATTCTGCTTAGAGAAACTGGAATTAACATGGTGATCTAAACCCTGGCAGTTCTGGGTGGTCCATCCACACTAATGCTCAAAAATAAAACTGGCAGCCAATTCCTGATTTCCCATATTGTACAATTCAGTGCCAGAGGTCAAGGAAGTCATTCGTTTTTGAGAAACCTCTTGGCTGAAATCTCTACCCTCAAGGCCCAGGGAATGGCCTGCCTTAGATCACATGTCACACTAGTTGTGAGTTCAAGAACATTTCCCTCGCAGGAAGAGCAGGTCTGGTTTCTGTACTTAAAGCATGTTTGTAGAAGGAGTTAAAAGAAGGGCAGATACAAGGCTTTTGATAAAGTGTCCCAGTTAGCACTTTGAGAAAGGGCAGGATGTCCTGATTCCCCGGGAGGCTCAAGTTATTATTCCTGCCAACCTCTTAGCACCTCACAACTCATCCTCCATTCCATGTCACATGAACAGCGAGCACCACATTTACATGCCCAGCTGTCTGTGGAAGGACAGGCACCCTGAGATGGGGTGCTCTCAGAAGCTGCAGGGCTGTGTCTGAAATGGCCCTAAATCCAGCTAGCAGCACAAGGGACTAGGGAAGGCTGAGCACAAAAAACAAATTTTACAGCGGCAGGCAGTGCGGCTCAGACATAAAGCACAGGCAAGACCTGTCCCCCGTGCAGAGCTGAGATTCTCTATGGGCTGCCCCAACAACAATCCACACAAGTGACTGTGGTCAGCTTTTACCTACACACGGGGTGGTATTTCTGAAACACATGGTGAGAAAAGGGTATTTTAGAAACAACTCTGCAGCAAATCATGTTCTTGTTCAATATTATAATGTCAAACTACACCCCTGAGAGCTGCTTTGGAAAGGAAAGCTTAAATATTGTCCTCCACAAAGAGTACGCTGGAACAGAAATGTTTCATAAAAAACATTAACACTAAAATATTCAAAACATCCTTGTATTTGTTACATCAAAATCATGCCTTTTTTTTTTTTAATACTAGCACCAGTGGCAGTATCAATTTCTAACTATTCCCTTCCTTGAACACTGTTCCTGCTAAGAAAACAGGGACAACAGCTGAAGACAAGCAGGCTTATTTTACTAAATAATGTAACTAGTTATTTTTGATGTATTAGTCTGATTTACTGTTTCCAAACAAATTTTTCATCTTAAGTGCAAAAAGTTGATTTCTATGGTCTGGTTGATGTTTTTTCATGCATGCAAATTTTGTAGACAACATTTTTTCTTTAGCTTCCTGTTATGCACATTTTTAAGAGCTTAATGTTTGCTGCCTCCACTTAATATGAAAAAATGTTGCACATTTTGGTGAATGTCAATGAGAGGGTTACAAAATTCCAGCCTAAACCATACTGGTACTGTGAGTAGGTATCAGCAGAAAACTACCCTATACAGCAAAAGCCTAATTAATATAATGCAACCAATGAAACGGAAATTCCCCAAAATACAATGTGAAGGGTGGGAAACTCAACTACCAGAAAATACTGAATTAAGAAAGGTTTCCTTATTTAAAAAGATAGCTAAAATAAAAGTTTAAAAATAGATATATAAAATAAAATAAAATAAAATAAAATAAAATAAAATAAAATAAAAATAAAATGTCTTGCAGAGGCTTCCTAATATATCTACAGTTTATTTGGGTCAGTTAATAAGAGTTTTGTCTCATCAGGCAGGAGATGAAGCAGCATCAGCCTCCCTCCCTAAGCACCTTCAGTATTTTACTAACGAAGTTACAGTACATCAGAATATTTTAATCTGACACAAAGAACAACAATAGATCTGACTGCTGGCCTGATAATCTTCTTATCACACCCTGTGAAACCTAGCTCTAATATTTGACTGAGCCTCCATTACTCGGCAACACATTCTAAAAAGGCCAACAATGGAGAGAGAATGAAGTGGAGTGTGGAAGTACCTCCATATCTACATAAAAGAGATTAGAGGCGACAGCGTTCCATTTTACAGCTCAATCATATTGTGTTAGCATGCGCTTATCCGAGCGCGGATGAAATTGAAAGAGAAATAAAAAAGAGTCAGGCAGATAGGAACCATAAAAGCGAGGCATGAGCAATTTCCAAGGATATAAAAGGATGCTAATGGCGGGGCCCTGTCATTCTTAAAAAGGGCTATTAGGGCACCATCATCTGTTCTTGTGCCCTTACGCCTCTCTAACTAAAGTCAAGCATTTCCTAATGCCATTGTGATCTTTTTCTTCTTCAGATAAGACATGGTCATGTTTCATAACAACACACTTTCCATTTATTTGATTTATAAATGCAAGGAGACTAATTCTATTTACTGATAAAGGCTTTCCATATATATTTTTCTTTCAATATTTCCTTTTGTATATGGTATAGACTTTTTGTTCAATAAAAGCAACTATTGAAATATTTCCAATACAACAGAAATACTAATGATTTTATGAAAGGACTTGAACTTTGTATAATTTGAAAACATTTTTTAGTCTGCGACTGAAATGGGAAACAGTTGGCTGGGGCAGAATGAATATTGCATTGTTACATTTTTGTAGATAATCCTATTAAAAGGCTTTTTTTCACAAGAGCAAAAACATTGCTTTGGCTTCCTCCACGAAGACAAATTTTACATTGCAATGCTTTAGAGTTGAGATCTTTATTAGTTACTAAGCACCTGATATATAAGGGCCTTTAATTACACTGAACCTTAAGAAATCACTATAGTAAAGAAAGATTTGCTGATTGCTGCTTTGCTGTGCTAGGCACAAATTCACTACTGGTGTAATTAATTGACTCTACAAGATTTACACCAAGGGTTTACTTAGTCTGCCAAGCTACAGTGAACTTTTATGCAATTTGCACCCCTTTCCTAATTCATCCTTTTCCCCATCCTGTTATGCTTCTGACTACAGTAACATTTGTTAGTTTTGCAAACAGGCAGCACCAATGCAGGCTCTTCCAGACACTGTTTCGTGCCAGATATCAGCTGAGCATAGCCAGTCCAAGTTCATCTGTCCAACATTCAAAATCAAGCTACAAAAGCTCATTGTATTTGTCCTTTAGCATTTTGATTTTTGTGACCAAATGCCAGACAAGAAGCACAGATTTTATCACTGTCCTCTGTTACCTGAAGGCTTATAAAAAGATTGTTATTATTGCCTGGAGATTTTTTTAAAACTCTCATTTGTAAATGAAATCAGGTAAGTGCACTTACCTAAGGTGGCTTAACCACTGTAGGTGTGGCTTGAGCTTACCTTGTACTAAAATGCCTTGTACTAAAATGCACTTGAGGTAAGTTCCTCAAGTGGCTCAGATTTTAAATTTTCAGGGCCAGTTTATGGCATCCACAGTTTTCCACACTAACCAAAGCCATGATTTAAAAGGCTGCTCAGTCTCATCCCTCTGCTCTTCCCATCGCTCCAGCCAAATCCAAGCTACACAGCATATTCACAAATCAGACTGACAAAAGTTCCCCTGCAACTGCTATGGAGCATGACTGACTTCTTTGAGAGATACTCTATTTTGGTTAAGGTGGTCTAGGTATCTTCCAAAGATGAAACTCAAACTCACCTGCTTAACTCATTCTGACTTAATTTGGGGTGCTTTATTAGCAACCAGTGTAAGACAAAGTAGCTCCTATAATATAGAGTGATGTTTAAATTAGTTTACAATTTGCTTGGGCTCATCTAGAACTGCTCTGAACAAAGCCATTCAGAAATGTCAGCTGTGTTCCTAACCACTGTAACAAATTGTTGCCTGAACGCTGCACACCTAATGACTTCAAATTAGCTGCACTGCGATATTGCCTGACAGTTCGTTACGACTGTTAGCAACATAGCCGGCGTATCATGACCAATAAATTGGTTTCAGTGTGGGCTGGGAAAGGGACTTCCATCAATTTGATTAAAGAAATTACTGTAGCATTCAAAGCATAAAGACAAACTAGTTTAAGGAGACAGAAATAAGTTAACTGTACCAGAAAAACATTGCTTGTGATACAAGAGCTTGTTTATACACTGTTTGTGGCACAGAGAATGACTAAATTTCAACTGACTATTTTAGAGTCACTAGGCTGTTGTCCTTCCTCTGAAGAGAAAAAAAAAAACAGCACTTCATAAAGGTACAAATTATTATTATTCTTTGATTGTGTTTGTGTATATATTATGTTTATATTTATCTAAGATGACCCAGAAGAACTGGTAAGAACAAGAGAAAAAGAAACAAAGAGCAAGAATATTTCTTTGCAGTTTCTTTTGAAACTACAAATAAAATACCTTTAACTCTGATAAACAAACAACTGACTGGATTACTTATTCTACTATTAAGTTGTCCCAAAATTGCATCTAAAATGAGAATGACTTATTACTCTGAGGAATGAAAGGTTATCCACTCTCATGCTTAATAAGGCTCCACTATCAAAATTAGTAAACTAATGAGCTGATGAAAACACACCAACATGCTCACTCATCAGCTGGACAAGAAAAATACCTTAAGAAACAAGAGAAAAAGCTGACCTTTTTTGTGTGACTTTTGTGAAAGGTGATAGACTGAGAACCCAGGAGACTTCTGTAAGTTTGTCTGCTAGCTCACGAGCAAGAACAAACACCTCAGCACTGGGGAGGGGCAAAAATACACCTGAAATGTTATCTGAAGGAATTGCTAATCTTCTGAGAAACTGCTTTTGATGACCCCCATTTTTCTTGCTAATAAGATTGCCAGTCAGCTTTTCTAATATCAGTGCATTTATGTGATGCAGACTGCAGTCCATTCCATGCAGACCAACTCTTACTAAGTTGTAAGGGGAGATTTTCTGGGACAATTCAGTTCTTTGTACTGAATTGCTGGTACAGTTCAGTTCTCACACTAGATCAGTCAATGAAAAGAACAATTCCTCTGTGCCTTGCCAAAATATAACTGAATTTTTTCACCTTCTGTGGTCAGTAGTGCTGCATTTACCTAACAGAGGAGCCAGACTTATATTCAAATACTGCTGAATCAGATGACTACAGAGGAGAGGACTTGTATGACCCTTGATGCCAGGCTAATGCTCTGGATAGCAAAGGGAGTTTATCTTAATAATAACAACAATACATGAAAAAAAATTCTCTAAGCAGCACGTGAAACTTACTAACATGAGTAACACTCATAGCAACAACACTACTACTTCCAAGGTAAAACACATGACCATCTAAACTGTGTTCTGTGGGAATATTCTGGACCCTTAGGAAAACTTAATGCATTGTAAGGAGAGAAAAAAGTAGTATTTTTTACCAGCACAGAAAAAGCCACGTGATGATTTCTGTACATTATCTATTTGCAACAAACACTGTGCGTACCTGGAATATGCTTAGCCCATCCAATGATCACCACCAGTTCTCTGTCTGCCAGGTCACAAAGAGTGGTAAGTGCTTTGATGTCACTGTCTGGAACAGTGGGGTCAGGCATAGCATAGATCTTCTCTGGTTCAGCCACCAGCAAATGGGAGACAATCTTGTTATCTGTAAAAATGGTCCAGAACATTACAAGATCACCAGCAGCATCATTCTACACTTCAAACAGATGGCTCAGATTTCAAAGTGCACAAAAATTTGTCTTAAGACACTGAACTTAATTACACCTTACTGTAACTTCATGACCCCCTACAAGTGGTTACAGCACAAACAAATCTGATCCATTAACAGTGTTTACCAAGCCAGACATGTATGTTCTTAAATAATAAATTCAATAGAACATAGAAATACATGATCCCTGTTAATTACCGGAGTACAAACTTTATAGGAAAAGATTAATGCATTATAGGACATTTTCTACTGTTCAAATAGAAAAATTTTGCCTTCATTTTTTTACCTGCAACTCACCCTACCCCTTAAAGGCAGGGGTATTTTTGAGTGAGTAAATACCACATGCAATTAGTCAATCACTGAAACCTGTAACTTCTGTCAGTGACCTGAACTACCATTCTTTACCTACAAACCCAGACCAATCATCTGCTTCTCATTTCTAAACAGGAAAAAACACTAAAATCAAAGAGAAAAAAGAGTGTAAAACTAAGCAAGTATGAAAGTATGCAAACTCTACCTCAGAAAACTGGTTTTGTGCATGGAACGATACTTTATCATAGTCACACATTGCTTATTTTTATCTATATAGCATTTTTATTCACATGTTAAATATTTACTTTTTTATTCAGTTGACTTGTGACATCTATTTGGAATAATCAATTAAGTTATATAGGAAAATGCAGAGAAGAAAAAAAGAGAAGAGCCCACAAGATTTACAACACAGTGTTGCTATTCTGTAAGTAGGATAAACATAATATGAGCACTATATCCATGTGAAGGCACAATAGAAATATTTTATCTCTATACAGGGGCCTGATTTATTACTATGAGAAGGCAGAACTGAAAAATGGGAAAAGGACTAATTCATTAAGCCTCCTAATACAGGGTACATTACTATACTTCCCAATATATTTACATTTTACTTTTCCTGGTAGGTACATCTTTTGACCTCAAATGCACCATCAGAATTTAAAGCCCAAATGACACCCTTTAGTGATTTTACATGAATCTGTTCCCTTCAGAGAGATAAAACATTATAAGGCTTGATATAAATGGGATTCCACTGTGAGAAGACACCAAGTATTTTCTGAGTGCAGAGAATGCTGCCAGAATGAGTATAATTTTCCCCATCTGCATGTATGTCACAGGACAGACCACACTGTTCTCCTGCAATGGAAGCTGACTGGGATGTAACTCGCCCAGCAGCACTGATGCCTTGTCAAAGCTGACCTAGAACACAGGCTAGGCAGAGTTAAAGAATAAAGTAGGCATTTATTAGAAGGCCTCAACGGATAGATCTTGGCCAGCATAAGAGCCCAGCCAGGGCTACACCCAAGACAGACCCAAAATGGTTGACCTGTCCTGAGGCCTCACACTTTTATAAGCTCTGGTCCGTAAGTATATTGGAGTTAATTGTCCAATTATAGCTTTAGGTTATGAAGTCTCATCCTTGTTTTTCTCTCTTCTTAATGCTCTTGGGCCTGAAATTTGGATCAGTTGACCTTGGTCCCAAGCTAGAAAAGGAATTGTTTTGTCTACCTAGTCTGTGAAGAGAGCTCACTCTCCTTTAATATGAAGCTCAGAACTACACACTAAAGCAGTAAAGAATCTGAGAAATATAAAAGCTAAAACCTAAGGCATCAGTGTCAGAAAGGATCCCTACTAGTCCATGACATTTTTCCATAAAATGCTCACTTGATTCAGATTCTTGATACTTTACTGCTCTTTAGTGACAGAGACTCCTTGACTCTGATCTACTGTAGCTACAATTTTTGCCTTATTCCAAATTTGTGTGTCAGAAGTTGTGATATATGTTAGTCCTTCATATAGTAAGTGCAAGAGCCAACTGGAAACCATCACATCAAGCTTGTTTTATTACAAGGGGACATATTCATGCTTTATATGAACTGTAGGAACTATGCCAACTGATGCAATTTTTGATCTCAACAGTTGACTGATTATCAAACTGATTAATGAGGAATTCTATTCTTATTTACAAATGACAGATGGTAGTTTAAACTTATATTGGCAAACAGCCTTTGCAGTTTTTGTTTTTTTAACAGTCTCTTTATAACCTGTTCACTTTCACACGGAAAACACATAAGTCAGAAAAGACAGCATTACTTCTTTCCAAATTCCAGTATTTTTAACGGATTAGGAAAATAGAATAAATTAATAAAGAGTTTCTTAACATCCAAAAATATGCAGCTGAGGACTTCTACTTTTTGGCTTTTTAAACCATGATAAATGAATGAAGAAGCACTCTCATCCCCAAGTTCTGGGTTTTTTTTCCCCTGCAACAGAAGAAATGGCCAAAGAAAAACTTTCATTTGCATATGAGGCTCCTCACCAATGGAATTCCATAGATGATTTAGGAATATTGACTATTTTGACTCAGGATTTGCAAAATCTCAAATCCTTTTTATTTCTGCAGTCAATGAAATCTATGCCATTAAATTCTATGGTGAAGCTAGAAAATACAACAGAGATCAGAAGTAGGTGTAGAAAAGATCCTCCAAACACCTGCTCTTTCCTTACAGGGGGAAAAAGCTACATGTATTGGCACATGCATTAGCACAGAACATAGAAAAATTCTGAATGTACTCAGAAAACTCCATCACTCAGGAAATTGAATAGCCATGAGCACTGTTTCAAGGTAAATCTTATTTAATGTTTCCCTAATTAGAATCAATAGAACCCAATTTTCATTCCTGTGCCTTTGTTACACACAAACTATCAGTCAGGGTCCAGAAAATCTCCCAGGCTACTTCCACACAAAACCAATTCAACTGTTTCAAGTCTGGACACTTATCAGGCAGGATTCGAAAATTAAGTTTTAAAAATGTTTATGACAAAATTATTTATAGTTGGACAAGCTAAGAAAAATGGAGGGAGGCACTCAGATAATGAGTAATGATTAATGAGAAGGTTAGTTTATCTCAGACAACGGGAGCTTACAGAAATTGGTGCAGTTATAGCCTTATAGGTAATGTAATAATGCACCACGTTGCAATAATCTTGGGTTTACACAGAGATTCTTGTATTTCAGTACAACTGCATTAACCTCTGCTCATATCTTAAGGGCTTGGGGCTTTTGGGTTGGATTGTTTTTTTTGTCTGTTTGGTCTTGGCTTTTTTTGGTATGTCAGGCTATCAACATTTCTACTCAATGACAATATCAAGTAAATGAAAAACTGACAATCTGTGCACCCAGGAAAACTAAACCTCTAATGAAATTAAGCATTAGAGTTTATTAAATTTTATTGTATTATCAGAAAGTTTTTATTATAATGTGCAAAATCTGCTTAGCGCAGCCCTAGATTGTATTTACAGAACAGTGGGACAGCTTATGGAGGCTGAGTAGAAGATGCCAGATTGGACAATTGAAGGAATATAATCAGCATAATGTTTTTTGGAAAGGCAAAAGGAAACTATGCCATATGTTCACTTAAGCCTTAATTTTATGTAAAACTGGCTGTTTTTTCTTTGACACAGCTAAAATGCCCTTTCACTTACAGTTCAAAGACTGTTTATTTGCTCTCCAGATCCCCATATGCTCAAACGTATTGTACACAGCACTGTCCCCTACTGGGGAACACCATCAGAAACAGATTCCATTTTCCATCCAGCCAGGTATTTTCAAGGGGCTAAAACCTGACATGTGTGTTGTCAGAGGCTTAGAGGCAGAGGCAAATGGGAGACAAGAAGGAATTTGCCCTCTTTATTTCACTGGCTTATTTATCCATGTTAGGAGCAAATTAACCTCCTCAGCAGGAGCAACTGGATATGTGTATTCCCATTTGAATTTGGAAGAGTTTACAACACCTGATACAGAGCCTGTGTGTCTTTGCAGGGTAATACATCAGCCTCTTGCACTACAGCTATAATGCTATTAAATTTACTTCATGGAATTAGTACAGTCACTGCTTGAGTTTATATAAGCTGCAAAGCAAAACCCCTAACTATTTTTAGTTAATCGCAAAGAGGATGGAACTTGTATTTTAGCAGCGAGATGATCATCTCTTTCTCTCTTAATTTCAGCCTGGAGAGCTACAATCAAGGACATTATTAAAACATAACAAAACAAAGCAAAAAAAAAAAATCCATGAGGGTACTAGAGCCCAAACTACCACTTTCTGCTTTGTTATTAGTGTGGCATATTGCTGTTTTAATCTAATGCTAGGTAGTGCATTAATCTATAGGTATAAATTAATGAGGCTCTTAATGTATTTTCATTGGGAGGTTGAGCAGTCAAACTCATTTAGTTAGTGAAAACTACAAAAATCACTTTCTTGTGAAATCTGAAAGTAGAAGCTTCAATGAGCTAATGATCACAGTATGAACCATTTTACGTACCACTGAAAATAAAGATAACCTGTAAATGTAAAATTTGCACTGCATAAACCATGCTTTTATACACTTCCACCTGTAAAAACACTCTTTGTTCAACTCCACTTGAGAAAGATGAGCATATTTAAAACAAAACCTGTTAACAGTCAAATCGATATAGTCTTCATGGTAATATTTTCTGACCAAACCCTTGTTCAACCCAGAAGGAGCTTAGCAAACAGGGCTAGGAGTCAATAGCCTGTACTGAGAGAGAAATGCTGTGCATGTGGTGTACTCACATGGCTTTTTTGCTGGCTGAACTAGCTGAGGGTTCAGGTATGGGCTGTTCTCTGCATCTATTCTGCGCTTGTACTTCTGGCGACCCCCACGTACTCGGTCTAGGCGCACACCTACGTTTGGAAACACAAACAAACATGTAATTAAATACATTATGAGCATGCCTTTCAGGTAGCAATCTTCTATTTCCTGCCTTCCAATATTTATATTAAAAGCATGTTTATTTCAAAAGATTAATTTTAGAAAGTATGGGAAATCAGCATTACAAGTATTTGCAAGCAGTTTAGAGTTCCACACATGCAAGACTAAGTATACAACATAATTTCCTGTTCATTTAAAACCATTCATTCATTTTTACATATTATTAAAAACAGCTAGCAAGTTTAGTTTCCATTTGAAAGAGCCTAATCTTAAGTCATCTTTGCCAGAAGCAGAATTTCAAGGCTGTAATAAACACCATGGATATAGAAGCATAACATTATGAGCAGAGAAGTACAGAGAATTTGAACTTTAGAAACAATGAGTCCTGCATACAGTCTAGATAGTCAAAACCAAATTAAGATGGATTAACATGGCCAGAGGATACAAAGTAAGTGTCCCTAGAAAAATAAGAATATATATGTGGCTTAATGACTGAAATTGTTCATGAGGATTTGAAAGAAATTGTACAGTTGTGCATTCAGATGTCATCAATGATGAATTAACATTTCTGTTCTACCTCTATACTGTTCATTCCTTCAATACAGCGTTCTACTGCCTGGTTTGTATGGATATATAGAAATTTACTGTCCTGAAACAAGCTACAGCTGCTTTCATAGACAAAATGAAACAAGGTGAAAGGGTGCAAAGACAGTAGGTCTTACAAAACAAGGAAATATTTTTATTTCTTTCTGAGTCACCGAGGCAGATTTCCAGACAGCCCAGAGGAATGTGACAAAAACCAGGCAGTAACATAACACGGAAGTTGAAGAACTTGGCACACATGCAGGACAACAGGACAAGTAATACCAAGTGCAAAATCTGTCCCTGATGACACGGATTTAACGACACAAGAATGGAAGGACACATTAAGTACCAATGGCTCCTGTGAGCGATGTAATAAAGTGCAACTCACATTCTCACTTTTCTTTTCATTGTCTATTTTAGCTCTCCTCCCTCTATGTCTACTTTCTCTTGCTATTATTGTGGCCCACTCTTCTATGTCCCATCCCTCTGATCTCTCCCTTCCACACAAAATACCACAAGAACTGGCTTCTGGACAGCAAGGGAAGCTACCACCAAGGAAGTTACAGTTCAGGTGCACAGCAAGAAGAACACAGCACAGAGTTTATGTGCTGCGTCTGAACCCACACAGGTAGTACAGACTAGTAACCAGAAAACATCTGTCAGTCCTCTTTCCTTCTCAGAAACCAAAAAGGATTAACTGGGTTTTGTAAAGGAAAACTGTTTTGCCAACTAGCCAGAAATCAAAGGCCAACTATTCCAACTATTGTTGAGGTCGTATTGCTTTTTTTTTTCCCCTTATATTTCCTGGGTTACTTACACAGAAAGGAGATGCTTGCTTTAAGGACACAAGAAACACCTGCAACTATAATTCAGTGAGTTGTATCCAACAGTGGTCAATAGCTTTTGCTCATCAGGAAAGCAGGTAATGATCACCCCTACTTAACAGTGAAATTTCACCTGGCTTACTGCAGAAGACTGTGTATGTCAGTCCATCAAACCCAAGAAGTACATTTCTCATTGAGTGTGTCCAGTTACATTTATGGGGATCACAAGATTTAAACAGTAACACAAATGAACCACGTACCCCAAGAGGTCAGTGCATAACTATGAATGAAATCTTATTTATGGTAGTTAACTATGTAACTTGTGACTGATTTGTGATCTATGCTGTTTGATAAAATTTTTGCTAATTCAATCAACAGAGTATAGTTATTTCTGGTTTTATTTTTCAAAGTTATACTTAGAAATGCACGAACTACAAGACCACCACTTTAAAAACTCGTAGCTCAAACCTTTCAGAACTAAGGATAACTCAGTGTTCTTCACACTTGAATTGGGAGTTTGAGCTACAGCTGAAGCAAATGACATCCATGACAATACATTGCCCTAAAAACAAACAGCAGAAGACCAAGGTTTGATAGTTGAATATTCAGAAATAGGCAGAGGATTAGAACAAGCCACATGCAATATTGGTGGGATTATGAAAAAGACTGCCCAGCATTTGAAGAAAAATAGATAGAAAATGATTTCTGCATAATTCAAATGCCATCCTTCTTTCTGCTTGGGAACAGATTTCATAGTGATAAAAGATGGATAGCATCAGACATAAGTATGTTTAATCAAAAAGTAATGGAACTGAAGCTTAAATTAAAATAATATAAATCTACCAAGATGAACAATTTTTTTTACCTCCTTTGCATTAGATGAGATACACACTCAAGCCATTCACATACTCAATGGAAGGAAATACAGAAAAATGTCACTATAGCAAAATTTTAATTAGATCCATGCCCTCACCTAATATACATTGCTTTATCTGTAAATAAAGCTTTCTTTTAAAAAACCCTAACTTCTAGATAACTGGAGGGCAATTGTATTGCACAATTTAAAATTACCTAAGTCTATAATGGAACTAATTCAAATTTTAATGTGAAAACAGTTTTGATAATGTAACACCAATAAATTAGAGCTTTATAACCCATCCATTAAAATTGATAGAGTTTATCATCATTTTGGCTCCTAATATTTCCTTTATCTTTAAGATATCCTCTATCTATATTTTTCTGTATCTCTAAGAAAGTAGATACTTTGGATTCAATTTCTGATAATCTAACACACCCTACGTGGTATTTTACTTCCCAAGGGTCTCTATAGAAGCAAACACAGTGCAAGACACTGCTTAACAAGCTATACCCATCTGATATTCCATAAAAACTTTGGAGTTTAGCAGGTAGCAAACTGAAATCCAGAGGTTCCAAAGTATATCCGTGGATATTCCTCTGTAACTCCTTTAACTTGTATGAGAGAATTTATTACATGAAGTTTTATTTATCAAGACAGTAGCTCTCAAGACAGTAGCAACTGATGCCTCCTTTGTTAGAACAACAAAGGGAAGAAATAAAAGTAATTTTGTCCACAAAGATCCTCATTTGGGGCAGGAGGAGCTTTACATCAGTCACAGATATAACTGTTTGAATTCCACACAGTCTGTATTCAGACTATTAAGGAGGATATTGTGACATCTGGAGAAATTAAGTAGACCTCTGCTTCAGCTCTGCTGTGCATTGTGGCTTCACAAAATCTTCAGCATCTCAGTTCACTCACCCAATCAGTCCTCAACCATGAAGTAAAAAGAAAGAAACCCACTCCACCCATAAAAAATCATGTAATATCTCCCAATGAACTGCACTATATGTATTACAATTACAGTTCTTCAGGGTCAAAACATTCATGTCACTGAACACAGCTCCACCACAGACAAGACAATGTGATTCTTCACATTTCCTAATGCTCATTTGAAAAGCCTTCAACAGAGAAACAACACCAAGAGCCCTAATGGGAAAAATAGGGATGACCACAGGGTAGAAATAGGAAGAACAGGCTTGCCACCAGTTAAGAGAGCAGCTACTTTCAATGTTAAAGTGTAACAAGTTCACTTTACATCTCAGGACAAGCACAACTCCTGAACTCATTAGTTCAGGAGTGATGGGTGGTCAGAGATTTAGACATGACTTACAAATCTCAGAAGATGAGGGTTGGGCTGTAGAGCTGTAATATAGCGAGAGATGGAAACTGTGTAACTCAGTGCAATAGCTACTTTTTAAACCAAAGAAATTACATGTCCTGATACAACATAAGAAATTCACCTATTCTTCAGGGAATAAATGCTTTTATATAGTCACTATATAAGCTTCTAAAAAAAGTCTGCCTCCTGGTTCCTTAAATAATCTTTGCATGATTTCTATCAAATGCTACACAACACACAAGAAAATCACATTGGGCACTTACTCTACACTAAATGTGTCTACACAGCCTTGCACAGAAACAACTGAGGGCCAGAGCAGATGTGCCACATAAGCTACACACCAGGTTACTAAATCTAAACAACACAGGTAAACCTGAACTTATTTTCTTTGCATTTCCTCATCTGTTTCTACCTTACCAAAAAAATGTAAATTATTATTCCTATTCTGTGGTTCTTTCCTCATACTGCCTTGAAGACCTCATGCGGGACAGACACCCACTGTGATGATGCTACATAACCAAAAGGATTGCCCATACCCCGGTATATTACTGACTTTGCAATTCAGGTCCTCACTATGAAAATACTATATAACCATGTCATCTCATTTCCCATAGAGATCCAAGCCATATTAAAAGCATATTATTTACTCCTTTTATCATCCACCACTATTTACTCCTCTATCATCCATCTCTATTTTCCTTCTCCATCTCTTCCTCCTTACCTTGGCTACAAGCAGCCAGTCTTCATTTGTTCACCTGACCCACAAACATTCTTGTCCTTTCCACAGAGCTCTATACCCACAAGTTACATTGGAAGGCATTAGCCCAATCCTTCAAATCAAGCCCTACCAACACCAGGTTTGCCTGTAAGAAATTGTTCACTCCCTTTAATTGCAGAGCTTTTTGTTTGAGGAAAAAAAATACTTAATTAGTAAACAATAGGTTTGAAATCAGACTGAAATGCGCCATTTTTACTTCCCTCAGGAATTTCACATTCTGCTCCCTTCCTGTTTCTCCCTTCCTGTTTCCCCAGTCTCATGGCAGGCTGGTATGTTCTATATCAACACCACCTTGGCAAACTCCACCTCTAACACAGCATTTGATATATATGAAAAATATTCCTATCTCATTTTTTGACATATGTAACTGGCTAACAATCCATTTTCTACAGATGTCTGCAAGATTCCCAGCATTGTCTTCAGCAGTGAGACAGGTAAAAATGAATACCCATGTAACTGCATCTTACCAAGCTCTAGAGGAACATCGGTAGCAGAGGTAAAAACCCCCAGATTAACAGCAAAACTGGAAAGCACAAATATAATTTTAATGGCAGGTTCCAGTGTGGTTCTCCTTTGGGACAATGCCTTAATAGAGTGTTCCAGTTCACTTGAACTTACTGTGATTATTTCTAAGATCGCTGAATAAACTTCAGTGAATATTATAAACTCCATTTTGCTTTTATTTACATAAGCCAGAAATACTAGTTGATTTTTCCACCATAAACAGAGACAGAATGTATTGAGATTTAAGAATGCACACTCATCTAGATACTCTTTAGACACTTCAGCAACCTCTATAATTTGGGGTTAGAGTCCAGTGCATAAACCCTGCAGTCTGAGAGATTTGCAGTGGAAAAAATACTTTAAACCATGAAAGACGTCTCTCAATACAGTAGAAACATGCAGAAAAGTAACACAGCTGAAGAAATAAGATAATATCAGCTATCATTTTTTCTGGATCTGCACACTTATGCGCTGAATTACGAAGATGCCAAAGAGCTTCTGCAATCACTTTACAAAGTATTTGGATAATACCTTATGCAGGTAAAAATTCAGCTAGAGATGTAAAATATGTGTCTACTAGGCAGATAGAATTTTGAAAACAGAGCCCTAATTCATCAAAGAAGATAGAAGCTATGACTGACATTAAAGTTTTCCTGATCTATGGCTGAATTAACAATTACCAGGGGAAGGCTTCAGTGTTTTGACTTCCTATAGCCATCTCCACAATTAAACACATTATTTAGAGTAGCATAGGAAGTCTAAAACTCATCCTCCTACTTTACATTCAGCTAGTACCAAAAAGTATTTGTTAATGTGGGATAAAATTGGCTATTCTCAAGATGTGCCTGTAAAACAATTAGTTCATTAACTGACCCATATAATTGACTGAAAAGCAAAACAGTGTTTATTACTTTAATATTTAACTTCATCTGTGACTAGAAGTTGTTTAATTTATCTGTTCCTCTGCAATGATTTGTAAAAAACAGTTTATTATTAAGCAACCCCAAATAATCAGGCTAATTAAAATATTTAGTGAATTGTTTCAGGTTAAAAAAAAAAGAGAATAATACTGCTTTTGCAAAACAAATGCTTCAAACTAGTATTTCAGATTTTGCTTATGTTTAATACTAAACAAAGTTTCAAGGCAACCAAATGTAAGCAGTATTTTGGAAATTTCATTTTTGTCCTGGGAGGAGGGGATGAGATAGGCTGGATTTTTGCAAAGGAACTGATAAACACATCTCTTAGGCTAAAGCCCAGTGGTTTGTTTTTTTCAGTTTGACAAAAGAACTGATAAATGCACTACTTACACAGCTCAGTACTCAACCTCTCTTGAAAGGAACATTAACTTTGCATGAACTAATCATCTACATGCTGAAATTTTGTGCGCTGCCATTTATGCACTAAACCACAAAAGAACGTTAATAAAATCCCCTTCGTTTTCCCATGTAAATGAGACTTTGTGTAAATAAATTCTATTATTTCTCAGCCCAAGTGATTTCCCTTGAAGAATGGTCCATAAACAAAGATGTTCACATGAAGAAAATGTGACATAAAATGTTTAAGAATCCTATTGTTCCTTTACATTTTTAAATGGCTCCATATGTATCCTAATCTGTGACAGTCACAAATACAAATTAGGTCACATGCAACAGGTGACAAGTTTTAATTGAATGTCTTCTGTCTGCAATTCTGACAAAAGGTGAATGGAAATAAATGAGTCTGGCAAGACAGCCCTGAGCCTTACAATACCCAATACCTCATTATTTTTAAACAGCTATCTATAAACTGATGCTGACAAGCCTTGAACCTTTTATTTCTGTTCAAGAAGAGGTGAATGTGCAGAAAGAAAGAAGAAAATAAAAAAAAAGAAAAACATGACAGCTACACTGTTGCATTAAACATGCAACACCCATTATCCAATGATTAGCTCTCAAATGTTACAAAAGAATATCTCTTACACTTCACTTAAGAACTTAGAAAAAAAAAAATCTGTCTCTCTTTTGGAAGAGATACACTCTGTGCACTTCATTACTAGTGCCTAAATTGATCTTTTCCAAGTTTTGTACTACCAGATTTTCAGTATAATTATGCTAGACTCAGGATGATTTTTAAAAGAGACTGAAATTAGGCTAGTAAACACAGGTTATACAGCTTCCACTTCTTTTCCTTTCCATTTCCAAAGTGAGGAAGAGCCTGCGTTGCAGCAAAATGTGCATATTTGTAAACTGCAAAGGAAAAGGAATGCAGAACTTTGGCTGAATATACATAAAGCCCTGGTGTTTCTGAAATGAAGCAGTTACCATTACATAATACTTCTCTCCCCATCACCTGGATTACTAATATACTAATTACTAGGAAGCAGTGTAAAATACTGCAACAGCTTTTATGAATAACACAGAAAATACTGTTGCTAATTGGACCATTAAATTTCATGTCAATGTGCTTATATATCATAACCATACTATATGAGAGTATATGCCTTATTTTTTAAATTATGCATACAATGTCCTGGGACAAGGTATAAGAATAAATAAAGGCAATCTATCACTAACTAAATACCACAGTTCTAACCTTAATTTATTTAAATATAATTACAGAAGATGCTATCTTGTTTCAGAGTTCAAATTACAACCAATTTAATGAAGTGGAGCTTGCTGGGCTGTAAAGTCATTACTGCATCAATACACTTGCAACCATTACTTTAAAGGTGACAAGCCCAGCCTGGGAAAGGCAGCTTGGCTGGTGATCCAAGGAGAGGGCACAGAACATCGGGAGACAGAAAGGTCAAAAAGTAAGTTTGAGTAAGGCCATGCCAACGCCTGAAGGTCAAAAGCAGGCCTTTATTCTAGATCACATCACTAGAGCTTATAAAGAATTCAGGAGCTATACTGGTGACAACTCTAATAGAAAAGAAGTCTCACTGAAGTTCTGGACCATTTGCTGGCAACTCTCAAGACAGAAGGGAAGATTGAAATGAAATGCATTACAATAATTGGACTGTGAAGTACCAGCAGCATGAACCAGATCTCAATACCCTTTTCAGATAAAAAATGTGCAGTTTCACAAAATTTCAGTTAGTGACTCAGAGTATGTGGGATTCTGGAATTAATCTGTGATCCAGAAATCACAAGAAAGTTCTTAATAGCATGAGCTGAAACAGTTATACAAAATAATATCAGTTCTACTGGGACCAGGAAATATTCCACTTAGAATTTGGGTTTCTACCTACAGGAAGTGATTTCATTCTGCTGGAACAGAATCAGAGAAAACTAAAGGGTGGCTCATCACACTAGAGCTTTAAAACAGATGTAAAATTCACTGAAATATTAAGTTTTTTACCCTAAAAAATATGATCCCTAACTCTGGGGTTATTTTCTGTATTATTAGACTTTTTTTTTCCTTCCTAGGAACAAAATCTTTCTTGTCTTCCTCAAGGAGCAGCCATTCTGTGATGACCTGTACAGGAGTAAGACAAGCAGAATTTACTTTCCAAATTGCACTCATCTGGCAAATTAACTGAGACTTACCTTTCCAGCTCAGATGGCTTTTATAATGCCACTTGAGCCTAAATTGGCCTCAGTGCAAATATGTATTTTTCTCACAGAATTCTGGATTTCTCCAAGGCTTATTCATGAAAGCATCATTCTGACATTGTCTTTTCTCTTAGTACACCCATTACAACCCTATCTCCTCAATCTCTCTCATATTTATGTATTAAGTAATTATGAGCTGTATGTTTTGGTAAACACTGTGCAATTCTCCCCTACTTTTTCTTCATTCTTCTAAAGAGTAACATATGTGGAACTGCATCCATTTCAGACTTGATCCTTCAAGTTTCCTCAAAAGGTACAGCAGAATTCTGAACTTCTCTCTGTCTTCTTTCTGCATGCTATTTTATGGCTCCACAGGATCTGGAGCAGGGGGCACACTGGGAGAACAGCCCAAGAACCTTACAACATGTCTCAGCTTCTGTCTGCAGCTAGCAGATTTTTAGGAGTATTCATCATATCTTATCATGATTTATAAGTGTAAGTTTTAAAGTATATATCAATTTGACTTATATGGAAGACTGCAATGGAAATGTAAAATATCTTAAGTAATTTAATGAATTCATACACCAGTCTGATGCTAAAAAGGGGGTACTTTAAACCTATGCACACACTTTATATGAAAATATGGGTTTGGCGTGGAAAATGTGGCAGATATTCTCACTTGTTGGCTTTCTGCAGCCATAATATGAGCATTTTGCCTTCTGCATTGTTATTCTGTTTGCACATGGTTTTCAAGACTAGATAGGAGTTACACAGCAGGGTTTCATTTGGACTCCCAGAGTAATCTTCCAGTACAACTACAAGATAATTCTAACTCAAGATAAAAGATTTTATATTACTAGCTTCACATGTCTTTGGCAAATGATAGGGCTTTTCTGTACTTTGCACTTCCTGTCCATGTACTACAACTTTGTTTCTTACAATTCTGGCTGCTACAAGAGTGAAGTTCAACAGTGGCTTATATGGGTACATAGTTCAGATGGGCATATCTGAAATTCCTGGTTTCTACTTCCTTTCTGATTTGTCTGAGCAGCTGCTTATTTTTAAAAGTACAGTGTTTGTCTGTTATTTAGGTAGGGGAAAAAACCAATGATCTGGGTTAATATGTTTGGACTGGAAGGCACTGACATAGCACATCACAGCACCTTCTTGTTCAGTGTTCCTTCTGCCTGAAAATCTTCACATGGAACAAAAAATTTAAGGTTTTTTTGTTTCATTATTTGCAGTGTGTTAAAGTAATGACTGTTCAGCAATAAAAACTTCAAAATGTAGTGGCTAGAGGGGCATCAAATTGAGACACTGCAGAGTAAAATAAAGAAAATGACGTAAAATGTCAATGTGGTGGAATTGTTTCCTATTAGTATTGTAGCATTGCTTTTAAAGATGGAAACAAAAATGGAGATATGTCTTCTGCATATATTATGGTTTCTGTAGATGGCACATTAAAACATTCCAAATGGCCTTGCCAGGAAGGGATTTTACAAATGGCCTTTAGTGGAGGACCATGATCCCATCCACAGTACAAAGATGTGCCCCAACATGTTCCAGAGTATGGAAGCTATGCCTTTTCCTTTCTTTGTACATAACATTTCCCCTGCTCTTCCATGAATACTACTATCAAAGAATTGTGCATACATGAGAATCTGAAAGTGAAACGGAGCAGAAAACCACCAAAATCAATTTATCAAGTTCTGATGCTAAGGTTAAGTGAGGAGAAAAACAGGGAATAAATTTTTTAATTTATTAAATTTTACAAGATAAGGCTCCAGTCCTTCAACTGAATTACATGAGTAGATATATAAAATATATAAAACTATCAGATGTGGGGGAACATGGCAAGATTAAAAGATGCATAGTATTTTGTTCATCTTCTAACGTTCACTTTTTTCCCTTAACACAAAAGGGACTGAGATATTACTGTATATACATATATACAAAAATATTAAGATAATAACTGGTGATATCAGCTAAAGTGTGAAAAGAACACAAGAATAATTATTTTGCAATTCCTATAATAAGTGTATATATTTGTGTTTCTTCTTCATAAAGCAATGGAAAAGAAAACGACACACGGGGGGTTAACAGGTACAAGGTTCTCTGGCCATAAATGAGAAAAAAAAATCATCTAACTCTTCATGTAGAATTTTAAGTATTCTCCCAAACATGCTTAGCACTTCATTCATGCCCTGAGTGTGAGTGATTTATACCTCAGCTCACACACCCTGCCAGCCTCACAACCTGACATTCTGCCTGACACCCTGGAGTGACAGGTTACCCTGCTTCTGGCCTCTGAGTCTCGTTCAGGTACTACTTGAGCAATTAATGGAAGGTTTATTAGTGGCACCACTTCACTGATACCACTGCTGGAAGCTTTCAATGCAGAAGCATACTGGTTAACCAGCATATTGACAGCTCTTTCGTGGTTAGCAACAGGAATGGATCAGAGCCTATGCAGAAAATCCCAGCTGAAAAACAGAACTGCAAATGTGCTCAGCATTCCCCAGACTTTTTGACTGCCTCTAATCTTACAAACAATTAATAGTACGAGGTAAATTGATTTCACTTCAATAAAACACAATAATTTTTTAAACAATTAGACAATATAGTCTTATTATAAAGTGCCCCTGCTCTAAAACAGAAACAGTGACAATTTTCTTCTAATCTCATAGGTAACATTGGGCCTTTGGGAAATGGGTTAATAAATTCTAGTTTTCTAAACCAGGCAGACTGATTTACTGTAAACTTCCCCCATTACACTTATAGTAGATGTCTATCAAATTGCTTATGAGAACAAATTTATGGAAAATATCCAAGAGTAATGCTTTGTTCTTATTAAAATACATGAATATGTATGTAATTTTAGCCAGCCTAAATGAACAAAACAAAAAGAAAGAGAAAAAAAGGTCAAAAATTTTTGTCACAAGAATTATTCTTTTATACAAAAAGAATACAAATAGAATAAAATTCTTTTATACAAAAATATTCTTTTATACAAAAAACAATTTGTCCCTGTTAAAAATGCCTTTATATAAAAGAAGCTTGTCTAAGGAGAATATTTTTCTTTAAATTGTAATGGCAACTGCTATGAAGAAAACCCATACAGTGTACAAGGGTATGTTAAGACAAGTAATTGGGCGACATAATTACATGAGTATTATTTAAAAGAGGAAATAAAGCATAAAATTTCCTCATAAATTATTTTTACATAGAATTTTAACAGATGCAGAATTGAAAAAAAAATTAAAATAGTTCTAAGTCAGTAATTCCTGACAAGAACAGGCTATTTAAATTGAAACATACCTACCCTTCTTCTGAATGCAGATGTCAATGGGAATATTCACCACAAGCAATGCTAAACACACACATATTTTGTTTTCCTAGGAGCCATGAAAAGAATATTTACCAAACAGGAGACCAAGGCCTTCTCACTCAATGCATTGCAAATCTATTACAGCTCTACTGAAGCCTGCACATTTCTTCAGAGCTACTTCTAAGGGTGAGAAGAGCAAAGAGCTTTGTTGACTTTGTATTTTTTACCAAATGCTGTGTTCCTTTCAAAGTTTTCTGCTTTATGTCCCAAAGTTCTCTTCCTTCCATTAAAACACATACATTGAACTCATTCACTCTTTTAAACATATTACTATACATTCCTAGAGAATGTGACACCCAATTTAAAAGACACTAAGAGTCAAGAGCAGAATTCGCTGAGTAAAAAGGTGACGGGTTATGTATAAAATAACTTAATGAAACAAGGCCAGAAACCTAGAGGAGTATTTCAAGATATTTATAACTAGCACCCTCAAAATGAACAAAGGTAGGTTATACTCTTCCTAGGACAGGTTTTGAGCAACTTGACCAGGAAGTGTGTTTACAATTCATACAATTCAGTCCCTGGGTTCTGTGAATTGCTTATGAAAGCAATGTCATTGTTGTCACTCTGTGATCAGGAAGACAGACACAGGTTTAAAGGAAAAGGAGATGGCAAGATCCATGATGGCCTGCAGTGAGTACACTTTTCTTTCTCCAGCAGGAACTCTTCAGAGAATGATCACTAAAGGCTGTGTGTGCTTTGCACAGCACAGTGTAACTCAAATCAATGACATTGCATTGCTTAATGGCTAATACAAGCTAAGAGTCAAAATTTCTTACTCTCTTATCCTGCCCTACATGGGAAATCCATGAATATAAATACATAATAAGTGAAGGTCTGGAGAGCTGTTAGCAAAGAAAATCTCTATGTGGTTCAGTTTTCCACCTTAGATTCTGCCCATAACTCCATCTCCACATTACTCAGGATCCAAAATTGTACCTAGGACTGTTATTTAAACAAAACAAACCTGTTTCTTCCTTTCTTCTTTCCCTCTTCTTGACCTTAGAACCTTTACTTTGGATCAGAACCTCCTTCTGCAATGTGTTCATTTGTTCCAAAAAGTATTTTGATCCTGAGGTCAAATTTGGATCAATTTTCAGATATTCAAGTTTTTTCCCTACTAATTTTAATCTGCACTAGATATATTCAGAAGAATGGTACAAAAACATGCAGATAAATCTGAACAAGAAACCAGATTTCTCTGTGCATTACTCTAAAGTGACATAACAGGAATAAGATCTTGCTTGTATTTTCAAAGGGAACTCATTCAAATGTTCCTCGTTGAAGCCTTAACTTAGTTAAACCTGGAGAAAAGAAAGGAAGTGACCACTGAAGAAAATACCTCTAATTATATTTAGATGAAGCAAAATGGTGCATCACTTATAGGAAATATCACTGCGTTTTCGGGGAATATTGTTTATTGGAGAAAATCAAAACACATGGCACTGAGGATGGATCCTATGAGGAAGGCCTTTGGGATGGGACCTTCTTAAATCAGTGATCACAATGGTCTTAACAAATCTGGTATTTTCTGACACTGTTTCTTAGGGTTTTACATGTTTCCCATTTGCTGACATGCGGGATTTATGTGAAAATAGTACTGCTCAGGAGCATTTGTTTCTTGAATTGAGGCAGGTTTTAGAAACTGTAACACAATTCATTTTTTACTGCCTTTTCCCTATTTTACAGAGTTAAGTTATTTTCCACTTGTCATGCCATTGTGTCAGAGATGGTGTGGTGTGGTGGATTGATACCTCTTTATTATTCTCTCCAGCCTGTGGCTTTCCTTTTAGATTGTGCTGTGATCTTCTTTTCAGCTATCCACAAAGAGTGGAAGTGTAATAAACATCTCTACTTTGTGCCCAGTTTTTGTGGGGACTACTGCTCTCTCAGTGATGATATTTGCATATTTCTTGAAAATAGGTGAACTTGCAGTTAGAGCAATAGGAAACTTGGCCATATATCCTAAATCCATCAACCCAGCAGAATTTCAGTTTTAACTGGACTTTTAAATTAAGGAGAGAATGCACTGCAAAATTTATATTGACAATCTATTTACATTCAGAGTAAATTTTTTGTATAACTTCCAAAGATGAAAAAAGACAACTAATTCTCCATTTTAAAAAAATCCTAAACCTGAAAATAAATTCAGAGCCAGAATTCTGTGATTTTGATTGGCATCTTCCCTACATCTGAAACAGTGTAGCCCATTATTTATTCAAAATAATTTCCACAAAACAGCATCAAAATAAGTTTTAAATCCTCTGCATGGGTTTTTTCATTTTTAAACCAATCTAATTAAAAGATGAGGAAATTCTCCTTATAGTTACATAAAGATGTAGACAGAGTAAAAAAGCTTTTCATAGGCTTGTTTTTATTTGTCCCAATCTATCAATTCTGTTCTGAGGAATGGATTTTCATCTTTGTGCTAAACATGAAAAAATGCTCCCTACACTCTAAATTTCTTAAACCATGTTGTACACTGTACCACTAAGGTATCCAAACCTCATCAAAACTCCACACAGCTGGCAAATGCCACAGTGAACTAAACAGAGTGGGATTTCAAGTGCTGGATACTTAACAGCCGGAGAAGCTCTTTAATCTTGTTTAAGAAAGAGAGGGCATAATTTATCTGGAGACAATCCTCCTTGGCAGCATGTGCATAAGAAAGGGAGGCTCAACGTGCTGAGCTTTAAAAGGGAATTGAAAATAAAAGTTTCTACCATGAACATAGTTCACAACAGTAACAAATAAACAAACAAGCAGGTTAACTGTTATGCACGCGAGGTCTGAAGCATCAGTGGAGAATTTTGCCTGTGCTGGCATTTCATGAACCAAAGCTACTCACAGTGAGAGAGATTTACCTGCTCATCTCAGACTATTGCTGCTGAACTGGGCCATAATCAAACACTTTCTAGATACTTCTCACATGTCATGAATCCTGAAACGGAGGGTGATTCACAAAAGGACAATGGCAAAATTGGTTAATGCATATTATTTGATTTTAAGAAGTGTAAAACTACATCAGTTTGGAAATGAAGACAGAAAACGTATCTTATTACATGCAATTGCAACACAGTCAATCCTGCCAATGGCAAAGATCAATGGCTAGACTAGTAATTCCTCCACTGAGAATAGCTAGGGCGAGACAAAGAATTCCTTCATGTCCTTTTCATTCATCAATAGATACCATGAAAAAAAAAAGTGGGTTATTTAGTGCTAGTTTCAACTTACATTATTAATGTGAGGAAGCAGACTAAATACTGATTAGCAACAAAGTAAGCACAGTGAAGGACCAAAACTATTGTAAAGGTGCAAGAACCCAATATAAAAAGGCAGTTGGATTGTGGATATGTTCTCCCTCCCATTTTAGTTTTGATGTACAACTGTTGAAAACTCTTTAAAATTTTAATTTGGAGGTAGGACCAATAAATATTGATGCTTTTTTTCCACTCAAATATGAGAACTTGACACAATCCAGGAAAAAATTGGTAAGTCTGTCATTCAAGGAAAGGTTTTCCATCACACTTTATTCTTTATTATGGAACAGTTTACCTGAGGACACACTTAGAGATCAGTGCCATGTTCCACTGCTCAAAGATCTGTTATTAGGATCTGGCAATTTTACACAGTTTTCTTGATCAACAAATGCCTGCAGTCCTTACTCAGAGAAAACTGCAACTCCAACTCCCATGCCACTAAAAGCCCCATTGCAGACTTTTTCCAGCATAATATCCAGCATACCCACCCAATTAATGCAAGCAGTATTAGTGCCATTTATCTTTCTTTTCCTTGTTTTTTACTCAGTTACTTCTCCATCAAAATGCACTGTGTTTTATTGTTAATTGTGATTAAAAAAAAAGAAATTAGCCAAATCAATTACAGTCCTCGGTCAATCTGTATGGTTGAGCCACAACTTTTAATTAAATGAAGAAATGGGTCTATTGTTAAAAGGCATTAAAGAAGACAATTCTAAACTTCAAGTAAAGGGGTTTTTTGCTTTTACTGGGAAACAGAGATACCCATAAAAGCAATACAGGTCTTTATTTGAATTTCACAGCAGCAGTGAAATTTATCAGAGTCACAGAATCAAGTACTTATCCCTTTTTTTCTTTTAGCTAACATTCCACTGATTCTAATGGGTTTAGGCTGTGAAGATGCTACCTACAAAATGTCACCATGGCTTTAATCCTGGGTTAGCAAGAGGACACAATCTTTAATGAAGAAGAAAATCTAACAAATGAACAAGAAAAATTCTGAAGTAAAAACAACAAGCCAAATAGGCTGTCAATGACTGGAGGAAGATTACTGGATTTAAACTTTATTATCAGTATAGAGCTGAACTTGCATATTATCTGTCTCATATAAAATATTGTCCTAAAATACATGAATTTCAACACAGAAATATTTGTTGTAAATGGGATTTGACATATGTGTGAAATTGGATAAAGGGCTTTTCAATCAAAATCTGTCTCCTAGCAAACTCTACAGCAGAGGGTTGCCCCAACAGGGAATGCTGACTAATTATGAAAGCACATAATGGCTCATCTTTACTTTTCCTTTTTCTGACTCGCTCTTTTTTGTGACCAGCAGAGGCTGCAGATTGCACAGACAGTATTCTGTTTACATAGTCCCCTTTTTCACTCCAAACATCCCTAGGCCACAGGGATCACCAAAGAAGCCAGTCTAAGAACAACATCGAACATTATTACTCTTCTGGTTTCCCCTAAATGCTCTAGGTAGCCACCACTTTATCCCGTGTACACTACGCTCCGCTACTACCCAACCTAATAAAGACTTCTGTCACAGCGATAGCTTTTCATCTTCAGAGCTCTTTTCTCCTCTCCTGATAAGGCTGCCAACTCTACTCTCTGTAAATGAGCTCATGTGAACACTTTATTTTCGGCTTGTGGAAACAAAAAGGGCCAGTACTCAGCTTCAGAGCTTGAGGGAGCGGTTTGCTATCTTCAAAGCATGACCAAGGCGTTTGAAAGGGATTAAAATTAAATTGGTAAGCTTAGCTTGAAATGAGGAACTTGAAGCAGGACTATTGCGCTCACAAACACTGCTTTTTCTTTAAAAGCTTCAGAAGCCCCTTAAAAATGGTCACTTTAACTCATTTTTATTTGTGTACTATTAAACCTCTGGCAACTGCTTCGATAAGACTGCTAGCCAGTACCCCATGTTATCATCAGTAGGCACATATAGCCAAGCATCTCCCTTTCAGGCCAGATGGTTATCCCAACCCAGTGCACTCAGTTCAGAAACATGTGAATCACAGCTTCAGCTTCCTTATCCAAACAGCAAATAAATTAAAACTTTCTTTGCAATCAGTGGCATATGTTTGCATCTGTGCACAGAATGACTTGGGCCAAACCTGAATTGACGTTTCATTCAGTGACATCCTAACTATTTTGTGAATGTCCAATTCCTGGCACTGCTTGATGCACAATAAAGAGACATGAAAGAAAAACAAACTTTAACAAATACTTCCTCTGTTGTTGGATTTTATAGATGAAATTAATTTCAACAGATAGCTACTACGATGTAGTGGATACAAAAATCTGTTATATTTTTTAAAGCTTATGCAAAATATATCCTTAGGAAAAAAGCGATTCACTGTCCATCTCTTAAAATGCTGTGCCTCTGTATCAGGTGTAGCTGGCCAGGTGGAGAACCAAGTAAGCAATGGCTCAGGGCACAGGTATTCCTTCTATCTAACATCTGGCTCAAAATCCATTCAATCAAAAATTATCTGCTGGTCTTATATTCCTAGTGTGTCCACATCAGGAATGTACTGAAGAAGCGCAACATCTTGTTTAGCTCAAGATGAAGACCCAACTAATATAGGTGTCTGCAGCTAAAACTTATCAGAAAAGGAAGATATGTGGGAGCAAGGAGAGATCATTCTGCAAAAATTCTTGAAGAGTTTTAGATATGGAGATTTCCCTCAGGATGCTCTCTGAATGGTGTCATTCTTTCAGACGATTTCCAATGTTTACCCTGGTGGTAACCTTATTACCACTGCTATTACTGTTTCCAGATTCACTTTCAGAGGGCCAACACTGCCATTCACTGCTGTCCCTCCTAAGTTTGGGGCAGTTTTAGATAGCAAGTTTCTCATTGTTAAAGAGAGGTAATGGCACAGTTTGAAAACAGAGTCAATACCAAAGCAGAGGGAAGCAAAGCAGCCTTTCCCGACTGGAATGACTTCTAAGGTAAGTAAGCATGTAATGAAATTGACTCTTTTAACACCATCCTAAGATAAATACTAAAGGTTATCCAGAAACTGCAAATGATCATTGGAGGGCAGAATATTCAAAATAAAAGTGATTCTCTGTTATTATATTTCTAAATAAGAAATGCAATGTAACTTTCCTTTAAGAAACTTCTTGATGAAAGAAAGGATTAGAAATGGCTGTGTCCAAAGATACCACCAAACAATACAAGAAAATACAAAGCTGTCTGGGACTGAACACCAAAGAAAACAAACAGAAAGCTGGACTACATAATAGAAGAAAAAAAGGGGAGTTGGGAAATGGTCTGATTTGGCTTCACAGACTCAGCTTCTGAAATCACAGGCAGTAGCAAAGCCACCTGTCAGAAGCTGCCTCCAAGCAAGCTGCAGAGCACTGTTTTGTACCCTTGGCATCCCTCCATGCTCAGCCTGACCAGAGGGTCCTGCTCTACACACCAGCCCTGTGACATTGCCTGCCAGCTTCCTGCCCATCCCACCTTCGTGCTCCCTCGTGCCTTCCCCACCACAAGCTATTTTATATTCATGAGTACCAAATGCAGCAAAGTCCTGCAGAAGTCACAGCCTTGGTTACTGTGCTGGGACATCTTTATGCCAGCCTTACTCACTTATGAGTTTGAGTGTCTGACATGGCTCATAACAGACTTTGGACATTTTGCAGAATTGTGAGATAAGCAGCCAGTATTATAACCAAATCAAGAGGCAACACTACAAGTCATGCAGAAAGAACAAATGTATTCTCAACATGAACATCTCAAAACCTGACTTAAAATTGGAATGACTTTAAGAAGTTCTGTCAATATATCCTAGAGAAATAGCCTCTGCATCCCAAAATACACGACATATTGAAAACAAGACAATTAAGCCTGAAGGTTCGTATGCATGATGGATTTAAAAGCAAGTTCTTGGCACAGCATAGGCATGATCTTGCTTCTGTAACTTACAGCAGTTTATTGACTTTGAAGGTACAGAACTAAGTTACTGAGATTTAGCCAGCCCCCTCCATACTCTTGTAGCATCTACATAATACTACCATAAACCTACTATTCTTAATAATAAATTATATTATTATGAACTGGGGCCTCTGGCCTCCCTGGCTGAAGCCACTAATCTGTTCTTATTAGCAGGTAGGGTATACAATGAAGGCTGGATACAAAACCCATTAGTAGTAACTAATTGCAATTGACTAATTGATGCTAAGTGACTGATCTTAATCATGTGTAGGGACTTCAGGACCTTCTCTTATTCCAGAAGAGAGGTACTTCCTTCTTGCAGCTCAAAATCAGTTAGCACTGCCCAAGAATAGCACACAAATGCTCTCTTAGCTTAACATGCTATACTCTGTTCACTTGAAGTTGTTACATCGCTGTGATTCATTACATCACAATGATGTAACCTAAAATGAAATGGTAAATCAGCATTTGTTCTGCTCAGTCTTAAAATAACTGTCTTTCAAATACTACCTTAGACATTTAGAAGCCTGCAGTTATCCTCTCTGTAGTCAACTTTGTTAGCAGAGGGGATATACAAACTCAACTTCTCTGTCTTCCAGGATTCAGATTTGTTTGCTGGTGTTTGTCCCATTTTAAAGGGAAAGGAAAAGTGAACTCATACATTTACATTTTTAAAAGAAGACTATTTACATTTTTAAAAGAAGACTATTTCAAGCTTAAACCAAGTTAGATTATTATTACTGTCTCTCTTCTTTTATCAGGGAAAGGAGCATCACAAAAGTAAAATAACAGCATTCCAGAATAATTTTCACTTCCATGTGACTTTCTGCTCTACTACAGAAACTTTTCCACCCTTCTCTATTTGAGAAGTTTCTTTTTGATGCAGCATGTACTCCTTTTTCCCTCTGCAGCATTTAATATCCTGTTGAACAGGGCAGTTAAAAAACACCTACAAGGGAACACCTTGTTGACTAAGGCACATACAGATTTTATCACTCATCACCAGTAACAGACTTTGCAATAGTCCTCAACGAGCACATAGGCATTAAGGAAAAGACTAAACAGACTTGTAATATTCCATCAAAAATTTTGACCTAGGACCACTAAGTGCTTAGTGTTATGATAGCTCTTAAGCAAAGACTGGAGCACTTGAAGGGAAGAAATTCTTTCCTATCAGAACAGAGGAGGCAGCCCTATCTTCTACGGGAGAAAAAAACCCCAAACCAACAAACTATGGTTTTAACTAGAAGATTAGCAGAAAGTAGATGGCACTAGGAAACAATGCAAAACAAATGTTGTAGTTACCTGAAGTAAGCTGGAATGGTAACTCTAGGATGTTGCCTGTCTAGTCCAATCCCTTGTTCTTTGGTTTGTGTTTATAAGAGATTTTGCTGGCTATCTTAATCACTTTGTATCATGCAGCAAACTCCAGAGAATAAGCAAACAGAATCCCCTCAAAGCCAGGAGCTGAATTTGGGTCAGACTGAAAAAAATGGTTTAGTGGCCTGTACTCCCTGTCCACGAAAGCTTGCTTTCTACCGGGATGGCTGTTACTCTGCTGAACTACTGATAATAATGTTTCTCTGTCTCAAAAATCAAGTGGGCTTGGAATAGTAAATACTAAGATTTAGAAGGAACACAATGTTCTGTAAAAAAAGAACATTTTTTTAAAATCACCATCTATACCCTGGCTCTGTAGGATTTTAATTCATATATATATATATATATATATATATATATATTTAGGTTATTTACTCTGTAATGCATACTTTAATGATGATAGTTCTGAAATCTTCCTCATATGCCTAGTTTCCTTTAAAAAATTACTGCACTTAGCTAGAAAAAAAAACCCTTTCTGTTTTTCATCGCTCAACTGCTATAGTTCTCAAAGTCTTCCATATTTTCAGCTATTATCCCTTTCGAGCAAAGAGCCCACTTAATAACGTTCACTCTAACAACCTCATTTATTTTCCAGAAAATTAACTCAGTTTCAACCCTGATTAATGATTTCATCTAAATGAATCAAATTAAAAATTGAAAATTATATTTCAAAAGCCAAAGAAAAAAAAATTGACCATTTCCAGTTAACAAATGATCCTTTCAAATATTAAAAGATGACCATGAAGAGTGCGTGATAGTAATGAAATCTTACTGGGGCCTACTGCTTATCTGGAGTTCAGGAAGGGGGAGAAATGGAAAAAAAAATCTTTCTGCATTGTTAACGCTGAAGTCTCTTGGGATACCAAACTGACTTCCACTTAGTCTTTGCCTGTAATCAGTACACCAAAATAATATGAGAATTTCAATGTTAATTAAACTGGTAGGGTTGGAGATGCACCAATACTGAAGAGGGATTAGGAAAGCACACAGTACCAATAACCACATCTGTTAACAAATCTTAATCTATGAAACAGCAATTTAACCTTCCTCAAACTGCTAATACCTAGGTAAAGGTTCTCTACTAGGGAAGAGAAAGATCTTGGGACTTCTTTTTAAAAAGAATTTTTAAAAATCAGCTGAATTACCTGAAGAAAAATCAGCTATTCAGATCCTATATGCTGTCTTTTAACAGAGGAGAGATCCAATCTATTTGGCCTTTGATCTGCTTACAAAAGGAAACACAACATTTTATTTCTCCTTCTGTCTTGTATCCCCTACAATTAACTTTGTTCTCACAAAAACCTATTTTAAAGATTGTGATTATTCCTTGTATTTTTCAGGTTATGGTATTTATCAACTAGTAAAGAGTATTCACCACTTATATTGATAAATGAGTAACATTAACTTTTAATTACAAATTTACTGATGTCATATGCAATCTTCAATGAAAAATTGCAACACATAACATTCATCCTGGAGCTGGGCCAAAGAATGGAGACTGACACTATTCCACTTCACCATGACAAGGAAGACACTGGAAAACCTTCTGCTTCCCAGGCTGACTTTAATGGAGGTCTGGCACTCGCACTGAGGTTGTTTCACAGTCACCTTTGTAACTGTATGGAGCAACCAGACAGAAGGGAGTGGTGGAGCAACCAGACAGAAGGGAGTGGTGGAGCAACAAGGGGGCTTTTTGTGGATCAAGCCTCAGAATCTGTGTGACACAGATGTCGCTTGGATTTCTGACTCTCAGGAAACAGACTGTCCCATTCTATTGCTCTGAGCCAAGGACAAGTCCAGCAGCAAGGCCAAATACATAGATGTTTGTGAAAATTTAGGAGTTACCTGATGGGAGAAACTGGAGACCACTCCAGACAGACATTTCACAAGCTTTCCAAACAATCCTTTCATACGCTTGTAACCAACCTGTAACACGTTGGATAATGAAATCCTGGCACAGATGATGCCAGTGTTTTGAGGTATGCCAATCTGGACGCTGGTTTGGCAATGTTGACAGACTCCAAATGGACTGGGCAACAACTGCAATAGCTCATTTCCATTAGGTAAACCTCTGCTGATCCTAGCTTTCCACTTAACACAACACCAAATTAACCTGGAGTGCAACTAGTCTCTTCCAACACAAAGACTGAGGTTAAATGAATAACAACAGTTAAGCTGAGAACACACCAAAACAAGCACTGCCATTACAAAACTAAGTATTTACACTGATGACATTTTGCTGAAGTATTTCTCCTACAATCTCTACAATTGTTCTGGTAGCTCTCTTTTCTAAATTTAAGAAAACTGTGAGGAAACATGTATTTTAATACTTCTAATTCTCACTGAGAAGTTGGAAATTATTATGCTTTTGCATAAAACTGTGTTCTAATCAACTTTGGCTCTGCTAGATCAGAGTATTTCATATCTGATCACTCTCAACTCATGATTCCTCCTACCCTCTTCTTCTGGCCATTCAGAATTTTGGCTTTGGTGAATTCTTACCAAATGAATATCCTCTATAGCTTATCCTGGTAATTTCAACCTTTGACCAAAGTAAGTGCAATCTTTCCTTGCTCCCCCCACAGATCTCACTAGAGAGATCCCTGCCTATCACTCCTGGTGTGCACTTGGGGCTGTATCCATGGGTAGAAGTGATTGACATTTTATTCTACAAAATTAAGAGGTTTTGCTAAAGGCATGGCAACAGCTCGAATTTTTTGTCTCCTGGGAGCAATTTTATATTCTAGCATGAATGCACTTACTGTTTTTTGCAGCCTAATTGCAACCCTTGACTTTGCTTTTAACATCAACTGGTAGCACTTTCCCCTTTGCAATTTTCCTACCTGCCACCTCCTTTAGCTGCTTTCTTCTTCTTGTGTCTATGTTTGGCTGCACAAAGCCTCACTCTCACATTTAAGGCTGTGAGCAATGTGCTGGCCTGCCACGTTAGCCATACCTTGGATGCTCACTGTATCAGAAACAATAAAGCCCAGCTCTGTGAGCTTACAAACACGAATGAACACCAGCTTTGCCAATAATCCGTGGTACAAAACAAAAATCTTGTAATAATTGCAAGTGTTTTATTTGAAAGCAAAGGGGGGGGAAATGCTGCAATACTAAATACTATGTTTTAAATGCCCAAGAAAAGGCTTTTCATCATTTTTGTTTCCTATTACAACTAAGTCCTGCACATCCCTTCTGTCCTCCAGAACATGTATTACTGTGACTGCCCCTCTACAGGGGCTGACCACAAGGAATTCCCTCAGAAGCCCTTCAGTGGACATTTCTGAACATATAGACCAACTCAAGAATGCCTTTTAATTGTGTTTGGTGGACCACAGAAAGGATGTAAGCTCACGCAAAACGTTAAAACCAGCCGTAAATTGGCTGAATTTTTGCTGAATCTTAGCTCCATAGAGAGCCAGAATGTATTTGCTACCAGGAACTCTGCTAGGAGCAATCAAAGAGACAAGATGTTGGATGCTTCATCAGACCTGTTTTTTACCCAGGAGTGCAAGGGCATTAACTTGCTTCAGAACCTGCATCTATGTAACATTCTCCAATGTCTTGGTTCAAAGGATGGAAGCAAATTGTCGCGTTTCCCTTGTTTGTTTTGATTTTGTGCTTACTAGGGATCTTGCAGGGGGGTTTGATGAGGTTATTTTATCTTTGGGGCATATCCTTTAGAAATTTTACTTCCATAGCATCAACTAGTAAACTGAACTCTATGCAGTTATCTCTCAGATGGCAGAAGAAATAAAACTTACTATAGGAAAACAGATATAACTGAAGGCTTAGGCAAAACAAACTCATGTAAACTACATCAAGAAATACAGCTGTAATTCAACATATATGTACAACAAAAGAAGCCTTAGAAAATGAATAATTAATATTTGAGAAGCTACAAGCTTTCTATTGCAAAGTCACTGAATAAACTACGTCTGGCTCCACATAAATTTATCAAGCCAGAAAGAAAGCCTATAAAATCATCAATTAGTTAAGAAAGTTAAATATATTAACAATAGTATAAAATAGGCATCTTTCTAGAGGGCAGAAACAATTGGAAATGATCTGGCATGACATTTCAGGATTAGAATTCCTGATTTTTAAATATAATGTAGCTTATGGATAAATAAATAGAATATAAATATTCCATTATCTATGATACGATGCATACCAATACTCTAGGTTATACACAGACCTGCTGTGTGTACATATATCCTTGGTGCATTAATAGTGATATATTAACAGTAATAATATACAATTGTTAATATACCTATGTTACAGAAAATAAGGCATACAAGTATATATTTGGGCAGAAGAAACTTTATGATAAACACCTGAAGTCTGCCAAAAATTTGTGACTAAAAAGACATTGTTAAAGAGAGGAACATAAAGGACCCTGAAAGATGGTCACCATCAATCCCATATTTACCCACAGTTTCCTTCTGCATCGAACACAGTCTGTGCATGTCACTAGAGTACTTCTGTCTGCATCAACATCTACTGATAGGACTTGTTTATTATTTTATTTCCAACTCAAGGACTCTAAGGAAAGAACTACTGAAACACTTGAAAAGTCTAAATCCCCAACCATGACAGCCAGATTCACATTTCCTCTTCAGCAGCTTCATTTCTAAAGCAACAGGAACTCTGCTAGGAGCAATCTTTAGTAGCACTTTCCCCTGCAACATCACTGAAATTCCTTTAATTCAAAAGGAACAAAATGGTTCAAGAACAAGCAGAAGCCTCTGTTTCTTCTTTTAGGCATGAAAGCAGCAAGACATTCTTAAAGTACTAGGACGTGCTCAAGTTGTTGCTGTCTATGCAATATCATGAAAGTTGATTTTGGTTTGCTTGTTTTTCCTCACTGTTTCCAGATAGAGGTCTTAAGTTAGGAATAAGAGGACATACAAAGCACTTGAAACCACATTCACTTCAGTAGTATAAAACAAATCAGGGAGTAGTAATAAATGTCAGAGCTGCAGCAGCAAAGGCGAGTCACGGCTTTTTCTCATACTTAAAGTGAAATACCTAGCTGTTATCTTTGTGCCTGCAGAGCCTCCCTATTGTAGATTCAATAATACAAGAGGCTTCTTATCAGCAGCCCGGGTGACTGATTGGAGCTGTGATATGTTTAGACAATGCACTGTATTTAACTGAATTTACAGATGCCCCAACTCAGACTGGAGTAGTGAACGCCAGAGACTAATAGGAAATTAAACGTGTACAATGGACTAACTCCATTTGCTCTCACACACTGTAATGTGTTTAGTTAACTTACTCATAGTCACACTTTATCTTTTTCTCCATGGATTCTCCAGGATATGTTTCAAATTGGTCAAAGATTAAATCTTCCTTTCATTTTTTCCACTATTTTATTGCTGCTTTCCCTTAGTATTCGCCACTCTTTCTCTTGTGCAGATAAGCCAAACAAGATGACCCCAGGTATACTCTGCCAACCCAATTATCAGCTAGTCAGGAAGTAAAGCAAGGGTACAGAAGACTCCATAATACTAATATTAATATAACATGAGAGGAATAAAATCAGCTGTTTATCTGAATGAAACTGTTTATTTAGCTCATTTGAAATTTAAATATGAATTTATGGTGAACACACGCAGGAACCCAGTTTGTGGAGGTCACTAAAGACATGGTTTAAACTAACAGTTACTCAGTATTTTCATTATTGAAAACAGTATAAAGTAACTATATTCTGAATAAACCATTTGTAGAAGAAGAGGATTTATATAACTTCTGAACTTTCTTCCCTGGAACAGAGAGGAGTAATTGCTTTTTAAATAAATTCCAGGACTGATCCGTTTATCTATTTGGGTCTTTTGAAACAAATCTCCAGAACTAAGTTCTAATATATCAACCAGATTGTGACTGTATTGAACTTATTAAATCTAAAGAATTTTTACAAATATGGAAAAAAGAAAAAAATTGTAAACAAAACACATTCTCACATCTACAAATACCTTCAGTCATTGCATTTATTGTATTAATTCTGAAATAAAAAATCCAATTAAAGCTCATATTAAAAAAAATCTTACATTGGAGACAGAAAAAGACCTACAAAAGATACATATACATAACACAAGGCAGAAAACCACTGGAAGCTTTTTTTCCAAGCTACTATCTGACCTCAATACTTTTTGGGCCAAATCCTGCAGTCAAGTGGACTGACAGATTTAGCATTTGCCAAAGAAAGGACCAGAATTAAGACTAGTTAGGTAAACCAGCAGAATATGCCTTATCAACTTGACAGACAATTAAAGGATATTTGGAAAAAATATTCCCTCACTCTCCAAACATTAACTGCATAAGGATGTTAATTACTTGTATGCTTTGTCTTGAAAGAAACAGTTCAATCTCCAATGGAGACAATGTATCGGAATGACAGATTTTAACTCTGATCAAATAAGGGAAACCCCAAGTTTCTAATTTAGAAGGTGTCACTATAAAAATATATTTCTAGGTCCTTTTTTTTAATTGGATGTTATAAAAAAGGGTGTAGGATGTTACCATTAGTCTTAACTTTATTTTTGCCTACATTGTTGAGATCTTTATCTATCTCCATTCCTCGGTGTATATCCATTACCCACATGGAAATTAATTAGGAAAATGGTAGTTTTCTAACAGTTTTCCCCTGATACAATATTTGCTGCAGTAAAGATCTGAGTTTTAAAAAAATTAATTCTTACTCATTTTTTTCTTACCAGAAACAGTTTCTTGAATTCTTTGCTAACACCTCACTAAACAAAGGCTAATAAAACAATAATTATCTGGTAAAGGGGGCTTCATGGAACTTTTTTTTTTCTTTCAGCTAGTAGACAGTACTACAAATGTTACTTTCTCTAATCAGGTCTGATGGATATTGGAAGTAAAAGACATGGATAAATCTCTGACCAATCTTTAATTAGTATCACCAATGAAATATTTATTCTTTTACTATAAATCTAGAAACCCAGGGAAGCTGTGTTTGCATCTTTTATCAATTTAAATAATAGCTTGCTTTATTGCTTTTGTCTTAAGAACAGACAGGCTGAAAAATTATTTGTACCCACAACCAATTTCTGGCTGCCATGGTCGGTACAGTTAAGGTGAATATTTAATAATGCCATTTAGATCATGGAGACCTCCTGAATGTGTAATTCACAACAATATCTGACAGAACAGGCAAATGTGTCTCTGTCAACTTTACAAACCAGTGAAAAAAAGAGTAAAGAAGTTAAGAGTTTCTCCATTTTCCAGTTATAAAACAATTGGCCTTTTATATGTAGAATTGAGTTACTGCAGGCATTGAATCCTGTTCCCCTTAATGGTAAGAAATCATAAATACCTGTCTGGAGGAACCAAACAGGTTTCCAAATACTACATAAAATAAGACAAAGAGCTACATCTGTAAGTGTGTCACGAGGAGAGACCAGGTGTTCCCACTTATGTGTGCAGGTGTATAGACAGAACTCAGCATACAATGGTGCCACCACCCCCCACCATGTACACAGAGCCACACACACTGGGAGGAAGACTATGGAAATGGATATAAGCAATACACCTCAAGCTGTGAACAGAACATCAAAATACATGAAGATAACCAAAGGCAGAAGTGCTAATTATACCTTAGCACCATATTGCTACCAGGGGATCACGGCCACATCCTCCTACTATTGCTTCTGCTTTTTGCAACAAGAGGGTATTCCTGGTGACTGCTGTCAAAAGTGACATCAACACAGAAGAATGGAGAGCATGAATGAACACAAGGACATACTCTGGCAAAACCAATACAAATAACATAAATGCAAAGCAGATGAATGGACTCTTGAGAGCCCATAAATAACTGCAATACTCTTGAATTATTTTCTCCCAACTCATTAGTTGTTACTGTACTTTCCACAAACCTATCATATGTTGTGAAACATAACTGTCTTTGCCTTCACTTTCATTACACTACTTAGTCTAAGTAGATACAAGGACTTTATCAGGAGGGAGTTATCTGTATTTGTTGTGTGCGCTGGAGTTTTAAGAGAGGACTGTATTGATAGCAGCATGGTGTGGTTTGTATTTGCACTTATCTGACTGCAGCGTAATGGAGTTCAGAATTCCAATAGAAAAGCTAATAAAAAACACCCAAAATAGTAAGAAGGGAAAGGACTGGACATGTGAAGGGGATACAAAACTAGACTGACATCATCTTTTGCAAAGCTGGAATAAAAAGACAGTCTTGCTGGAAATATCTTTCAGGATGTTATGATTAAGTACTATGAAGTCCACCCTGTATCCAGTAGCTCAGTCACAGTTATGCCAGTTACTGCAATGAGATTAGAAAACAGGTCTTTTGTTAATCAGTAGTCAAAAATGAAGAGCTAATTTATCATCTCAATTAAAAATTCAGTGGAGCAATGCCCCATGCACAGGAAGCATCATTGTGAGGACTAAATTTTGGTATAAATCTTTTCTCTTTAGGGAAAACAAGCTGTTCAGACTTGCAAAGTAATTTTATCTCAGATAAAAATTTAGCATGAAAATTAATTTGTCCTCTTTTGCTACTTTAGATTGCTTTTATTTAAATACATTTAAATAAACCTTCCTAGGACTGATTAGATGATGGTTCAGTATAAGGCTATATGACATTTACTGCTATTTGTGTTATCATTACCTACACACGACTTAAGATAACTATCACCATAATTTACACTACGCAGGGTGCACACATCCATGTACTTCATTATTCTATCTAAAACCCCTTGCAGTTACAAACACTGCACAGCCATCCCCAGGTTTGGTCCACAAAGGAAAGAAGTCAGAAGCTACAAAACATCAGGACTGACAATAGTTCATCCAGCCTTAATTTCTGCTTTCTTTTCCAACAGACTTTATAAAGAAAATGAGGCAAATAATGCTGAACCTTGCAAATTAATATCCTTTTGCTGTATGTTGTTACTAGCCTGAACACATACAACATTCCAGCTATATTTTTGAAACTGAGGAAGACACAACAATTTGCAGTATTTGCAAGCACAAAAGTCTTTCTGTTTTGTGTGCTTTGTCAGCAATCTCTTAACACTTAAATTTTGGAACTGCAGCACTGAGTGTTACTGGAGGATTCCTGCCCACCTCAAGTTGTAACAGAAAACTCAGGATGAGAAGGGGTCACTTAGCACGGCTAGGAATAGTCTGACCCATTTGTCTTCCCCCGGTCCCCTGCTGAGTGAGCTTATGACCCAGGCATCTGGGTCAATCTCAGAGATCAACTTTGAGGACAAGAATAAGGTTTTCCTGTGTTCTTTTTCTTCTTTCCCCAAGAAAATGTGTTTATTTGTTTTTGACCAAACCAGGGCTCTCAAGCAGCCAGGGCCTGGTTGCTCCATAAGCTGAATCTGTACAGGGAGACAGCTGCATGGTTCTCTGTCCTTCCCCACTCCAGGGCCACAGCAACTCCATAATTATTTATTATATTGTCAGCCTGACAAAATTTTCATGAGGAATGAAAGCAAAAGAAGAACAAAGACAATTTTTCACTATCTGTATTCCAGCATATGCTGACTGGAATTTGACAAGAGAAAGCAAAAACATATCTTTATCCCAAGACAGAGTCTTTTGCCAAATAATAAAATCCTGCAACAAATAATGGAGACAGAAATCTTTCTCAGGTAAAACGTTGCCAAGATTGGTAAATAAAATGTGTTTAGTCACTCAAAGAGGAGGAATTCTTACAAACTTTGGTTTGTGTTCTTTGCTGTCTGAGAGGTCAAGAAAATACACTGTGTTTTTTATTAGGAAAGGAACTTCCCAGTTTTGATGTATGATGACAAAAAAAGCCCTTCTCCCAAAAGGGAAATCACAGTATAGTATCAGCACTAATGGAAAGATATTCATAAACCTCACTGGGCAGTTCACACCTTCAATCCCAATCAGAAAAATGTCATTGCAGAGAATATATGCAACTCTTCAGGCTCGTATGAATTTTGGGGAGGGTTTGAGATTTTAATTTTGATTTTGGCAAATGGGAATTTGACCCAGAAGTACAGTCCCTGAAGCTTTCATAAGAAAGGGAGAGAAGATGGTGCATTTCAAAGCTTATGGGGTCAGTCTAAATTCTCACAGTTGAGTGGTGAACTTTCTACTGCTGTCCTGCTTCAGATTTAAAGACCTTCAGTCTTCAAATGGAAGGACCACCTTGGATTGACAAGGAGCTCAGGGAGGTGCTGTACAAATGTACAGCATCAAAATCAGGAATACTGTACCTCATATGAGAGGCCAAGTGCAAAAACTAAGAAAGACACAAGCCTGGAAAAGGAAGCTGTAAAGGGTTGGGAGAAGGGGATGAGAGGGAGAAGAAAAATGTACAAATCCTTTTTTAACCCTCAGTAACTACTCTGAAAAAAACAACAAAGAAAGATTTTGTACAAATTTTACCATTTTACTTTCAGCTGTGTTCATGTTGGCTATTTCTATGAAAGGGTGTATGTCCCAAAACAAGATTTGGCCTACCAAACATATTTGATGCGCACATAACATTCTGGCCTTCAACAAAACTTCCAACAATTCCAGCAAAAGGCAAGATTTTCCACTGGAGAAGGCAGATTTTTTGTTTGTTTGTTATTTAAAGATCTTCCCTTATCCATTTACATGCAATAATGTAACTAAATAACATGCCCAGTATATAGCTGACAGTTCACAAAATTATTGTGCTATCACCAAATAATTTTTCTATCCCATGTTTTGTAAATTAGGTGACTTCAGGGTCTTCAGTGTTTTAAAGATCTTTAAGTTATTTAAGAGTAAAGCTGGCTTTTCAAACTTGAATAATTAACACATTATTAAATTAATAACCTCCTCTATGATCTTCTTTTCTTAAAAAAAACCCAACAAACAAACCCTGTGCTGTTTTGTACAGATTTCGAAAAAGAACAACTTCTTGCCTTACTACTACAGTGAAATATCAATTACAAGCTTTTCAAGTCCATGTTGTCTATGTTGCACTAAATGTGCAAACTGTCTCCCTGATTCTGCACCAGGCTTTACAAAAGAGCCACACCGTGTGCAGATCAAAGGGAGACGATTTATGCTTTCATCCCAGCTGACGGACGATTAAATTAAAACAGATCAGCAGTACAGTGCATGGGCAGGTGGCTTTAGCTGCCACCCCGGCCTCAGAGCGATTAAATTGCGCTGGAGATGGAGGGCCTTCCGCTCTCATTCCCGCACTTACAGATCAAACGGTGACAAATGAGATGTTACTGCTCTTGTAAAGCAAGGCTACAATCTGTCAAAATCCAACATAATTTGTGACCCTACGTGACATCCTCTTTCTCTTTTTTTTGACATTTGAATACAGTGATTGTACTGGAGTCAAGTCCATTTAAGTGAATATAGTCAATTCTATCTAAAGGAATACAGCCTGTTAGCTTCAACATGGTAGCTGAATATATATCTGGTTAGTACTCCAGCAACCCTTTGTGTTAAGTGCATACCATTAACAATGAATTCTGATTTTTCCAAGTTATATAATTTGATATCTTGACAGCTCAGACACTTGAAGCACCACTATTTGTTTTAAATGGCTTTATTTTATTGTTTAAATGTCAGTATCAAAATAAAGTAATGCATACAGTCTTGTCAGATCTAGTGCAGTGGGAAGCGTTGCTGTGAGGGGGAAAAAAGGCCTTGAGAGAGTTTGTTCTAAAAATGGTCCAAAAAGTCAATTATGTCTTTTGTTGCATCCTTGAATGACTTGCAAAATTTTATTTACACTGGGTCTTTTGTTTTATGGGCAAGTTTATCCAGGTACTGAGGAAGGAGACATAAAGGGACTGCAGCATCTTAAAGAAACTGGCATACTAATAAATAAAACCTTCAAGTAAACAAAAATAAAAAAGTCATTGCATGTGTATTAATTTTTAAGCATTTGGGAAAATTACCATAAATTGACATACTATAATCTGGAAGATCAAAAGTATGAACTCTACCTGAAACTGCAAATTAACAGAGTCAGCAAAAATCTAATTTGGAGAATACTTGCAAGCATTGACTAAATCTCTCTGTTCTTGCTTTTCTTTTAAGGACTAAATACAGTTTACAACACAGCAATGCTGTTAGAATTTGACCATATCTTATTCCAGTAACTCTGGGGTTAACAAGTTCTTCTTCACCACAGCCAAGAATTTACAGCATTTATCGTTCTCTTAACGTTTTAAGGTGGGCAGTTTAGCTATCTACCACAAAGCAGTCAAAGATCTGATCTAGGGCCTCTTTATATTTTCTGTTGACCATTGATCTTAGGGCAGGATAACTATATCCTCCAGGGAATTAAGTTAGAAACAGCTTTATTTACAAAGAATGAAGATGCATACAAAATCCCTCAAGTGAAACTCTTAGGGGAAAAACAGATACGGTACACTGAAAAGTATTTATACTTAAAGACTCTACAGCACACACTATTTTTTTGTCCTCAGTCAAAATTTAAACCACAACTTCTTTCATCTCATTTGCATGCATTCCCTGTTTAGCACATAGTCCTTAAACTGGAAAGAGCAATACATTTGCTAATAAACACAGGCAGCAGCTAAGGTGAAAGCCACGAAGCTCCTGTAGATAATCTGCCATGTGCAGAAAAACCCAGCTGGTGGCTGGTGCCATATTTGGCAAATTATATACACTAATCCTTCCTTATCGTGATGACCCCTGAAGCCTGTCTAGGCTTCAAGGCCTGTCAACACCCCATTGTTACTGATTTCTAAAAAGGAAGACTGGGCCCATGTGCCACCTCTATCCTTCTAACCTTGCCTATTAAAGGCAGGGTCTCAGCGGCGTCTGGCACGGGGAGGGGGAAGTGGGCATGTACACATTTACATGGGCAGCAAACAGCACTTCACCCCAACTAGAGCACTGAGAGCACAGCAGAGCCCTGGGTCAGCAGCTCTGCTGTGGCAGGAGTACCTCCAAGGTGTCTGCAGTAGCTTATCCCTACAGCTGTGCTGGGAATTGCACACGCCCTCGCTGAGCATGCACTGCCTTTACCATGCCAGCAGGGAGAGGCTGTGCAGAAAACCCCTCCAAAACAGTGGGCTCACAAACAGGGCCAGAACACAAGAAAGCCAGAGCAGTAACCTTACTACATCATTTTTCTTGCTATTAACTACTATGGGGATGTACTTGATCCAAATTCAGTATTAGGGCTAATACATTACCCAGAGGAGCAAAGTACCAGCTGAGCTGAAGAGATGTTTCCCAGACTTCAACAAGGGGGGAGCACAGCAAAACACCCACCAGTACCAGTTATTCCAGCAACTTCTTTCCACTGGAATCTGCACTTTCTTTCAAACTGCAAGATCAGTGGTCCAGAGATTGTCACACAGCGATAAATCCCATGCACGGGGCTTGAAAGAAACAGCAACAAATGTTTCTGTCCTGTTAGTACATACGACTATTAGAACATGATCTGTTGATTTGCAGCAAGATATTCTATTGTAATGGCAACCATAGCATGGGATTGCCAACTGGTCCATGTTTAGAGGTGATTACTGCCTTTTTATGCCTTTTACTCAGCCCCAGTTTTTGTAAAAACTGTTCTAGTTTTACAGGCTGTCACAAACCACAGAGCTGATCTCATTCCACTCTTCTTCTTTCCCTCATCTCTTTGCTTCTGATGTAGATTCTGTACCAGTCACAGGGGATGCAGAGTAGGCTTTCACCTTTGACTGTAAGCATGATAGGAGGGGAGAGAAAGATGGCAGAAACATTATTAACTTTAAAATATTTCCTGTTCCTCAAAGATGAGAATAAATTGTCCCCATATGACTATGTGGTATAAAGATAAACCGCTCTTCACCCTTTAGGAATCCTCTACCACCTCAGGGTTTTCCTTCTACCTCCCTAAATAAAACCTTGCATTGCTTCCCATGAATAACACTTTTTAATAATTTAAAATATGTTCAGTTTGTTGGGGTTTCTTTTTTCCCCTTGCTGCTTATTATGTTTTTCAGTGGCTCCTTCAGATTCTGCACCCAACCCGTATCTATTGTTTCATTAATGAGGCCAGCTAAGAGTCATATATTTCTATTTAGCTTCCTGGGCAACAAAATGGAAGCACGTGTGTGGGTAATGCTAACACAACCAAAGGCCTCCTAGGAATACAGCGAGAACACAGTGCCTTTGATTTATAAATAGATATCACTATTTATAATGCATAAACAAAATGTTTCATGATTTGTAACACTAAGCCCAGGCAGTTATATTGTTTAAAAAAAATCCAAATGCCTACTGTCTACAGAAATAGAAACACTTATGTACGCAAGCATCATGAGGGCACGGGGGCTGATACTCTATGAACTCCTGCCAATTAAATGAGGTACTTGCTAATTGCTGTCCCATATCTTCAAGGACCAAAGGGGCAGAACAGTGCCATGTGAGGCAACATGGTATCACGTAGCAGAGCTGAAGCCAATTCAGGTTAGATTTAATGTTCAGAAATGATCACATACTGTATTACTCATGTCCAGCAACAACATTTTGATTGCAGGAATGCTAAGCTCCTGGTCTTAACCCCAGCCAGCACTTGTTGCTACTGAAAGATTAATGTTATCTCTGCATTTAAGTAACCTCATATATGGCCAAAATTAGACTGTAAGAGGTCCAATGGTCTGGGAGTGAAATTGTTTTTAGCAGCATTCTACAAACACACTTCTAGGGCAAACACACACTGTGGGCAGACCAAGGGAATGCTGCCCATTCTGTGCAGTCTAATGATGCTTTCCATGAGCAGTGGCACCATCAGCACCTTGTGCATCCCTGCAGAAATACTTCAGGAAAGCATAAGTCAGTTCCTTTACTGCTACTGGGCACGGTGAAGCCTTACTATCAAAAATTACATGGACGAGTGAAAGGGGGAAATTGAATTCGTGGAGATGACATCCGATTAGAATATAGGGGTTTTGCTCTTACTTTTTTTAAACACCATCAATGCTATTTCAGTGCTGAGTTGTGTTACTAGTATTTTCAATTCCTCCTGAAGAACCTATATTTGTCACTTACTTTGTGAAGTGTACTGCTAGCTTACTGCTCATTCCTTCTGGCTGTGGAATGAACAGAGAAACATCTATTCCACTTCCAGTTCTTACATTCCTGGAGTAGCCTATGCTTCCAGACATTAAACTCAACAAAAAGAAAAACAAAAATCCAAAGACAGCCTTGTGTGGAAGTGCCACTACTCGTATTTGAACAAAATTGCATAGTAATTTAAATTAATCAAAAGAGAACTGTGGGAAAATTTCTCTCATTTATCAGGTGCAGTCACAGAAGTCTCAAGATTTTAGCAAGTGTTCAACAGATTACGGATCAGGCCTAATTTATAACTAAATTTTCAGAGTAAATCAATATTGCTGGTTAATGACATTGATAGTTTACTATTGTGATTATAATACTAAAACTCATATTGTTAAAACATGATACAAAAATTAATGTACATATTGTATTGCATCCCAAAATAATTCAAGCATACAGTTCTTGTTGTACACAAGACAATAGCCATTAACATTTGATGGACAAGTCAGGGTATTAGAACAATAAATGAAAAAACAGATGACCTACTGCCATTTTCATGCTATTTAGGCCATCACATAACATTCTAGTATAGAAGAGCTGAGTTTATTTTTAATGTGAGACTAACATTAAACATCACTGAAATCAAGCCTCAGGGTTTGCTTTGTCAATATACATTGACAATACAATAGGTAAAGTACTCTTGCTTACGAAAACATTACCATTTTTAGACACACTCACAGAGACTGACTTCTGCAAAACACTCTTCTGAGCACAGGACACTCAATTGTGTTGCACAGGGTAGCTTATTTGCCACCTATATTTGGTTTTTAATTCCTCTTTCATTGCTTGCACATAACTATTAATATGCAAACAAATATTTACCTGGAAATGCTTCTTTTGAACACTTCTCTTTTACAACAGAGTATCCCTTTGAGAGCAAGCTGGCTTCTATTCAAGACTTTTTATTCTTAAATTTTGCAATTTAAAACTAACTTCTCTCTTCTAACAAGGTAATACTGAGCAGGACTTTCAAGCACTGCAGAGCTAATAAACCTCACACAACCACACACATAACATCCACAGAACAGCACTACAGCACTCAGCGTGTGATGGCAAAGTTTTACAAAATACCTTTCCAAACAGGACAGTTTCCATTTCATTAGGACAATCCCATCAGAACTTTCAGCTTCACCATCTTCTCAAGTTTTTATTTTCATCTTTTTAATATTGTTCCTATTGGGTCTTATCCCTATCCCTGTTTTTTTTTAAACTACTGGCTACGACTGTGCTTTCACAAAATTTTGAACTGTTGAAAAAAATACATCTCTCCTGAGAACTGAACAGAAACATTTAAGAAATATTTCTTCAATTAGTTGCAAGGAAACATCCTAAACAAGTTCCCAGTCTGTATTCTTACTAATCAAAACTGCTTAACACACAGCTTTTTTTTTTTTTTTAATTGGCTATCACTGCTTTTGTTCATTCCTGATGCTCTGTGCAAGGAGAATGATCCCAATTCCCCCTCCTATCTGGCTAACTTCAACAGAAGTTGTTTGGTGAGCACTTGTACACAAAGGACGCCAGAATGATTCTTTTCTGTACTGCAGTTAATTCCTTGCTGCTGCTGCTACTAATGTACAACTATGTGCTGAAGTTTCCATGTCATCCTTCACATATTGTACCAAACATCCACTGCAAAGAGCTGAACCCACCTACATAATCAATTATGACTCAGTTTGCAACTTTGTCCTGCAGACTCAGGAGAAGACACAACTTAATTTCACTGAGATTCTCTTGCCCTTTCCCAAGCCTGGATGTGACAAAGCCATCTGCAGTCTACTTTATCACACACCAGACAATGGGTAGGACACCACGGTTCAGCAATAAACATTTCACACTAATAGCATAAAAGTGACTGACTGGTTATTGCCTTGTTGTTCTTTAGACAAAGGACTCCCTCTTTCTCTTCTCTCAATACAGACAAAATCTTTTCTTTGTGCCCAACACAGGAAAAAGAAGGATGAGAGGGCTTTATGCCCTGTCCACACCCTTCACAAAACCAGTGGTTTATTTAGGGCCCAAGCCTGCTACAGTCCATGATCTTCACTGGTATCTTAAACATCTCCCCACTGATGCCCAGAAAGACTTGTGAGTCTTAGCTCTCTGTGTGTTTCAAAACTGATGAACAGAGAAGGTATAAAACCAAGATTAAAATTACTTGTCTTCAGATACACTGAGCATGGACACTTTCTATACTGCAGTAACACGAGAGCAGACCATGGGCATTCTGAACAACAGTGTTTTGGCACAGATGTCCTTGGGAAAAGAGAAAAGGGAAGGAGGAATACTTTAAAGAGAAGAGTTCAGGCTCATGCACTAATATTGGTAAAAGGAAGAATAAGGGAAAATGGTAGTTGAATCAAGATAGATTACTTATAGACTGCGCCAACCAGTGCGCACCAAGATGACACTTTTTTTTAAAAAGTACTTGGACAACTCTCCAGCACACTTCCTGGCTCATCTGGAGGTCCTGTCCCAACACGACCTCACAAGGTTCTCAGTGTCTGGCCAACACTGAAACAAGAAGGACAGAAGCATTGACTAAAGATGTAGTCAATGAAGACCTTTGTGGCCTGTAATCCATGGGGCCATCATGATGATGCATCGGTTCAAACAAACTGAAACAGAACACCCTTACAGATGTAAGAAAAAGTAATGATTATCAGCCATTGTGACTAAAACTGGTATTAATTCTATACATGTTGTTCTGATTTAAAGTAAATGCATGTGAACACTTGGTAGAAATAAAGGAAAAAAATAATCTGTGGATGGACAAAACACCAACTTGTGTTTTAAGAGGAAAAGGAAGAGGAAAGAGAAAAGATATCCTGTAATGCAAGAAGTTTGGGCTAATATTTTCCCAAAATGTATGCATAACTATGAATGTTAACACCTGCTATTTTTGAAGCAACAGCAAATCCCAAAGTATTTTACAAATCAAGAATATATTGCAAAAAGAGAATAAGCATGGGGAGAGATGCAGCAAATAGCTCATAGTGATGTGCAGTAGTACAAGACAGGAAGTAACATGAATACTTTACATCATTTGAATTAGAATTTCAGGTGAGAGTCCTCTCTAGAGAAAGCAAAAACTTCAGATTGCAATGCTATAATACACCAAAACAATGGGGGCAGTTAGAGATGAGAATCAGAAGGTTTTAACTGTTACAACTTCCTATTTAGACAAAAAAACAGAAAGAAGAAAGTACTATCTCCACATTTATTATATGGGAAGTCTGTCTGTTGAAATTTGAAGAGTGCAGCTTCAGATACACAGAAATATTCAGGAACATGGAAATGGACAACTTTTAAATTACTTTATCAAAGTTCTACAAATCTTCCTCTGAAGAAGGCAAAGCAATCAGTATTAAGCAAACAAAGCTCATCTGCACCTATCTAAAGCATTTTATTAAACACAAAGCAGAAGGTGAGACATTGCAAATGCCTGGGGCTTTCATCTCCAGAGACCTTGGGTTCAAAGCCTTGCTTAGGCCACAATGAAGCCTATTTACAGATTTCACAAGCCAAATTCAATAGCTGTTTCCCTGAAATACTGACTGTATCTTTCCTTTTGTTTGCAAAATATATAACTTCAGCACTAAGACCCATCATACCCATATGTATTTTCATCAAACAACCACTTCACATTGGCATAATTGGCCACCCCTTTTCACAGGAGGCCCAGGACAGAACAAACAAGCTGTAATTCATGCCTAATGTACACCTGCAACAGAAACTGGATGAACTCTGCAACTGGAGCCTTGCCTGCCATCTTCATCAATCTACTTGCTAGCATGATTCTCATCATGTTCCTGCAGATCTTTGAAGGGGGTAGTAATGTAAGGATCATTTATATTTAAGAAGGATGTGATTTAACACCCCAAGTCCACACTCAAAATAGCCTAATAACTCAGTTTATCCAGAAAATAATGAGTAAGAACTTCTGGAAAAAAAATCTTATGATTCCTTTCTATGATTGTCTTCTTATTGCTTCACCAATGAAAAAACTGCTTCTGCTTTAGGAAAGGAAAAAAATAATTTCTCTTTCCTAGAAACATGTTTGTTCCCCAAAATTTTCTCATCATTACCTTTTTTAGAGCAGAGATGAATCTTCATTTTATCCTTTAAAGAAGAACAGAGAACCACAAAGGAGAACTGCAATATTAATCCATGAATGACTGTAAAGCTGGTTGATTTACTAGAACTACACACAGTAAAAATACTACTGTTGTGTTTTTTCTGCTGTTTTGTCCGAGTTCTGGCCCTTTGATACTCAATTCTGTTTCTTAAAATACCAACCTTAACTCAGTTTTTACACTTCTATTCTGCTCCATCTAGTGGATTATTGATTTTTGCAATGAATGCTGCAACAATAGTATTCTAATAAACTATTCTGGGCTAGCTATTAGGACAAGGGAGCATGTTCAAATGATTATTTTTTTGGCTTTAGATGAAAGAAATTAAGTCACATTCCTGGGTACCTGGATAAGACTATAGGATTCTGGCAGCATGTTCAAGCAACATAAATGAGAAAATGGTGTCATTTAATTATATCACTGAAATGAGACTAAGTAAGGGACAGGCCTTGATTATAAGGGACAGGTGGCAAAATTTCTCCTGGTGCTTGCACAATTTACTAGGTCAGTCCTGGGGAAAAAGAATATTCCATGCCTGTGTTGTTTTGCTAAAACATCAATATCCTCCAGGCTTCATAGCCTAGATTTCAGAGTTTTCTTCCTGCACTTGGTGATAGGCAAAATGAAGTTACACACTTGATAAGCTGCTTTGTTTGCATGATAGGAATAGTTTTATTCAACCAATTTCCCTTCAGTACACTTACAATTGTGTTGGGTTTTTATCAGTGCAGTACTGTTTGTAATACTCTCTTTAAAGACTGCTGAGCAGGTCTTCTGCTAACTTTTCAGAGGGGTGTTTAAGGTAATGAGAGTTTGATTGATGAGAAGAAAAATTAGGTAATTAGTCCACCCTTATGTATAGTTCATTTCAAATCAATGCAGCTTTTAATGGTAAGAATATTTGTTTTCTTTTCAAAAGCAAATATAAAAATACTTAGCCAACAAAAACCCCTGCATCAATGAATCAACAGTGTTTGTTCATACATGGAAGCACTGGAACCAATGATTCAAAGATAATGCTGTTTACATGTCTGGTAGGCAAGGTGTAGGATGTATGCTCTCTGAAGCAATTTACAGCAGAAGAAGGAAATATTAATTTACTCTCCCAAACCACAAAAAGTTACGTTATGCTTGGTTTCAGTCATGAATCTCCTGGCAAAGCATTAAAAAAGGGTCTATAACCACAAAACCCAAAAGTTAATTGGAATATTAAGCCCAAGGATTTCCAAATAATTGTTTCTAGTTTTCTTGTCTTTCTTCTCTCTAACAAGATAGGCAGCTCCTGTAGTCAGTTATAACTGGATGAGATAAGACTAACTCCAAATTGATTTGCTGTTCAGGACTTTATTGTAATAGTATGCAGCCATATAGCACTTTCTATCAAAGAATCTTGAAGTGTTCCATAAATATTAATTCAATAAGCCTCACAACATGCAGGTGAGCTCCATATTATTGTATCTATTATATTTTTGCTGGAGGCACACTAAGTAGAAGTGTCTTGTTCT